>NC_054383.1:135260994-135585994 GCF_017654675.1 Xenopus laevis | reverse complement strand
GAAATTGCCAATAATATGGTTTATATGATACATAGTCCAGACTGTAATGAAGTGCAATAGGGTCCACTGTGCAAGAGTCAGAACTCACTTTGGAGACACTGGTATTGTACTTCTGCTCCAGCTCTTCGATAGTAATCTCATGGTCATTCTGAAAGTACAAAGGTGTCGATTAAGTGAGGAGTGAGCCAAGGGGCAGCTTTACTCTGTGGCTGGTAATGAGGAGGAAGCAGGAATCATAAATTGACTTTACTGTGGGTAAAGTAGCCAACATTACTGCTTGACAATCATCTCGACCACCCACCACCACGTCAGTAAAAGTATCACTTCCTGCAACTCTCTTGCTTTTGAGCAGCCGGTGGTGGGTACAACTAGCTCTGTGGCTAAAGGTTGGAATGCACTACCTGGAAATGTAGGTCTATGCGTGCAACGTACATCTGACTTCTTACTGCACCCATCAGAGACTGCTCTCACCACAAGCACAATGCTTCCCTGTCTGGGCTCATTAGCAGTGTGTGACTTCTGCAAAAAGTAACCCAACCCCTGACATGGCAAGTGGAACATCTTGGCTTCAGTCCAGGCAGGAGAACTGGGCCCGGAGTGTTGGTTGTGTGACTTTCACTTACTCTCCTGTGTCACTTGAGAAGGAAACAAAACTCAGCAGGGTTCGGGAAAGAGAGAAGTGGTGCAGTAGAGAGAAGGAGAGGGGACAGGCGCTGAAGGTGGGAGAGGAGGGCGCATGGTGGTACAATAAGTAGGAGAAGTTGGGAGCAATGCAGAAGGTGGGAGAGGAGGGTGTATGGTGGTGCAATAAGTAGGAGAACGAGAAGTTGGGAGCAATGTAGAAGGTGGGAGAGGAGGGCGCATGGTGGTGCAATAAGTAGGAGAAGTAGGGAGCAGTGCAGAAGGTGGGAGAAGAGGGCCCCATTGGTCAAAAGTAGTGTTGACTTATATTTTGTTATAACTTTGTTCTCCCTTTTTTATTTAAGACCTGAACTACCCCCTCCCCTCTTCTTAATAGCACCCCCCCCCTCATTTCTTACAATGTCCATCTCTTTTTTCATGCTCTCAAGCTTCTCTTTCTTCTTGTTGGCCTTGTTTTTCTTTTTGATCTTGACGTCCATTCCTTCATCTCCATCTCTCTCCATCTCCACCGAGAACATGTCATGTTGTTCCTGGGCAGAGACACAAAGGAGAAGGAATCATTCATCGTTTACTTTCAGTATGATTTATGTGCCATTATCTTATTTGCCATTCCCCGTGTAAAACTATATTCCGAATTATATTTGGCCTTTCAGTTCCCTGCAGTGAGCGAGTGTGTTGGGTACATACAAGGCCAATTGCAATTTGTGGTTCATACACAATGTCACCTGCACAATGAGAAATTGATAACAAGAAGATAAGTTATCGGGCGTCACACTGGTGATTGGTTGATATTATTCCATTAAACATTCTGTCGTCCAGATACAAACTGTGCCCCGTCCCTTTGTTTTCTCTGGTTTATAAAACCACTGGAGACATTGGAGGAAGGAGAAATAAGAGTCATAGGAAACAGTTATTCTTTACTAAACACTGATATGTGCAGAGATATGAACTGTATATACCAATGGCTCCTTTTACTTCAATGTAGTCACTTTTTGAAGAGGGTTTTGCTGACTAATCGTCAAGGATACAGATATATAGAAACATTGGGGTGTCACCCTGCTATAGTTCCAGGGGTACCCAGGGTACAAATAAGCACTCACCCCAAATCTCCCCCTAACTGGCCTTCAGACTGGGCCCCCTTAGCTCATAACAAGGTCACAGATATATAGAAACATTGGGGTGTCACCCTGCTATAGTTCCAGGGGTACCCAGGGTACAAATAAGCACTCACCCCAAATCTCCCTCTAACTGGCCTTCAGACTGGGCCCCCTTAGCTCATAACAAGGTTACAGATATATAGAAACATTGGGGTAACAGTCACCCTGCTATAGTTCCAGGGGTACCCAGGGTACAAATAAACACTCACCCCAAATCTCCCCCCAACTGACCTTCAGACTGGGCCCCCTTAGCTCATAACAAGGTTACAGATATATAGAAACATTGGGGTGTCACCCTGCTATAGTTCCAGGGGTACCCAGGGCACAAATAAGCACTCACCCCAAATCTCCCCATAACTGACCTTCAGACTGGGCCCCCTTAGCTCATAACAAGGTTACAGATATATAGAAACATTGGGGTGTCACCCTGCTATAGTTCCAGGGGTACCCAGGGTACAAATAAACACTCACCCCAAATCTCCCCCTAACTGGCCTTCAGACTGGGCCCCCTTAGCTCATAACAAGGTTACAGATATATAGAAACATTGGGGTGTCACCCTGCTATAGTTCCAGGGGTACCCAGGGTACAAATAAGCACTCACCCCAAATCTCCCACTAACTGACCTTCAGGCTGGGCCCCCTTAGCTCATAACAAGGTCACAGATATATAGAAACATTGGTGTAACAATCACCTTGAGACTACACTCTTAAATTAGGAACAATTCGAATTGCAAATTAATTTCAGGTCTATAAAAGCCCACAAAGCTCTAAAATTCGACATTTGATAAATAATCCCCTTTATGTGACAAAGAAATCCCAGTTGGGGTACATTGCAGCCAAATTTTGACTGTGTAGAGTAAAGGGGTCACCTCTGCCAACATGCAATGAGAAGACAAGTTAAATGAAGGAATACAAGAAGTCCTTGACCATCTAAACACCCAATTAAGATGTTTTTAGACTTTTTGGGTTACAGCCCCCACATTGAGGGGGACCACCTTAGCATATAACTAGGATGCAGATATATGAAAACACTGCTGTATCAGTTGTAGTTCCAACGCTATGTAAACCAATAAATCTCACCCAAATGGACCATTAAACCAAATCGTGCTTTCAGGCATAATTAGGACAGCAAATGAAAGAGAATAAGGACACGAGTCACCTACTGTAATATTTCAAACTAGAACTAAAAAGTCTTGATGCATTTTGACAGGCTGGGGAGAAATAGCTTTGTATATTTATTTATAAAGAACTGATAAATATTCCATTGACTTGAAAGATTTGAAATAGTAACTGAGGTCCCTCAAATGGAAATCATATAGAAATAGCCATGAAATCCCGTTATTTACACAATTTCATGGACTTTGCCTTACATTCATGATGGCCTGGTGAAATTGAATTTCTATTTTTCAACAATTCTGATTATTTCCAAATTTCGCATTTTCAAAAAAAATATTTTTGATACATTTCTATTTTGACCATTTTCTAGCAAAATGTACAGAGTATACTCCAAAACACAATAAAAGTAATACTTCCCATTTGGGGTGGAATTATTTTCCCCGGCTAGCATTTTATTTTGGATGAGCTGGAAATTCATTTTTATTTTTCATAAATTTTAACTATTTCTTAATAGATTTTCTAAAAATATTTAAAATGTAAAAACTCTACTTATTCATTTCAATTTTTTTTTCACCTAAAAGGAAAAAACTCAATACAAAAACCTCATCAGAAATACTGAATTATTGTTTTTTGTTTTTACATTAATATGCCAGATCTTGACCCTTGAGTGCACCTCTTATCTTTTCCCTTGGAAAAGGTATATATTTAATAAAAGAAGAGTTTTATATGTTGAGCGATTTTATATGTTGTTCGAAATGTCCAAAAAAAGATTTCTAATTGAATTTTTTTGGAAAATCTGATGTAAAAAAAAAAAAAGATGAAGAATATCCTATTTCAGGCTTTTTTGTATAGCCTCCATAAATCCTGTTCATATAGTCACTTTCAAGTCAAAAAATATTTTTTCATTTTTAGCAAAGTCAAAAATAAATAGGTGGCAAAAAAAAACTTGCTTTCTATTCATTATTAAATCTTCATTGTATAATATGTTAATTTTTCTGGTTTGATGCAATTTTTTGCTAACTCAGATTTTAAAAGATTCCAAATTCAGGAAATACAGTTTTTTTAAAAAATGACAGAAAAAAAGTTCATTATTATTGTTAGTTTGAAATATTTCCAAAAAAAACGAGTCAGTTTTCTGAATAAAACCGTATCCTAGTGCAAGCTCTTCTCATTATTAAAGGGTTTTCTAACTCGTTACTTTTTGAATTTCTTAGCAGATTTGTCCATTTATAAATGATGGAGATTATTTTTATGAACTTACCTTTTTCCCCATCTTGTTTGATGTTTAGGGGGGGGGGATCAGTGCAGAATTAGTGCTGACAAATCTTGGCTTGGTCTCATAAGTGCCTTATAAACCCCAAAAGCAGAGGCAAAAAGGGCATCACTACCTCCCCCTGTGATTCGCTACTTTACGTCTTTTTCTCTGAGCCAATCTCCGAGCTCTGATAAAAGAAGGTTGATTAGATTATGGAACCTTGTCCTGCCCTTCATCAACCAACTCAGCGGAACACACTTTGTACAAAGTCACATTCTTGCCCAAATATAGAAAAAATATTATCACCAAACTTCCATGATTTGACTTAATTCTTTCTAAAGTGTTAACTGAGCTCTGAATCCGACTAAAAAAAATGGAAGGTTGCCGAGGCAATATTGAGCATTGTGGGTTCTACTATAAGGTTATGACTCCCTCCCACTAAGACTGATGATGAAGGACCAGTTTAAAGGTAGGACATTATCCCTGGGGCCCCAATATCAAAGAGGAAACTTGATGGGGGGAAATAAAGCTGAAGTTACCCAGGACATGTAATAAAGTATCAGCAAGTACAAGTTGTACTTGATCAATTGTCCTATTGTTTTTATTGCTTGTGTGTGTTTAATGGTTTGACAGTTGTCAACAAAGGCAGGCCAATAAAATGCATCAACGGCATCCATTCTCCAAGTACTTGTACCATTCTTTGAAGAACCTCCATTGTATGTATTCTCATTGGTTTTCTATGCCCTGTACCCATCATGCTATGGGACATGGACCTCTTTTCTCAACATTTTGGTTTCCATCACCAGAAGAAAAGCCTCCAGTGGCTGCTAGGGAGGTGGAGTTGTTTGGGAAGATACAGCAGAACATCCAGTATGGTGCATAATGTAAAGGTACCCAGTATTTTAGAGCTACAGAAAGAGACCTCATTGAGTGTGGTGGGGCAGTTTTTGCAGAAGACTCAGTAAGGAAGATGCCCAACTTGCTCATGAGTCGAGTAGAATGGCGTCAAATGCTCATCGGGCAAAATGTCTCTCTCTATGAAGTTCTGGGTGGTACTGATATCTTACACTCTACGGTGATATTTACGGTCATTTCATTTAAAATTGCCCCTGGTTTGCCTTCATCACCAAGTAGCGGCCCCTGTTGGGTATATTTCATACATCTGTGATATCCGTGCATTGGTGTCACCTGCTGGCACAACCTTAAAGAGATTCTGTCATGATATTTATGGTTTCCTTTTTGTTTCTAAATTACATTGTTTACGCTGCAAATGATTCAGTCTACCATTTAAAATTTTATTCTTGAACCAATAAATGTATTATTTTAAGCTGTAATATTGGTGTGGAGGCAGCCATCTCATTATGATTGTTTCTGACCTTTGAGTAGGAGCTACTACTTTGAGACAGCTATTGTTTCATCCCTTCTCATAGTATTTCAATACGACCCAAGTCGTGCCCCACTGTAGACCCAAGCAGGAAAAAACAGCTATAAGGTAGATGCTATCTGGTTAGCTGCCCATTTTTCTGTTGCTAGGCTGCTGCTAGGTTGCTGGAGAGGGGGAGATATTACTCCAGCTTGCAGTGTAGCAGTAAAGAGTGACTGAAGCGTATCAGAGCATAAGTCACATGGTTTGGGGCACCTAGGAAATGGACATCATGCCAGATTTCAAAATCAAATATAAAAAAATCTGTTTGCTCTTTTGAAAAATGGATTTCAGTGTAGAATTCTGCTAGAGCAGCACTATTAACTGATGTATTTTGAAAAAAAAAACCTTTTCCCGTGTCAGTATCCCTTTAAAGGAAAAGTAAACCTTAAAAATAAGTGAATGTAGAATTGACAAGGGGCCTATACTAAGCACTTTTGCAATGTACATTCATTATTTATTTATTTTTTATTCCAAGATATTAAGGGATACATGTACTGTTAATATGAATGAATTGTGTTACAACAGCGCCACCTGCTGGTCAGTTTCCCACCAGTCTGACCAGCAAGTAGTCAAGGAAGTTGTCAGGAGAAAGAAAGAGGCTGATGTTCTTCTGCTTAGGAATAAAATTAGAAACCTTTCTCACATCTTTCCTAAGCAGAAGAACATCAGCCTCTTTCTTTCTCCTGACAACTTCCTTGACTACTTGCTGGTCAGACTGGTGGGAAAATAACCAGCAGGTGGCGCTGTTGTAACAAAATTCATTCATAGTAACAGTACATGTATCCCTTAATATCTTTTTCTCAAGTCCAGCCTCACAGAGAGGAATAATTTGTTCCCATTATTTGTGATACAGAGTGCAGAATGTTTCCCAGCATGCTATGCAGGCCACTGTGCATCAGGATATTATTTAGCAACTTGCCCCTAAGCTGAATTTGTGTGTTGCCTTTGGGTGGGTAATTCCTTTACTTTGTGTTGTCTCTAAAGTTTTCTTTTTGAAACACAACATTTCTAGCTTTTTTTTACACCTAATGAATCGAGAACAAACTTGGATTGTGCTTGAAAGGATTAATTATATCTTAGTTGGGATCAAGTAAAAGCTATTGTTTTATTATTACACAGAAAAAGGAAATCAGTTTTAAAAATCTCAATTATTTAATTATAACTAAGTCAATGGGAGACGGCCTTTCTGTAATTCAGAGGATAATGGGTTTCCCTGATCTTATATCTGTATGTAGCGCTTAGCTCTAATGTGGTAAATATCCCCTTGAATGTTACTGACAGTTGCATAAGCGACGGTTTTCTTTGTGTCCCATTTACCTGCACATTTACGCATTGGAAAAACATGACATTCATCGGGGTGTGAGATAAATGCAGGTCTCGGTTCAACAGCAGGAAATAAACATTTGCTTTGGGGAATTTTTTTTTGTTACAGGTTTGGGGGAAGATCTGGACTTTCCAAACAGGTGGAACATTTGTAATTCCAAACCACAACAAGATAAATAATTCTCTGTTACAGGAAGCTCTGTCTCTGCAAAAAAAAACTGTAAGAGATAAAAGTCACTTTGTTGTGAATCGACAGGTTTTGGGGCACCGGATCTCATTTCCATATTCCATTATAAGCACTGGAGTGACAGATCCCGTCTGGGTCAGAAAGCTTTCCCCATGTTCCATTATCTAAATGTTCACCTTTAACTGTCAGTATGATGTAGAGAGGGATATTCTGAGACAATTTGCTATTGGTTTTCATTTTTTATTATTTTTGTGGTTTTTGAGTTATTTTATTCAGCAGCTCTCCAGTTTGCAATTTCAGCCGCCTGTTTGTTAGGGTCCAAATTCCCCTAGCAACCATGCATTGATTTGAATAAGAGACTGGAATATGAACAGGAGAGGCCTGAATAGAAAGATGAGCAATAAAAACGTAGTAATAACAATACATTTGTAGCCTTACAGACCATTTGTTTTTAGAATGGGGTCAGCGACGCCCATTTCAAAGCCGCAAAGAGTCAGAAGAAAAAGGCAAATAACTATAAAACTATAAAAAATTAATAATGAAGACCAATAGAAAAGTTGCTTAGAATTAGCCATTCTATAATATACTAAAATGTACCTTAAAGGTGAACCACCCCTTTAAAGGAGAAGGAAAGCTAAAAGTAAAGGTGGCCATACATGGAGAGATCCGCTCGTTTGGCGATGTCGCCAAACGAGCGCATCTCCCTCCGATATGCCCACCTTGATGCGGCCGCGATCCGACGGGATTTTTTGTCCCATCCGATCGAGATCTGCCCGACTTTTGGCCAGATCTCGATCGGTGAAGCCCGTCGGGTGGCCCCATACACGGGCCAATAAGCTGCCGACACGGTCTGTCGGCAGCTTTTATCGGCCCGTGTATGGCCACCTATAGTAAGCTTTATCAGAAAGGTCTATATAAATATACGAGTAAACCCTCAAAGTAATGCTGCTCTGAGTCCCCTGTCAAAAGAAACAGCACATTTCTTTCCTTCTATTGTGTACTCATGGGCTTCTGTATCAGACTTCCTGTTTTCAGCTTAAACCTCCAGGGCTAGGGCTTGAGCATGCTCAGTTTGTTCCTCTCTCCCTCCTTTCCTCCCTGCTGTAATCTGAGCCCAGAGCTATGAGTGAGCAGGGAGAGACTCAGGCAGGAAGTGATGTCACACCAAGCTAATATGGCAGCTGCTATCATAAACAAACAGAGACAGTTTCTAGAGCTGTTACTCAGGTATGGTAAAACATTCTGCAGAATAAATATAGTGTTACAGCTTGTACTATTGTGGCTAATCTATTGCCAATAATCTGCCTCGGTAGCTTTCCTTCTCCTTTAAGATACTAAAAAAATAACAAAACAGGGATTGTTTGTCCATATATTGCAATATATTTAAGCTGAACAACTACGTCACAGTCATCCCATATCTGGCCAGTCCTACGCTCAATTTCATCTGATTCATTAAGAATTCTATTGCTTCATTATACATTTTATAAAGGGACTAAGTTCTACCTGCAACTTACTAGCTGCTCAAACTTGGCTGCCCTTTTATTAGACACCAGTGGGATCACCTGACTATAGCTGGGAGGGTGGGAGCTACAACATGGAGCTGGTCACTGCTCCTGTATAACTATAACAAACAAGGGAAAGTTGTGCTCACTGCTCACTAATAATTTTTAAAACCATTAAGCGGGGGTGCAATGAGGCTGTGACCACAACCTGCTGAACTTGAACCACAATGAGATATAATAGTAACAAAACTACAGTGATGAATTGATATCTAAATAACAAGCAAGCGAACTACAAATTGGAACAGAATCTGCACCGGGAACACTGAGCTGCCTCACTCACACACCACAGGCACCAACATTACACTTTAATTTTGGAAAATAACATTTATACATAAAACACAGAAAGTAACTGAAAAAAGTCTGTATTTCTGATGAACAATCTGAAAACAACTCAACTGAATAAGTGTTTGGAAGGTGAACATCCCCTTTAATCTCATATGCTTTTACTTCTGCTTTGCACCAATGGTCACTGATTCTTCATTTCTCTTTTCCAACTGTCACTTACACTTTCCAGGCTACACTCTCTGCTGCACCACCAGTACCATCATCATATCACACATATACGTGGAGACTTTCTATAATTCTCTCCCTCTCCTGGCAACTTCCCTCGGCACATTTACTTAAAGGGATACTGCCATGGGAAAAAACATTTTTTTCAAAATGAATCAGTTAATAGAGCTGCTCCAGCAGAATTCTGCACTGAAATCCATTTCTCAAAAGAGCAAACAGATTTTTTTATATTCAATTTTGAAATCTGACATGGGGCTAGACATTTTGTCAATTTCCCAGCTGCCCCTGGTCATGTGACTTGTGCCTGCACTTCAGGAGAGAAATGCTTTCTGGCAGGCTGCTGTTTTTCCTTCTCAATGTAACTGAATGTGTCTCAGCGAGACATGGGTTTTTACTATTGAGTGTTGTTCTTAGATCTACCAGGCAGCTGTTATCTTGTGTTAGGGAGCTGTTATCTGGTTACCTTCCCATTGTTCTTTTGTTTGGCTGCTGGGGGGAAGGGAGGGGGTGATATCACTCCAACTTGCAGTACAGCAGTAAAGAGTGATTGAAGTTTATCAGAGCACAAGTCACATGACTTGGGGCAGCTGGGATATTCACAATATGTCTAGCCCCATGTCAGATTTCAAAATTGAATATAAAAAAAATCTGTTTGCTCTTTTGAGAAATGGATTTCAGTGAGGAATTCTGCTGGAGCAGCACTATTAACTGATTCATTTTGAAAAAAAATTTTTTTCCCATGACAGTATCCCTTTAACATTCTGCCCCCAGAGTTGCCCTCGATCAGCCAACTGCCAGCAGAGGATGTCATGAACCGACCCTGACTCCTTATCAGGGGTGTAACTACAGAGGAAGCAGACCCTGCAGCTGCAGGGGGGCCCAGGAGTTATAGGGGCCCCATGAAGCCCTAAATAATGAGCAATTTCAACATATACTGGTAAAACAGGACAAGCTCTGGATATACTGGGGGCCCTGAGATTAATTTGATATGGGAACCAGTAAATCTAGTTACACTACTGCTCCTTATGCTTCAAGCTCTTGATTTCCTATAATAACAGTCAATCTCCTTCTCTGTCCTTTTAAACCTCAGCCCTTATTTACATCATTCAACTCCCTCTTACGCATCTTCCATCTGCCTCTGTCACTGCTGAAGACCTTGCTCACTTCTTTCAAATACAACCACACACATTCTCAACTTTAGGCTGCCTTGCAGGGTCGGACTGGTGCATTGGGGGCCCACCGAGGCTGCAAAACAAAGGGTCCTCCTGGCAGTAACCAAGTGCTCCCTCCCAACTTCCAAACGTGCATGAAAGACGTGTCACTACAGCTGATTGGCCGATCAGTGCAGCTGGTCTGGGCCTGCAGGGGTTCATGAGGGCCGGAGCCCACTGGGTTTTTTCCCAGTGTCCTGACAGCCCAGTCCCACCCTGCTGCCTTGGAATCATTCCTGACTCTCTTATGCTAACTTTCATTTACACCCAACACTCAAAACCCTGGACTAATGTGACTTGCTCCTCATTTGTGTCCAACTCTATTCTACTGTAGTAGCCAACGGACCCCCCCAACTCCCTAGGGTTGTTCCCTGTCACACACAATAATGACACTGAGGCTTGTGTAGTAACAAAATCTGTGGAGGTCACTTTCTTTATTTAGTAATTTTCAATAAAAGGACTAGGTACACCCTGACCTCCAGCTGTGGCTCCTAACATCAACTTGGACAAACCATGGAGCAGGGATCATGGGGCAAAGTGCCCTCTGTAATTAACCGTTCGCCCTTCCTCCTGCTCCCGACCGTGTGCATAAATGGAGCTAACCCCAGCCTCTTGCATGACTCAGGCAAGACCGTGCAGTCAAAGTCTGCGCCACACTAGTGACTCCAACAAGGGTAGGCTGCACTGTAACCATCGTTCCACCTGGAGCCGCACAGACGCCAAGCTCCTAACCTCATGGAGCCGCAGCTGACTCAGGCAAGTACCTCTAACCAAAACAGATAATGATACTCCAGAGGAAGGCAAACCCTCCGATGCCTGCAGCCAATTAGAGGAAAATTCCTTCCTGACCGTGTAGGTGATTGGTCGCAAGGACCCTGGAGGACCTTCTTTCCATCGTTCTTACCTAGGGTGGGTGGCAAACAAAAACAAAACCAGTCTGTCTGCCTTGGCTTCTTTTCCCCTTAAAGCCCTGGAGGTCACGTAGCAAATGCACTCAACTGGGGGAGGTGGATACCCTGCCTAAATACACAGCGGCCCTGTACGTGCCTTGTTCCCACTTATTTCCCTGTATCACATACAGCTTTGCCCTGTGCAAGTCCATTCACTTGCTCCCAATTTCCTGGTTAATTCATTTCAAACAATTAAGACTCATATTCTATGACCTTAACAATAGGGCAGGGAATCCACGATTCAACCCAATAAGACGGTATTAGAAATTCAAATTTCTCACTTCTTATTATTCAAGTTGCAGATAAATACTTGGCTGAGTCCAGGACAAGAAGGTGGTTGCGCACAGCTCTGTTCCATTATTTTGTGGCTAGGACCACTATGCCATGGAATACTTTAAGCCAATTTGTTATGAAATATTCACATCACTGTATCAGATATTGCCTGGCCCACTGTGCCAGATATTGCTCCAAAAATCTCTCTATTCCTGTATGACCTCCCTAAAGACCCAGCTGTTTCAAGAAGTCCATTAAATACCTCAAGCATTATCTTAATATACCATTAAAACTATTTTTCCACAAACATACGTGTCAGTTGGACCCTTTGCCTTTTTTTTTAAATCAACGTGGATAATAATTTCCTCTTTTGCTCACTTCTATTTTTTTGTGGTTATCAGTTTCTGCCTTTTGTTATTGTTCCTCTTATTCGATTTCACCATTACTACAGATCATTAGTGATGGGCGAATTTGCGCCGTTTCGCTTCGCCAAAAAATTTGCGAAATTCGCGAAACGGTGAAAAATTCTCGAAACGGCGCCGGCGTCTCGTTTTTGACGCCGGCACCCGTTTTTCGACGCCGGCGCCCGTTTTTGACGCCGTTTTTGGAAAAAAAAATTTTTTGACGCCGGCGAATTTTTACCGCGAATTTTTGCGGGCGTTTCGCGAATCGCGCAAATTCGCCGCGGAATCGCGCCTGGCCGCCCATCACTGCAGATCATTTATTTTCATATTGAAAAGTGTTAATGCACGAACAGCAACCACAGGAACTATGTCCTTAGATAAAGGGTCCAAATCCTGTATTTATGTTTATTAATAATGTATGTAAGTTCTACAGCAGTTCAAAAAACAATGAAGAAACACATACTGATCATGGATAAGTTTTCCTGCTGAATTGTGCTTAGTACAGGGGATAACTATGCTGCCATAGTTTTATGGGATCTCTCTGTACAGACTATGAGCAAACTTAGGGGCTGTTCCTGCTGAATTGTGCTTAGTACAGGGGAATACCTATGCTGCCATAGTTTTATGGGATCTCTCTGTACAGACTATGAGCAAACTTAGGGACCGTTCCTGCTGAATTGTGCTTAGTACAGGGGAATACCTATGCTGCCATAGTTTTATGGGATCTCTCTGTACAGACTATGAGCAAACTTAGGGGCTGTTCCTGCTGAATTGTGCTTAGTACAGGGAATACCTATGCTGCCATAGTTTTATGGGATCTCTCTGTACAGACTATGAGCAAACTTAGGGGACTGTTCCTGCTGAATTGTGCTTAGTACAGGGAAATATAAATATGGATGTGAGGAATGGGGAAATTTTCTCTTCCAGCACTTCCAACTTGTGCTTTACAAATGACTCCCCTGCTTTCTAATCACTCCAGCCTTTTATAGGAGTCAGAACTCCCACCATGCACTGCAGCATTCCCTTTATATTCCAGGAAGTGCCTCTTAAGAGGCTGTATCACAGGTAAAACTTTTAACTTCAACGCTGTATTTGCAATTACGCTGTATTTTAAAATCCTTCCCAATATAGTTAACACAAATGACATTTCCTTATATTTGTACACTGTAGCATTTACACATTTAAATGTAATACACAATAGCAGTAAGGTTATTAAACACAAGCTAGTTAATTCCACCATTCACCCAGCACAGGTCTGTCAGTCCATGTGAACACTTGCATTAAAACCAGTGTGACAGATTTTAGTACATATTATATACACTATGAATCAGTACCATTCACATCTCCACAATGGATTCCCCATATTTACCGTAGACAACAGTAGATCTCATGATTACAAACGTTGCTTTAGCAGAATCCAGGCCAACATTCCATAAGCTATAATATAATCCTCTGTTTAATGTGCAAATATACTTCTACATTCAAAGAGATACAGAGAAGAGATACAGTATTTAGGTATGTAAAGCTGCTGATAAATTTGTCATTGGTTACATGATTATAATGAATGTCATATATATACACCCAGGGGTGCCATCAGGGGGGCACAGGGGGTACATCTGTACCAGACCCGGGCCTAAAGGGGCCCCCTTGACAGCTCCATTGAAGTCCCAAAGGTCTAAAGTGTCGAAGCTGCAAATGGAGCCAAAGCCGCAAAAAGACCCGAAGTTGAAGTCCTAAAGCAGCGAAAAGACACAAAGCCATGAAAGGAGACTAATGTAAGTTCCACTGAATACTGTGGTTTTTTTTTATTTAAACCCCTGCCCACCAATGTAATATTTTAATACTATATAGGCCCCTGGCCACCAATGTGTTTTTTTTAAATATTCTTATGGGGCTCCTGGCACCAATGTCTTTTTTTTTCAATTTATAGGGGGGCCCTGGCCACCAATAATTTTTTTTTAACTTGTAGGTAGGCTGTGACCAATAATTATTTTTAAAAACTTTTATGTGGGACCCTGGCCGCCAATGTTTTTTTTAACTTATAATGACTTTTTATAACTTGTGGGGGGTTATCATTTTTAGCGCTGTCTGTGTGGGCGGGATCTAGGGTGGCGCATGGGGGCTGGAGTGGACAGGGACCAGGGGGCGCAGAAAATGTTGTTGTATGAGGCCCCATTGTGTAATAAAGATACTGTGATATAGATAGTTAGAATTGGTTATCTGGGTGGGTTTACACCCCTTAGTGCTCATACACTTGGTCTCAGGGGTCACTGTTAAAAGAATATTTTGTATTGTATATGGGAATAAACTGTATGTCTGGCTGGCAGGACCATTCTTACATTCTACATCAGTGTTGCACAGGCTGTGGCCCTGTTTGTACAGCACCCCTTATTCTAATACATAACATTGTATAAAGGTCACCCTACTACAGTGTTCCAAGAGTAGAAGCACCTTTGCATTCTGTTCATCCAGGCCTCACTACATTGATATATTTGGTCTGGTGCCCCCTAGACACTAGACCTATTAGCGCTCGTTGGGCATATGCAGTGATGTCACTTCCACTCCTGCGGGTCTAGGCTCCTGCGGGTCTAGGCTCTTGCAGGTCTTTTTGCTTCTGCTGCATCAATGTTGGGAACCACCAAGCAGAGGATGGTTTACTGCTGTGTCCAGGTCTAGACTGTGAATCAAAATAAGACTTGGTATTTTAGGTTCTCAGCGGCCCAAACAGCCCCCACCAGCCTAGTAAACGGTGACTGCCAGTACAGGCCTTGCTGACTCCTCTTCCTGGGGGTACAGCTGAGCAAAATGGTGCTACATATGGGTGCCTAGAAGCCATCAGCACTTTATATCAGAATTTATAAAGTTTAAAGGGGAAGTGATGACTTTCTGTGGAACCTTGGCTGCCTGTTCAGGATAAGACATTGGTCTATAGAGAGAGTGTCACTGTCATCTCTACAGAGAGACCTGGAAGATATAAACCATGCAACAGCCAAATAAGCAGGACACCTACACGACCCAGCCAGCTGGCACCAACCAACAAGCCGTTTCTTCCAGAGATGGGACCATGTGTCCCCCAGTGACGACGGTGCCTCATGTGAGGATTAAAGATTACTTGGGTACCTCCATATTCAATCTGCTGTGCTGCTGCTTCCCCTTTGGACTGGCTGCTTTGCTCTACTCAATACAGGTAGGTTTGGTTGTGTAAACAGATTTAAAAACACCTTTATATTCCAGTAGTCTCCAGCCTGAAATTTAAAGTGCTATCTGGTTGCCAGGGTCACTGACCCCCCCCCCCCCCCCAAAAAGCAAATTATTACTGAAGCTAGATCATTGTTATACTTTATTTAATTCTGTTCAGACTGTGTCTTATTTATCTTCTGGTCTGACACTAAAACCACCAACTGGTTTCCAGGGTGATGAAGACCTCTTTATAAATAGGCCCCCTGCTATTTGTCTATAATGTCCTCTAATGTACTTGTAAAGTCTAATCATGTCCCCTCACAAGCGCCTTTTTTCCAGAGAAAACAACCCCAACCTTGTCAGTCTCCCCTCATAATATAACTCTTCCCCCCCTCTAACCAGTTTAGTTGCACTTAGTCTCTGCACTCTCTCCAGCTCATTTATATCCCTCTTAAGGACTGGAGTCCAAAACTGCCCCCATACTCCAGATGAGGCCTCACCAGGGACCTATAAAGAGGCAGAATTATGTTTTCATCCCTAGAGTTAATGGGGTGAGTGCTTATTTGTACCCTGGGTACCCCTGGAACTATAGCAGGGTGACTTTTACCCCAATGTTTCTATATATCTGTAACCTTGTTATGAGCTAAGGGGGCCCAGTCTGAAGGCCAGTTAGGGGGAGATTTGGGGTGAGTGTTTATTTGTACCCTGGGTACCCCTGGAACTATAGCAGGGTGACTGTTACCCCAATGTTTCTATATATCTGTAACCTTGTTATGAGCTAAGGGGGCCCAGTCTGAAGGTCAGTTAGGGGGAGATTTGGGGTGAGTGTTTATTTGTGCCCTGGCTAAGCTTGTTTTGAAAATAGGACCTTGACCAGAGGTTAGAGTTTTGAGTAAATTACACCCCTGTATCCCCAGACTCCAGGTATTTATTAGTAAGGTTATTTTTTCTGGCCTATTTATTTATAAAACTATAAGCACTTTTGGGTCGGTCTGGCTATTACTGAATATATGTGGCTTCAGTCATACACAACTAGGGGGGATATACTGCCACTTTACAAATATTTCTAACAATAATTAAACATTAAAGCAACCTACCATATTCAAAAGTTAATCATTTATTATCCTGCACTCAATGCCTTCTAAATCCCCCCAATGACACCCCTGGGGCTTTCTCTCGTCATCTAAATTGCAACACTGGGAGTGTTTTGATCCATGATTCCAGGCTGTATATAATATACAATCCTGGTCACTCCTGGACACTTACCTAAGTTCTGCCCTTTTTGGGGATCTATGAATTTTGAATGGGATTTTCCCATTTCTCTTGTGTGACAGCCTAAAGACAGAATGTTACCACTATGAGCCTTTATTGCTTCCACTTTATTACATTTAGCTGCACATTCATTTCGGGTCCTTCTTTTTGCCTGTCCACCCTTACAGCACTTTCAGTACCCCATAATAATGTAATATAATTATAATTTATAGCTTGTTGGCATTAGGGGGATAACTTGGTATATTACTACATACAGTTAAGGTTATTTATAAACACTGGGAAAATTTGCACCTGAGCAGTAACACTTGGCAACCAATCAGAAGCAAGCTTTTCTTGTTCTTTCTGCAGCTGGTTGAGAAAAGCTGATCACTGATTGGTTGTTATTGGTTACTGCCCAGGTGCAAAATGTGCCCTGTGTTTATAAATGAGCCCCAGTATGTTGTCTATAGGAATGACACAGACTGGCTCTTAGTTACAGAGATCCAGAAAGCAACAGTTAGAGGGGTTATTTACTAAAATCCAAATTTCTCATCGTCCCAATAAAAAAGCTGACCAAACCCCCATTTTGCCTTAATTATTAACCAAAGCCCTATTTTGCCCTAATTATTAATTAATTCAATTCAATTGGAGTGGGAAAAAAAATCAAGCGAAAACCTGAAACATATGATTTTTTCTGGCTTTTCTCCCAAAAAGTTTTTGCCTGAAAACCTTGAAAAAGTTGAATTTTCGGACTAAACCCAGCGCAGCCCATGATAACTTCAAATTGGGATAGGTGCCTCTACTATTGCCGTAAACACAACCTCAACAGGTCTGAGAAGATGGATTTTCAGATTCAGGCTTTTTGCAGCATCGCGGTATAATAAATATCAGAAATTTCAAGATTTTTTTTTTTTTTAAGAAAAATTTGAGGTTTTGTTAAAATAAGCTTGATTAGAAAAATAATCCCCTTAATGTTCGTCTCTTCTTTTTTTCCCAGACAAGAGATGCCCTCGCTCGGCGTGACTTGGCCTCTGCATCACGTTATTCACAAACAGCGTTTCGCCTGAACATCGGCTCCTTCATATTTGGGATTTTGTGCATCGTTTGCATCATAACCTATCTGATCTGCTTTGGATTCCCAAACAATTCAAATTATGGTTTTCCCAAAGATCCCGTTTAGCAATATGACCCCCCAAACAGCCCAACATTCTCAGCTGAAAAACTAGGACATTTTAGGCCACACCCCCATTTGGACACACCCAGTTCAATCAGGTGACTTGATTTATCTCCACGCTCCGTCCCTTTCAAGAGAGAAAGATCAGCAGTTAATAAAATGTGTTTTTTATTACATAAAAAAATTCCCATGCTTAAGGTTTGTCCCTGAAATGTTGCTAATAAATTACACAAAATAACTCACTGTGCATTTACTTAGAATCTCTATCTTTGTCTTTACACAGAAAGTTCCTTTTTGGTTCCCTTTAAGTTTAGGAAGTTGCCATGGGTCAATAGGTTACTAAGGAAAAGCAATGTGGCAACTCTACAAGAAGCAAATTTACTGAGACAAGAAATTGAGATCCAGTGTTGCAGCCAAATTCAGCCTTATAACTGGAAACGTTTTGAATTGAAGGTGAAAAGTTTACTGGGGCGTTTGAAATGTTTTCTGAAATCGCTTGAACTGACAATGGAAATGTCTAACCGCACCACCCAAATACTGTGAGAAATGTGTCAGACTCTCTCCATCTCATATTTCCTTTATTCATATAGGGCACAAGTAATGAAATTCTGCAGGCTATAGCAATTGTATAAAGTATTGTAACTAGATAAGTAGAACCTTGCCCAAAAGGCACGAGGAAGTAACACAGATCATAGCTTTACCCTGCTATAGTTCCAGGGGTACCCAGGGTACAAATAAACACTCACCCCAAATCTCCCCCTAACTGACCTTCAGACTGGGCCCCCTTAGCTCATAACAAGGTTACAGATATATAGAAACATTGGGGTAACAGTCACCCTGCTATAGTTCGTGGGGTACCCAGGGCACAAATAAACACTCACCCCAAATCTCCCCCTAACTGACCTTCAGACTGGGCCCCCTTAGCTCATAACAAGGTTACAGATATATAGAAACATTGGGGTAACAGTCACCCTGCTATAGTTCCAGGGGTACACAGGGTACAAATAATCACTCACCCCAAATCTCCCCCTAACTGACCTTCAGACTGGGCCCCCTTAGCTCATAACAAGGTTACAGATATATAGAAACATTGGGGTGTCACCCTGCTTTAGTTCCAGGGGTACCCAGGGTACAAATAAGCAATCACCCCAAATCTCCCCCTAACTGACCTTCAGACTGGGCCCCCTTAGCTCATAACAAGGTTACAGATATATAGAAACATTGGGGTGTCACCCTGCTATAGTTCCAGGGGTACCCAGGGTACAATTAACACTCACCCCAAATCTCCCCCTAACTGGCCTTCAGACTGGGCCCCCTTAGCTCATAACAAGGTTACAGATATATAGAAACATTGGGGTAACAGTCACCCTGCTATAGTTCCAGGGGTACCCAGGGTACAAATAAGCACTCACCCCAAATCTCCCCCTAACTGACCTTCAGACTGGGCCCCCTTAGCTCATAACAAGGTTACAGATATATAGAAACATTGGGGTGTCACCCTGCTATAGTTCCAGGGGTACCCAGGGTACAAATAAATACTCACCCCAAATCTCCCCCTAACTGACCTTCAGACTGGGCCCCCTTAGCTCATAACAAGGTTACAGATATATAGAAACATTGGGGTGTCACCCTGCTATAGTTCCAGGGGTACCCAGGGTACAAATAAACACTCACCCCAAATCTCCCCCTAACTGACCTTCAGTCTGGGCCCCCTTAGCTCATAACAAGGTTACAGATATATAGAAACATTGGGGTAACAGTCACCCTGCTATAGTTCCAGGGGTACACAGGGTACAAATAATCACTCACCCCAAATCTCCCCCTAACTGACCTTCAGACTGGGCCCCCTTAGCTCATAACAAGGTTACAGATATATAGAAACATTGGGGTGTCACCCTGCTATAGTTCCAGGGGTACCCAGGGTACAATTAACACTCACCCCAAATCTCCCCCTAACTGGCCTTCAGACTGGGCCCCCTTAGCTCATAACAAGGTTACAGATATATAGAAACATTGGGGTAACAGTCACCCTGCTATAGTTCCAGGGGTACCCAGGGTACAAATAAGCACTCACCCCAAATCTCCCCCTAACTGACCTTCAGACTGGGCCCCCTTAGCTCATAACAAGGTTACAGATATATAGAAACATTGGGGTGTCACCCTGCTATAGTTCCAGGGGTACCCAGGGTACAAATAAATACTCACCCCAAATCTCCCCCTAACTGACCTTCAGACTGGGCCCCCTTAGCTCATAACAAGGTTACAGATATATAGAAACATTGGGGTGTCACCCTGCTATAGTTCCAGGGGTACCCCGGGTACAAATAAATACTCACCCCAAATCTCCCCCTAACTGACCTTCACACTGGGCCCCTTAGCTCATAACAAGGTTACAGATATATAGAAACATTGGGGTGTCACCCTGCTATAGTTCCAGGGGTACCCAGGGTACAAATAAATACTCACCCCAAATCTCCCCCTAACTGACCTTCAGACTGGGCCCCCTCAGCTCATAACAAGGTTACAGATATATAGAAACATTGGGGTGTCACCCTGCTATAGTTCCAGGGGTACCCCGGGTACAAATAAATACTCACCCCAAATCTCCCCCTAACTGACCTTCAGACTGGGCCCCCTTAGCTCATAACAAGGTTACAGATATATAAAAACATTGGGGTGTCACCCTGCTATAGTTCCAGGGGTACCCAGGGCACAAATAAGCACTCACCCCAAATCTCCCCCTAACTGACCTTCAGACTGGGCCCCCTTAGCTCATAACAAGGTTACAGATATATAGAAACATTGGGGTGTCACCCTGCTATAGTTCCAGGGGTACCCAGGGCACAAATAAGCACTCACCCCAAATCTCCCCCTAACTGACCTTCAGACTGGGCCCCCTTAGCTCATAACAAGGTTACAGATATATAGAAACATTGGGGTGTCACACTGCTATAGTTCCAGGGGTACCCAGGGCACAAATAAGCACTCACCCCAAATCTCCCCCTAACTGACCTTCAGACTGGGCCCCCTTAGCTCATAACAAGGTTATAGATATATAGAAACATTGGGGTGTCACCCTGCTATAGTTCCAGGGGTACCCAGGGTACAAATAATCACTCACCCCAAATCTCCCCCTAACTGGCCTTCAGACTGGGCCCCCTTAGCTCATAACAAGGTTAAAGATATATAGAAACATTGGGGTGTCACCCTGCTATAGTTCCAGGGGTACCCAGGGTACAAATAATCACTCACCCCAAATCTCCCCCTAACTGACCTTCAGACTGGGCCCCCTTAGCTCATAACAAGGTTACAGATATATAGAAACATTGGGGTGTCACCCTGCTATAGTTCCAGGGGTACCCAGGGTACAAATAAGCACTCACCCCAAATCTCCCCCTAACTGGCCTTCAGACTGGGCCCCCTTAGCACATAACAAGGTTACAGATATATAGAAACATTGGGGTGTCACCCTGCTATAGTTCCAGGGGTACCCAGGGTACAAATAAGCACTCACCCCAAATCTCCCCCTAACTGGCCTTCAGACTGGGCCCCCTTAGCACATAACAAGGTTACAGATATATAGAAACATTGGGGTGTCACCCTGCTATAGTTCCAGGGGTACCCAGGGTACAAATAAACACTCACCCCAAATCTCCCCCTAACTGGCCTTCAGACTGGGTCCCCTTAGCTCATAACAAGGTTACAGATATATAGAAACATTGGGGTGTCACCCTGCTATAGTTACAGGGGTACCCAGGGTACAAATAAACACTCACCCCAAATCTCCCCCTAACTGACCTTCAGTCTGGGCCCCCTTAGCTCATAACAAGGTTACAGATATATAGAAACATTGGGGTAACAGTCACCCTGCTATAGTTCCAGGGGTACACAGGGTACAAATAATCACTCACCCCAAATCTCCCCCTAACTGACCTTCAGACTGGGCCCCCTTAGCTCATAACAAGGTTACAGATATATAGAAACATTGGGGTGTCACCCTGCTATAGTTCCAGGGGTACCCAGGGTACAATTAACACTCACCCCAAATCTCCCCCTAACTGGCCTTCAGACTGGGCCCCCTTAGCTCATAACAAGGTTACAGATATATAGAAACATTGGGGTAACAGTCACCCTGCTATAGTTCCAGGGGTACCCAGGGTACAAATAAGCACTCACCCCAAATCTCCCCCTAACTGACCTTCAGACTGGGCCCCCTTAGCTCATAACAAGGTTACAGATATATAGAAACATTGGGGTGTCACCCTGCTATAGTTCCAGGGGTACCCAGGGTACAAATAAATACTCACCCCAAATCTCCCCCTAACTGACCTTCAGACTGGGCCCCCTTAGCTCATAACAAGGTTACAGATATATAGAAACATTGGGGTGTCACCCTGCTATAGTTCCAGGGGTACCCAGGGTACAAATAAATACTCACCCCAAATCTCCCCCTAACTGACCTTCAGACTGGGCCCCCTTAGCTCATAACAAGGTTACAGATATATAGAAACATTGGGATGTCACCCTGCTATAGTTCCAGGGGTACCCCGGGTACAAATAAATACCCCAAATCTCCCCCTAACTGACCTTCACACTGGGCCCCTTAGCTCATAACAAGGTTACAGATATATAGAAACATTGGGGTCTCACCCTGCTATAGTTCCAGGGGTACCCAGGGTACAAATAAATACTCACCCCAAATCTCCCCCTAACTGACCTTCAGACTGGGCCCCCTTAGCTCATAACAAGGTTACAGATATATAGAAACATTGGGGTGTCACCCTGCTATAGTTCCAGGGGTACCCCGGGTACAAATAAATACTCACCCCAAATCTCCCCCTAACTGACCTTCAGACTGGGCCCCCTTAGCTCATAACAAGGTTACAGATATATAGAAACATTGGGGTGTCACCCTGCTATAGTTCCAGGGGTACCCAGGGCACAAATAAGCACTCACCCCAAATCTCCCCCTAACTGACCTTCAGACTGGGCCCCCTTAGCTCATAACAAGGTTACAGATATATAGAAACATTGGGGTGTCACACTGCTATAGTTCCAGGGGTACCCAGGGTACAAATAATCACTCACCCCAAATCTCCCCCTAACTGGCCTTCAGACTGGGCCCCCTTAGCTCATAACAAGGTTACAGATATATAGAAACATTGGGGTGTCACCCTGCTATAGTTCCAGGGGTACCCAGGGTACAAATAAACACTCACCCCAAATCTCCCCCTAACTGGCCTTCAGACTGGGCCCCCTTAGCTCATAACAAGGTTACAGATATATAGAAACATTGGGGTGTCACCCTGCTATAGTTCCAGGGGTACCCAGGGTACAAATAAACACTCACCCCAAATCTCCCCCTAACTGGCCTTCAGACTGGGCCCCCTTAGCTCATAACAAGGTTACAGATATATAGAAACATTGGGGTGTCACCCTGCTATAGTTCCAGGGGTACCCAGGGTACAAATAAGCACTCACCCCAAATCTCCCCCTAACTGGCCTTCAGGCTGGGCCCCCTTAGCTCATAACAAGGTTACAGATATATAGAAACATTGGGGTGTCACCCTGCTATAGTTACAGGGGTACCCAGGGTACAGATATATAGAAACACTGAATCTTATAACAGGCTTCCCTTAGACAAAATGGTTGAACTCAATGAATGTTACTGATTTCTAAACCTAAATTAGATAAGTAAACTATGCAGTTGCTTATGCGACACCTTTAGAGGGAAAATTCCAATGAGCGTGAGACCCAATTAATAACTAATTACAGACTGATTGAAGGGCCCTATAAGAAAGTGAATTGTGGCTCCTTGTTGTGCAGCCGAATTCCTTTGACCTTCTCAATGTCACATGATAAGAGTCTTTCTTTCCCATTGGCCGGAGCTGTTCTTGGGTTCAGTCAGTACAAAAGCTAATCATTGTATCTTACAGGTAAATATGAGATACCGACGGGCAGGAATGTGAATGTGTATTGGAAACACTCTCTGCTGTATTACTTGCAGTACATAAGTGTGTAAGTGTGTAATTTGTGTTTGCATTAGGTTCAGGCCCTGATTCTATAAAAAGCTGAAGACTCGTCTCGGCAATTAGTTGTTTCATGTTTTGAAAGTTTCCTTCTCTCTGAAACTCTTTCATAGTTGCCAGTTTAATTTCCCATGCAGGGGGGGATCTCCAATCAAAAATCTCCTGCACAGTTTGAGCCCTGCCCCACAGCAGTAATGGTCAGGTCACTGTCTGGGGTCTCAACTAAGCCTTGTCCTCAAGGCCAGCGCAGTCCAGACCATGGCCACAAAAAGAATATTTAAACTATGGGCTACTGCCCTGCAATGATCCCCAGATGCTACTGCTTGAGCTAAACAGCCCTTGCCCCGTCCCTGTAACCTGCCATCACAATGTTATAGTCCAACCCATTGTTTGAGTTACAGACTCCCTTTTCCTGTAAGATGCCATTATAGTGTTCTAGTCCCTCCCACTGCTTGAGTTAAAGACTCCCTGCCCCACCCCCTGTAAGCTGCCATCATTATATTTTAGTCCCTCCCACTGCTTGAGGTACATCCTGTCTCTCTTACTCCCCCTGTAAGCTGCCATCACAGTGTTCTAGTCCCTCCCACAGTCCCACTGCTTGAGTCACAGACTTCCTACTCCAGAGGTCCCCAACTCTTTTTTTACCCGTGACATGAGCCACATTCAAATGTAAAAAGAGTTGGGGAGCAACACAAACATGAAAAAAGTTCCTGGGGTACCAAATAGGGTTGCCACCTTTTAATAAAAGTTCCACTGGCTGGTGGAGGGGGCGGGAACAAAGGGGTGGGTTGTGACGTCAAAGGGGGTGGGTTGTGATGACAAAAGGGGCGGAGCCACGGCACATTATTGGCTGGGGCGGATCGTGACATCAAAGGGGGCGGAGCCTCTACACTGCGATTGACAAGAAGCCGCCAAAAAAGGTGAGTTTCGGGGCAGGCCATGGGCTTTTGTTAGGTGTATTATTGCTGGTAAATTTCTAATTACCGGCTAAGCCGGTAAAATACCAGCCGGGTGGCAACCCTAGTACCAAATAAGGGCTGTGATTGGCTATTGGTAGCCTCTATGTGGACTGATAGCTACAGGACACTGTTTGGCAGGACACATGATATTTATGCAACAAAAACTTGTCTCCAAGCCTGGAAATCAAAATTAATCACCTGCATTGAAGCCACTGGGAGCAACATCCAAGGGGTTGGGGAGCAACATGGTGCCTGTGAGCCACTGGTTGGGGATCACTGTCCTGCTCTATATCTGTAACCTGCATCTTTTTATTATTGGTTTCTTCTGCCTTTTATTTGGCAAGACTTCTCTCCTTATAAATCCAGAGAAGGGTGACCTGCACCCCGTTGGGCAGCATTGACTTGGAGCACAAGGACAAGAACATCAGTCATACAAAATAAATGTAAAACTCTCTGGAATTTTGATTTGAAAGACAATTTTATTATTAGGAGTGACCCACAGTCATTCTCAGTGCATTTCTTATTGAGTTATTAACCTCTCAACCTGGGGTACGGGGAGTCTTCATGAGAAACCTCAGTCGTCTTCATTGAATTGAATCTGATCACATAGTAGATAATCATTAATGTGACAAAAAATATCCCAACTGCAAAAGCGGCCACATTCATATGAAGTGCATTCTGGGAGGCGCGTTTCGCCGACGCAGTGTCTCGCCGGGCGACAGCCTCTCGTGTCTGAAAGAGAAGAATAAAAAAATATATATAAATATCTAAAATAGAAAAAATACAACTTCACATTTAGGGGTTATTTATTAAAGTCTGAACAGAGTAAAATTCTAAAAAAAATAGATTTTTTTTTACTATAAAATCAGAATTTCTAGTGGAAAAAAACCTCAACTTTTTCAAGATTTATTATACCTGAGAATGGATAAAGTCTAAATCCGAAAATCCGGCATCTCAGACAGCCGAGGTTGTATATAAGTCAATGGGAGATGTCGCTGTCCTGTTTAGTTATTAAGTTTCTCTGGTCTGCGCTGGAATTAGCCCAAAAAAGATTATTTCTGACTTTTCGGGCAAAAATCCACAATATTTGGGATTTTCAAGAAAAAAAAAAAAAATTAAAAATCAAGCGAATCTGAAAAAATTCAGAAAAATTCATACAATTTGCATTTCTGCTCGATTCTTTTTGTGTTTGTCCCTGATCCGATTAAATCATGATTTTTTAACAATAAATAAGGTCCAATCGTGGAAACTAGTTTGTTCAGACTTTTTTGATTAAAATACTTGGACTGTGATAAATAAGGCCCTTGTTAAAAAACCTAAACATATAAAAATGTATAAATAAAATATATATTCAATTAGCATAATATATTTATAAAGGTATAAATACAAATATATATATATACATGTACAAATAAAAAATATATGTAACCATATAAACAAAATAATTTAGAGTATATTGTATACATCTATAAATAAAAAAATATATAAAATTATATATACAGTAGTTTATATAAAAATGTCAGGGTAACATTAATACTTAAAATAAATATATCAACTATAAATATATATATATACTTTATACTGTATATATATATATATATATATATATATATATATATATATATATATACACACACATACATATATCTATATATATATATATATATATATATATATATATATATATATATATATATATATATATATATATATATATAGATATAGATATAGATATATGTATGTGGTAAAAGAGCAAAAATGATTCAATCTCCCATAAAGTGTAAAATTTAGAAATACAGCTATGGGAAACCCCATTATCCAGAAATTTTCAAAATGATTTTCTTTTTCTCAGTAATAATAAAACAGTAGCTTGCACTTGATCCCAACTAAGATGTAATTAATCCTTATTGGAGGCAAAACCAGCCTATTGGCTTTATTTCATGTTTAAATTATTTTCTAGTAGACTTAAGGCATGAAGATCCAAATTACAGTAAGGCCCCTTATTTGGAAAACCTCAGGTCTGGAGCATTCTGGATAACAGGTCCCATACCTGTAATTAACATTTATTTTGTGTTCTTAGAACCTTTAAATTGTTGTACAGGTATGGGGTCCGTTATCTGGAAACCCATTATCCAGAAAGCTCCACATTACAGAAATGCTGTCTCCTATAGACTCCATTATAATCAAATAATCCAAATATTTAAAAATAATTTCCTTTTTCTGTATAATAATAAAACAGTAGCTTTTACTTGATCCCAACTAAGATATAATTAATCCTTATTGGAGGCAAAACCTATTGTGTTTATTTAATGTTTATTATTTTCTAATAGACTTAAGGTATGAAGATCCAAATTACAGTAAGATCCTTTATTCGGAAAACCTCAGGTCTGGAGCATTCTGGATAACAGGTCCCATACGTGTAATTAACATTTATTTTATGCCGTTAGAGCATTTAAATTGTTGGATTCAGCAATAAAAAGGGTATGTAAGACCCCAAACATGTTGTGTAGTAGTCTTTAATAAATCACAGCATTTTGCTACTTTGGAGTGCTCTCCTCCTACTATATTAATTAACCCTTAAATGGTTGAACAGGTATGAGGTCAGTTATCTGGAAACCTGTTATCCAGAAAGCTCTGAATTACGGAAAGGCCACCTCGCATAGACTACATTGTGGGGCACATTTACCTAGGGTCGAATATCGAGGGTTAATTAACCCTCGATATTTGACTGCCGAATTGAAATCCTTCGACTTCGAATATCGAAGTCGAAGGATTTAGCGCAATTCGTTCGATCGAACAATCGAAGGAATAATCGTTTTTAATCGATCGAACGAAATTCCTTCGATCAAAAAAACCTTGTAAAGCCTATGGGGACCTTCCCCATAGGCTAACATTGGCCTCGGTAGGTTTTAGATGGCCAACTTGGGGGTCGAAGTTTTTTTTTAAAGAGACAGTACTTCGACTATCGAATAGTCGAGCGATTTTTACTTCGAATCATTCGATTCGAAGTCGAAGGTCGTAGTCGATGGTCGAAGTAGCCAAAAAAAACCATTCGAAATTCGAAGTATTTTTCCTCTATTCCTTCACTCGAGTTTAGTGAATCTATCTAATTCAAAAGTTTAAAAATTATTTCCTTTTTATAATAAAACAGTAACTTGTACTTGATCCCAACTAAGATATAATTAATCCTTATTGGAGACAAAACCAGCCTATTGGGTTTATTTCATGTTTACACGATTTTCTAGTAGACTTAAGGTATGAAGATCTAAATTATGGAAAGATTCGTTATCTGGAAACCCCCAGGTCCTGAGCATTCTGGATAACAGATCCCATACCTGTACAAATATACAGAGCATTGGGGCCACATATCTGCATTACATCTCTTATTTATAAAAAATATGTACCCAATCTCTTCTTTCATTCTGATCCAAGTAATATGAAACTGGCAGCTTTTGCAGCAGCTGACTGACATTGAACTCAGAGTAAATCATTATACTGGAAATATTATTCTACAGTCACAATAGCCCTTGAACCCCTTGTTACTGTGGCTCTACTACTACTACAAGAGGGGAACCAATGGGGTTTTCTAAACACCTCACCATTACAATTATTAATAAAAGGTTATTTCTTTAAAAATAAAATAAAATGAACCGTGGTTCAGAATATCATCGTTTAGCCAATTTACCTTTAACCATCATACCTGTATAGAGTAGACCAGAGCGGCAACTCCAATGGGAAGGCAGCAACACAGAATATTCATTATAGATGCCACCAAATAATCCTTTATATTCTCCACAGGGGGTGTTGTATCCCCAACTGTTAAAGAGGTTTCTGGCAGGACTGAGTAGGGTGGTAGAGACTTGACATTGTCATCCCGAGTATGTGACTGCTGCATCTTTCTTTTTTCTTCCAGATGAGACAACAAGACTGTTCTGATACTTTCCCTACAGAATATGTACAACCCTCTCTCTCTCTCTCTCTCTCTATGTAGAACTCTATTGGGAGGAGGAACCCATGACATCAGAAAAGCCACAAACAAAACTAACAGGACAAATCTGTTTCTTCTTATTGTGAAATAATATAAAAACCACAAAAATAAATGCAAAGAAAGACAAACTCCACATTCTGGGTACCACTCTCCATGTTTTACCAGTAAACCATAATCCGGAAATCTTGAGAACTGGAGTTTCCTGGATAAAGGGTCTTTCCAATAAACTGACTTTACACTGTATAATTTAAATAGCTGATATCTCGGTCCCGTCAGGCCAAGTCATTAGCTAATAGGAGAGCATATAGGGATAAACATTGTGGGGACCAAATTGCCGTGATGGACCCACCGAGAGATGGATAAGGACAAGAATAAACCCTGAGACTTAGTCTAAACCCTGTACTTAGTCTTTCTTTCCTTTCTATTACTGGCAGCTGGGGACATTTCCCCAAACCCTGGCCCTTACCCCATCCCAGTTATATCACGGCCAGAAGCTTCTCTCCAGAGGAAAATTCAAAAAGTACAGAACTCTTACTCCTATACCCAAAAACCCAGTTACTCTTTCCTGTGCTCTCTGGAATGTCAGATCTGTTTGCAACAAACTCACCGCTATACACGACCATTTCATTGCCAATTCCTTTAACCTACTCGCACTTACTGACACCTGTCTCTCTCCTACTGACACTGCCTCACCTGCAGCCCTGTCCTATGGGTGCTACACCTTACTCATACTTAATCATACTTACTCATACTTACTCATACTTACTCATACTCCCAGACCTGCTAACAGACCTGGAGGTGGGGTGGGTTTGCTTCTCTCTCCCCGCTCTACTTTTAAAGTTCTTCCACCTGTTCCCTCTCTATCATTCTCCTCATTTGAGTCTCACTGCATTAGGCTCTTTTCTCCTGTTTCACTCTGCATTGCTGTTATATATCCACCACCAGGACCAACTGCACAATTTCTGGAGAACTTTGCTGCCTGGCTTCCTTACTTTCTTTCATTTAACATCCCATCCATCATATTAGGTGACTTTAATATACCCGTTAACAACATTAACAACTCTTCTGTCTCTAAACTTCTCTCACTAACCTCCTCCCTAGGCTTATCTTTGTGCTCAGACTCCCCCTCTCACTCCAATGGTAATGCTCTGGATCTCATATTTACCAGACTCTGGTCAACCACCAATTTTACTAACTCACCATTTCCCCTCTCTGATCACAATATGGTCACATTTCAACTCTCACGAACTCCCTCCTCACCCCCTGCTATTCCCCAAACACGTACTTACCGTGACTTGCAAGCTGTAGTCTCATCTCTCTTCTTCCTTTGACTCTCTTCACTCTAATATCTCAGCCATCTCATGTCCTAATGTGGCTACCTCTGTCTACTATAGTCCTCTCACCACTGCCCTCAATGAGCTGCTCCTATAAAAACGAAACGACATACTGCTCATACAAAAGTGCTCCAAAGACATTCACGTGCACTTGAGCGTCGCTGGCGCAAATCCCGCTCAGAATCAGACTTTTGGAGCTACAAATCTGCCTGCGCTCCTTTAACACCAGCCTCTTCCAAGCCAAACTTACTTTACTTCACTCATTAACTCCCTTTCTAAAAAACCAGCACAACTTTTCTCCACCTTTAACCCTCTCCTTTCCCCTTCTCCACCCCCTCCATGTACATCTGTCTCTGCTCAAAATATTGCTGAGCACTTCAAAAACAAAATTGACACTATCAGAAGGGACATTACACTACTCAACTCCCCTAGACTTCCACCACCCTCCCTCCACACTCCCCAGTCTCTCTTGTGCTCCTTCACCCCTGTCACTGATGAGGAATCTCAAAGCTTCTGGCCTCTTCTCACCTTACAAAGGATTGATCCCACTTGATCCAATTGCCTCAAAACTTCTCCGCAGTACCAATCCTTGTCTAATCAAAGCCTTAACTCACCTATTTAATCTCTCGCTCTCAACTGGACGATTTCCTTCTCAACTAAAACATGCTCTTGTCACCCCCATTCTAAAAAAACCCTCTCTTGATCCCTCCAATCTTGACAACCTCCGACCTATCTCTCTGCTACCTTTCATCTCTAAACTACTTGAGCGCCTAGTCTACAACCGACTTACCTCATTCTGACAATAACCTGCTGGACCCCCTACAATCTGGTTTTAAGCCACAACACTCCATGGAAACTGCCCTGACTAACTAATGACCTTTTAACCGCTAAAGCCAACAATCATTTCTCACACCTAATACTGCTTGATCTCTCAGCTGCATTTGACACTGTAGATCACCCTCTCCTCCTCCAGTCCCTCCAGTCACTTGGCCTTCGTGACACAGCCCTGTCCTGGTTCTCTTCTTACATCACCAATCGTTCCTTCAGTGTCTCCTACAATGGAGTAGCATCTTCTCCCCTACCTCTTTCTGTTGGAGTTCCCCAAGGCTCTGTCCTGGGACCATTACTATTCTCCCTCTATACTTCCTCCCTCGGCAAATTAATAAATTCGTATGGTTTCCACTACCACCTCTATGCTGACGATACTCAGATCTATCTCTCATCTCCTGATCTCAACCCAGAACTCCTAACTCGCGTCTCCTCCTGCCTGTCCGCTATCTCTACCTGGATGTCGCAACGCTACCTTAAATTAAACCTCTCTAAAACTGAAATGGTTCTTTTTCCTCCAACTAACACCAGTAACATCCCGGAAGTATCCATCATAGTTAACAATTCCACTATCACTCCCTCTCCCCAGGCCCGGTGCCTTGGGGTTATCCTAGATTCTGTCCTGTCATTCACTCCTCATATCCAGTCACTTATTAAATCATGTCACTTCACCTAAGGAACATATCCAAAATACCATCATTTATCACCCAAGATGCTGCCAAAATTCTTATTCACTCTCTCATCATATCGCGTCTAGACTACTGTAACTCTCTTTTAATTGGCCTCCCCCTCCAGAGACTGTCACCTCTCCAGTCCATAATGAACACTGCTGCGAGGCTCATACACCTCAGCAACCGCTCCTCCTCTGCCTCGCCATTCTGTCAGTCCCTGCACTGGCTTCCGTTACCTTTCAGAATCAAATTCAAATTAATGACACTGACTTTCAAAGCACTTCATAACTCTGCCCCACCCTACATCTCTGAACTCATCTCTATATACTCACCCACTCGCTTACTACGCTCCTCTACTGACCTGCTACTCAACTCTTCTCTCATTACCTCCTCACATGCTCACATTCAAGACTTTGCAAGGGCTGCACCCCTCCTCTGGAACGCTCTTCCACGGTCTGTCCGACTTTCTCCCAATCTTTCTGCTTTCAAGAAATCTCTTAAAACGCACTTCTTTCGAGAAGCCTCCCCTCACTCTGCTTAACTACCAAACGCAACACCACATACAGTACCACATTTCTCACCCACTTAATTCGATCTTGCCCACTCCCACACCTTGTGTATTACTCCCTTCCCTTTAGACTGTATGCCTATGCGTAGGGCCTGCCTCACCTTTTTGTACCTGTATTGATTGGGATGTTTGTAACTCCATATGTTCTATGTATAGAATTCATGTGATTTAGTTGTATAATCACATTTACTTTACAGTGCTATGCAATATGTTGGTGCTATATAAATACATGTTAATAATAATAATAATAATAATAAATAGTGATATGTGGCCCACCATTCACCAGCAAATATGGAAATGGTAGGACAAGATGGAGACATTTGGGCAAGATGAAGACAGTAGGGCAAGATGGAGACAGTAAGCAAAGAAGGAGACATTAGGGCAAGATGAAGACAGTACGGCAAGGTGGAGACATTAGGGCAAGATGGAGACAGTAGGACAAGATGAAGACCGTAGGGCAAAATGGAGACAGTAGGGTAAAATGGAGACAGTAAACAAAGAAGGAGACATTAGGGCATGATGAAGACAGTAGGGCAAGGTGGAGACATTAGGGCAAGATGGAGACAGTAGGACAAGATGGAGACAGTAGGGCAAGATGCAGACGGTAGGACAAGATGGAGACAGTAGGACAAGAGGGACACAGTAGGAAAAGATAGAGACAGTAGGATATAAAGGAGACATCAGGACAAGATGGAGACAGTAGGATATGAAGGAGACAATAGGGCAAGATGGAGACAGTAGGACAAGATGGAGACCTTAGAGAAATATGGAGACAGTAGGACAAGATGGAGAAAGTAGGGCACGATGGAGACAGAAGGGAAAGATGGAGACAGTAAGATAAGATGAAGACAATATGATATGAAGGAGACAGTAGATCAAGGTGGTGACAGCAGGGCAAGATGGAGACAGTAATGTAAGATGGTGACAGTATAACAAAATTGCAATAACATGGCAAGATGATGACAGTAGTTAAAAATGGAATTAGTACAGCAAGATTAGTGTTTTCTATATATTTTTGGAGACCCACATAATGTTTGGAAATCAGGCAGCTAGCCCACAAACTAGTTTAGGATAAATCATATGCCTTATTTTATTTCTTAATTTCTTTCTGGGAACCTCTTTTTTCTCAGAGGACAGACAGAACTTGACTATACAGGGCCTGGGGCACTGAGCACTCTAACAGGAAGTTGTCTGTAGTCTCTTCCTTCCCACAATCCCATGGGCAGAACCTATTCACTCATGTAACTCAGGTTCCCTCTAATGAAGAGTTTCCCTTGGAAATCTAACCAGGCATTGTCAAAGTATTACCCTGGGAGCCTATGGCCATTCAGAAATGTTAGGAAGCAGGTAATTCCCCCATTGGAACAGGGGTAAAGAAGAAGAAAGAGAGCTTCTAAGCTTCGTCTCATATAACTGTACATCAGTTTTGCCAAACCAGCATCCAGTTTCTTTTGACAATTAAACCTGCTCTGGGAATACTGGGAAATTACCAACAAACCCAAACAGATTCTGAGTTTCCATGATGGAGTAAGGTTCTTAGTGGGGTCCCTCTGGGCTCAGTATTGGGTCCACTTTTATTTAACTTGTTCATTAATGACTTAGAGGAGGGTATTGTAAGTAATGTATTAGTGTTTGCAGATGACACAAAACTATCAGCCCAATTAATTCCATCCAGGATGTGGCACTTGCAACAGGATCTTGACTAACTGGCAATCTGGGCAACTAAATGGCAAATGAGATTCAATGTTGATAAATGTAAAGTCCTGCACCTGGGATGTAACAATATCCACTTATACCCTTAATGGGACTGCACTAGGCAAATCCATAATGGAGACGGAGCTTGGAGTCCTTGTAGATAATAAACTTGTCTGTAGCAAGCAATGCCAGTCAGCAGCATCAAGGGCAAATAAGGTCTTGACTTGTATTAAATGGGGCAGAGAGTCACGGGAGGAGGGGGTCCCACTGTATAGAGCACTGGTAAGGCCCCATCTAGAATATGCCGTACAGTTTTGGTCTCCATCACTCAAACAGGACATTATTGTATTAGAGAGGGGACAGAGAAGGGCAACTAAGCTGGTAAAGGGAAAATCTTAGCTATGAGGAAAGACTGGCCAAATTGGGGATGTTCACGCTGGAGAAGAGGCGCTTAAGGGGTGATATGATAACTATGTATAAATATATAAGGGGATCATATAATAATCTCTCTAATGCTTTATTTACCAGTAGGTCTTTCCAGCTGACACAAGGTCACCCATTCCAATTAGAAGAAAAGAGGTTCCAGCTAAATATTCGGAAGGGGTTTGTTACAGTGAGAGCTGTGAAGATGTGGAATTGTCTCCCTGAATCAGTGGTACAGGCTGATACATTAGATAGGTACAAGGAAGGGTCGGATGCTTTATTCACCAGTAGCTCCTCCCAGCAGACAGGAGGGAGCCAATGAGATTAGAGGAGGGAAAGGGGTGTTACAGGGAGAGCTGGGAAGTGAATCAGTGGAACAGGCTGATACATTAGATAGGTACAAGGAAGGGTCGGATGCTTTATTCACCAGTAGCTCCTCCCAGCAGACAGGAGGGAGCCAATGAGATTAGAGGAGGGAAAGGGGTGTTACAGGGAGAGCTGGGAAGTGAATCAGTGGTACAGGCTGATACATTAGATAGGTACAAGGAAGGGTCGGATGCTTTATTCACCAGTAGCTCCTCCCAGCAGACAGGAGGGAGCCAATGAGATTAGAGGAGGGAAAGGGGTGTTACAGGGAGAGCTGGGAAGTGAATCAGTGGTACAGGCTGATACATTAGATAGGTACAAGGAAGGGTCGGATGCTTTATTCACCAGTAGCTCCTCCCAGCAGACAGGAGGGAGCCAATGAGATTAGAGGAGGGAAAGGGGTGTTACAGGGAGAGCTGGGAAGTGAATCAGTGGTACAGGCTGATACATTAGATAGGTACAAGGAAGGGTCGGATGCTTTATTCACCAGTAGCTCCTCCCAGCAGACAGGAGGGAGCCAATGAGATTAGAGGAGGGAAAGGGGTGTTACAGGGAGAGCTGGGAAGTGAATCAGGGGTACAGGCTGATACATTAGATAGGTATAAGAAGGGGTTGGATGGTGTTTAGCAAGTGAGGGAATACAGGGATATGGGAGATAGCTCATAGTACAAGTTGATCCAGGGACTGGTCCCATTGTCATTTTGGAGTCAGGAAGGAATTTTTTCCCCTCTGAGGCAAATTGGATCTGGATCAACTGGCAGTTCGGCAGGTTAAAAAAGAGTTAAAAGTTTGAACTTGATGGACGTGTGTCTTTTTGCAACCTAACTTACTATGTTACTATGAGTGACAGAGGAGCAAGAGGCCCCCAAGTAACTTCTGATGCAGTCAGTGACCACCTCATCTCAGTCTGCTTAGAAATGATCTCTGACACGTAGGCTACAAACCTGTTGGGCTTCCCTCTGGGCACACAGACCCCCTCCAAGCATTTCTGGACCTGCGGGACACTGGTAAAAACCCAGTGGGCTCGGTCCTGGTTGGTCCCACTTACCCAGACCCAAACTCTGCAGGCGCTCCCCCAGGCCTCTGATCTCCCTCCACCAATGTGCTGAAGGTAGGTCTAATTTACACACACTCGGGGAGGGAGGGCAGTGGCAGCCCCTGTAGGGCAGTGAGGCGGAGGCCCCTTGGGGGTGTGGGTAAAGTCAGTATCTTATAGGATAAATCTAACCTTATATAGACAAAAAGATTTTTGCCTCAAACTCCCTTTCCAGAACCATTGACTCCCAGCGACTGTACTGGTACCACTTCATCAGACATTGCAACCAGGCAATTCCCTCCCCCACCACTTTGGCCACTCCCAGTCTCAGCAAAAAAGACTTTAATAAGTTCATATCAATCTCAGGTGTGACATTATTATTTTAGATAAAGTATATGTATATGGCGCACACTGTCTTAGATGGGACAGGAGCTCCCCCTGCAGGACAGAGGAAACCACTGCACTCTTTATTGAGCAGCGACTTGCGATTGGCAGTAAAGAAAATTGAAACACTCAATTATAAAAATTTTAATAATTAACAAGTAATGCCTGATGTTATGCTTTTGTGTAGATCCCAACTGTTGGCAGAGTATGTTGGTAATGTGAACACCGACACCTGCACCCGGCAGAGCTAAATCACAGGATAACACAGGGGATAAGTGAGAAGGTGTTTGTTACTAAATGACAATGTTCATACACAATAGTACTAGAAAAACAGATTAAATAAAGTACCTAACAAAGTCACAATAGACAGAATGAGCATAAATATGGTGCAACAGACATTAACTTCAGATTTCTTCTGTGGCATGTCAGATCCCAACATCGTTTCTTGTGGAGCAACATCTCTGTGTGTCTGAAAGACAGAAACATTTTCATTCTTATTCTATTGTAACTCATATAATCTGCACATTCATAGCTAATTCCCTTCAGCAGTACTGACACATTATGATTATGTATATATAGTAGCTCTTTAAATGGTCACAGAACCCTTCTAATATCCTTATCATTTACAGTAGGGGGTACATTATCCCTTATAATACATGAGTGATACTCAGAGTTCCCTGTATAACTCAGCCTGCAGCCTTGTGCCTTTATATGGTCACAGAACCCCTCAGTGACTTCTAATATCCTTATCATTTACAGTAGGGGGTACATTATCCCTTAAAATACATGAGTGATACTCAGAGTTCCCTGTATAACTCAGCCTGCAGCCTTGTGCCTTTATATGGTCACAGAACCCCTCAGTGACTTCTAATATCCTTATCATTTACAGTAGGGGGTACATTATCCCTTATAATACATGAGTGATACTCAGAGTTCCCTGTATAACTCAGCCTGCAGCCTTGTGCCTTTATATGGTCACAGAACCTCAGTGACTTCTAATATCCTTATAATTTACAGTAGGGGGTACTTTATTCTTTATAATACTAATCAAATAGACACAGTTATATCCAGAGTGGGTATTGATATATTGGTATACACATCTATCATATATAGCTATAACAAAACATGAATATATATTAAATATAGAGGGAGGAATAAAGTTTATAAGAACAGGATGAATTGAGGAAAATTCATGAGGAAATTCAAAAGAGACTAGAACATGTTAAGATTAACAAAGGTCCGGGGCCAGATGGTATTCATCCCAGGGTAATTAGCGAGCTTAGCTCTGTGATTGCCAAACCTCTTTACTTCATTTTTCAGGATTCACTGAGGTCTTAGCGAATTGCTAATGTGGTGCCTCTATTTAAAAAGTGATCCTGTTCTCAGCCTCAAAACTATAGGCCAGTTAATAAAGGATAAGATACTGGACTTCATAGCAAATCATAATACAATGAGTTTATGCCAGCGTGGTTTTATGTGTAATAGATCTTGCCAGACTAACTTAATTTCCTTTTACGAGAATGTAAGTAGAGACCTCGATTCTGGGATGGCAGTGGATGTGATTTACTTAGACTTTGCTAAAGCATTTGATACAGTGTCACACAGAAGGTTACTGGTTAAATGAAGGAATGTTGGCCTGGAACATAGTATTTATACCTGGATAGCGAACTGGCTAAAAGATAGACTACAAAGAGTGGTGCTAAATGGAACATTTTCTAATTGGACCAGTGTTGTTAGTGAAGTACCGCAGGGCTCTGTACTAGGTCCCTTGCTTTTCAACTTGTTTTTTTTTTTCAAATATGTCTTTATTGAAATTTTTTTTAAAACAAATAAAATAAACAAATACAAAGGAATTTGGAATTATGGAAAAAAAAGAGTAATGGAGAAATCCATCGTTAATATAATTCGAACGTACACACGCGATAGCAGAGCAGTAATCTTCACTTAATGGTACATTGTAAAATATACTAAGGCATTGCAGTACACAACATTATTTCTCTCATACCTATCAGTGAGGATAAAGAAAAACGATTAAGAATACTTCGTTCTTAACATCTGATTTATGTGGTGGTTCCTGGGGGGCGTTCGTGATGTTTCTTTTCAACTTGTTTATTAATGACCTGGAGGTGGCCATTGAAAGTACTGTTTCTATTTGTGCAGATGATACTAAATTGTGCAGAACTATAGGTTCCATGCAGGATGCTGCCACTTTGCACAGTGATTTGTCTAAACTGGAAAACTGGGCAGCAAACTGGAAAATGAGGTTCAATGTTGATAAATGCAGGTTATGCACTTTGGCAAAAATAATATAAATGCAAGTTATACGCTAAATGGCAGTGTGTTGGGAGTTTCCTTAAATGAGAAGGATCTTGGGGTCTTTGTAGATAACACGTTGTCTAATTCTGGGCAGTGTCATTCTGTGGCTACTAAAGCAAATAAAGTTCTTGTAAAAAAAAGGGCATTAACTCAAGGGATGAAACATAATTATGTCTCTTTATAGGTCCCTAGTGAGGCCTCATCTGGAGTATGGGGGCAGTTTTGGACTCCAGTCCTTAAGAGGGATATAAATGAGCTGGAGAGAGTGCAGAGACTAAGTGCAACTAAACTGGTTAGAGGGAGGGAAGACTTAAATTATGAGGGGAGACTGACAAGGTTGGGGTTGTTTTCTCTGGAAAAAAGGCACTTGTGAGGGGACATGATTAGACTTTACAAGTACATTAGAGGACATTATAGACAAATAGCAGGGGACCTTTTTACCCATAAAGAGAATCACGTACCAGAGGCCTCCCCTTCAGACTAGAGGAAAAGAAGTTTCATTTAAAGGAACAGAGTAGGGGGTTCATCACAGTGAGGACAGTGAGGTTGGGGAATGCACTGCCGGGTGATGATTCAGTTAATGACTATAAGAGGGACTTGGATGATTTCTTGGACAGACATAATACAAAGGCTATTGTGATACTAAACTCTATAGTTAGTATAGATATGGGTATATAGAATTTAATTAAAAGTAGGGAGGGGTGTGTGTATGGGGCTGGGTTTTCATTTGGAGGGGTTGAACTTGATGGACTTTGTCTTTTTTCAACCCAATTTAACTATGTAACCATGTATCTGTAACTATCTAACTATGTAACTGTAACTATTTAACTAACTATGTAACTATGTAACTATGTAACTATATACAGACCTTATTACAAACCTCAGTTTCCATTTACTAATTTATAAATAAAAAAACAAAACAAATACAAAAAGTATTGTAGAAGTGATACCTATATTGGCTAACAATAAAAAAATAGATTGCAAGGGATTCATGGGCAATAAATTAGGAAGTTACAGATAGAGATCAATTGTAGAGATAATACAATGAATTAGGGTGGGTTGTAAATAGTCTGGATTCAGTCAGGTCCCATGAATCCCTTTCACTGATCTAGAATATATGCCGTGCCTTTCCAGCTTTCATTTGTATTTTGCCTGACGAAGGGGCCTTGGTGCTCCGAAAGCTTGCAATCTATTTTTTTATTGTTAGCCAATATAGGTATCACTTCTACAATACTTTTTGTGTTTGTTTGGTTTTTTATTTGTTATTTCTGCTACTGGCTAACACGGTACCATCGTTTTTGTTTTGTGCATTTACTAATTCAGTTCGTAAATAGCGATAAGCAAAACTTTTTGCTAGATTTCTCCTAAAAAAAATGCCCATCGACTCATGTGACTTTTCATCACAAATCAAGAAAGTAAAAAAAAAAAAGTTTCCCCCCCCCTCACTGATTTGCCTTTGCAAATTAGGGTTCAGATTCGTTCAGTATGCGGCCGAATCTTTCATGAAGGATTTGGGGTTTGGCCAAATCCAAAATAGTGGATTTGGTGCATCCCTAGTTCTGATATACACAAAGATAAGCAATCAAAGCAACCAGACTTCAATGGAGAGCCACAGAAGGGAATCGGGTGCCAATTGAACAGTACTGTATTAGTATATAGGATATGCACAGGGACTATGAAGGTTGGCATTACCTAACTCATTTATTATCCTTATACTTCCCAATACAGTGTCATATTATGTCACTTTCAACAATTACATCTCCATTGCCCTTTGTTCAGTATTTGGAGACAAAGTAATATGGACTGACACAATACAGAGATTCTGGGGTCTTTAATTCAGCAGGACCCTTCTCCCCATTAAATTGCCCCATTTGGGGCAATTTAAACGAAAAAGTAACCTGGTCTATTGCCCCACCGTTAGTGCTGAAAAGAGTGTTGTTAGAACATGAGTTACATGAGCTTTGTCCATATGTGGCAAAGGTTAAAGTGAACCACTTGTATGGGCATCACATTGGGCTGACCCAGTTATAATGCCCACTACTTACCTGGGACTGGATGTTTATCAGACTTTCAGTTTATTCGGCCAGTGCCTCTCAATTGTACCTCATGAGGAGCAGCGGGTAGGTTTTTAGAGGGAAGAAAGTGAAGTTGAGGGCAGCTGGAAGGTGGGAAGTGTAGGATGAGGAGTATTCTGAGTTACTGATATTACGGCAGATTATAAAATGGCATTTGGGGTAAGCAGCTGGAGAAGCATACTCACATTGACTTGGATATTGGCACTGCCATTCTCTGCATCGGGGGGACTGCGCCCATAGAGACGCTGGTAGTCTGGGGTTTTTTCCTTGAGCAGATGCATCTTTCCAACCTTCTTCTTTCTCTAGAGCTTCACCTGTGTCTCTGCTGACACCGTCTCTGCATCTCTGCCCAGAGGAAGTGACCCATATCCTCCAACCTACATAGTCGCTCATGTGACCACATCAGTGGGCAGAGGAGACGAGAGAGTATTTCGGGTTTTCACACTGACATAGCTGGGGGCAGGGGGGCTGATATCATCCAGTCAACTCTGTGCCCTTTTCAACATTTCCCATAGGTGGTAAATGAAACCACAGACACATTTTCCTTTAAAGCAATGACTATTATTACTATTGTATAAGTATAACATCAGTAATTCATTAATAACGGCTAACTGGATCTCTTTATTGTGAATGAAGTCAGTGACAGGCAGAAGATATTACTGCAAGAAGAGAGAAGGGGGAAAACTGGCAGCTCCATCATATCAGCACCCTCTGACTGTCAGTTGCCACTGATCAAGTTCCTGATCCAACTGTCAAAGAAGATTAAAATTCTGATTTGTGGAGCAATTCAGTTCCAATCTGTGGCAGTTTAGGTACAACAGTGCTGAATAGCAGAGCCCAAAAGCAGCAGGCGGGAGACTGGGTATTGAGGGCATAACTGGATAGGGTAGATCAGGGCGAGGCCTTTAATGTCTCTATTTAATATATTGGCAGGCAGGGGATTTATTGAAACAAACAATGTAGCTTTTGTGCAGGTACAATAAGGGCATCTTGATTTGTTCTCACTACCAGGGGTGGTGTTGGCCATTCTAGCACCCTGAGATGCCCGCTCACTTCTTTATTTCTTTCATTGAATTGGAACTGCAAACTGGTATGAAAAATCAATGTTGTTTGCACTGGAAGGGTTAAGCTTTAATTGATTGAATATCAGCATTGCGCCAAAAACCACTGCTACAACTATCAGGATGCAGAACAGCCAACTGCAAATGCTGCAGCAAATATTGCAGCCAGATTTCTGCAAAGTGCTGGACTGATGGAGGGTCGTATCCTTCTGTCTGAAAGAGAGAAGTCATGAGAAATGAGACGCACATATATTGGAAATATCTCACCATTCCACTGGAATGCTACACCAACTATCAAAGTCTGAACCTCACACCAGTCTGCTTTGTTGCACATCCAAAGTACAGGGTCCAGGGGTACAAGGGAGCTGTGGAATTAGCGCCAATTAACACCCAGACAGAGGTTCTGAAATGTGGGTAATGGGGGCACAGATAGATTAGGGTTGCCCAAAAAGTTTAGGAAAAGTGAAGAATGGAAGAGCTGGACTTCCCAGAGGTTTTTTTGTTCAAAGACAAAGAGTAGGAACTTCATTTTCAGGGCAAATTATTTCTGGGAAATGAAGGAGGAAATGTAGGGTTCTTAAAAGGTTTTGGGTGTAGGAAAGTGTAGGGGTTTCCAGAGGCTTTTTATGTCAGGAACCAAACCTGGGATATACGAGTGACTCTGGCTTGAGGGTTTGAATGGAGGGTCAATAAGGAGGAGTGGGAATTCCCAGATGGACTGGGATTTGGAAGGAGGTGGGGAGAGGTAGCTTGATATAAAGCCGTTATATGTCTGACAACTTCCTTGACTACTTGCTGGTCAGACTGGTGGGAAAATGACCAGCAGGTGGTGCTGTTGTAACAAAATTCATTCATAGTAACAGTACATGTATCCTTTTAACAGAGCAAAAGTGCTTAGAATATCACCCTCATCAATTTTACATTCACTTATTTGTAAGGTTTACTTATCCTTTAAGAAGAAATCTAAGTGCATTGCTGTCAGCCAAGTGATGCCCTAATAAAATGCTGGAGCTTCCACTGTGATGTGTATGTAAATGGTCCAAAAATCACTGATATAGAGAGTAAGGTGAGAGGAGGAACAGGGTTTCCTTGAGGGACTGGGTATATGGAAGCATAACATAATATCAGAGTTTCTCAGAGGCTTCTGGTTTTAAGGAAGGAAAAGAGAGCGTGGGCAGGGTTTCCCGAGAGTTTGGAGTTTAGGAAAGAAGGAGATCATAGAGGGAACATTTTGTTGGGTTTAGTGAAGAAGAGAAAAACAACAGGGTTTCCATGATGTGTTGGGTACCAAGAACATTAGAGAAGCAGGGTTCCCCCAGAAGCTCTTAGGTTTATGGACTAGTGACTATTTGTCTATAGTTAAGAAACAACACTGATTGGTATCCCTGTGTGTATATATATATATATATATATATATATATATATATATATATATATATATATTTGATCCTTATTTAACCCAAACTATAGGTAGAGGTCTGACGAAGTCAGATGAAAAAGTGTTAATATTGTTTAAGAAAAAAGAAACCCCACCAAATAGATAGTTACTATATCTATACCAAGTAAACTCAAACCATAAATTGCAAAACCAAAATAATTAATTATAATAATAATTCATTCATAAGGGTGCTGACTAATAAATTAGGTAAAGTGCTAGTGCAAATAAATAAGGTGAAATCAATCAGTCCGAGGACTGATAAAAAAAAAGTTGATTATTCCTGAATCCAAAGGGTGTATTACCCCACCAATTCCAATAACACCCCTTAGTAGATAAATTCATTCAGTAATTAATATATAAAGTGTGATTAATCAAGATAGATTTGGCAAATTGATATTGCAATAAATTACACCAATAAAGTGCAGTGCAATAAATAGGCTAAAAAATGAGACTTGGTAATTAATTAAACCAATTCCTTTTTAACCATTTAACCTTTTTAACCACTAATTTATTAGTCAGCACCCTTATGAATGAATTATTATTATTATCATTAATTATTTTGGTTTTGCAATTTATGGTTTGAGTTTACTTGGTATAGATATAGTAACTATCTATTTGGTGGGGTTTCTTTTTTCTTAAACAATATTTGTCTATAGTTTTCATGTTTTCCCTGTTACAACTCCCATCCTTCTTAGTGGCTTTGTCTACCGTATTATTTAGCAGCAGTCACAAGTATCTCCCCGCTTGGATGGGGAACCAGGGCAGGAACAGATACAGAGAGTTAAGGGCTTCATCTTCAGGTGAGGAACTATACTCACACTGACTGGTGTATTACATACCTCCTCAGTATATTCCATATAGCTGAAGTCCTGAAACATGTCCAGAGGGTATGGATCACTGTAGGCTTCATAGGCTGGTGGCCCATCCATGTCTCACATCTTCCTTTCTTAAGCTCAGAGGAAACAACCCATTGTCCTAATGATACTAAAACACACTCTCTCTCTCTCTACATCTCACCCCTTTACATGTTTTAGCTGTATTAAGAGGAAGTGGTCAAAACAAATACTATACCCATCATTCCCACTAATAATTCGCTTGACCTTCATAAATAAGCCAAGGGATTCTGAAAAACAAATATGCAGCAGTGGGGCTGAGGGATATATTGGCAGAATGGTGTAGAATTGAACAATTTAAATAAAAGAGAAGCTGCTTCCAAGTAGGGATGCACCAAATCCAGGATTCGGTTCGGGATTCGGCCAGGATTCGGCCTTTTTCAGCAGGATTCGGATTCGGCTGAATCCTTCTGCCCAGCTGAACCGAATCCGAATCTTAATTTGCATACGCAAATTAGGGACAGGGAGGGAAATTGAGTGAGTTTTTGTCAGAAAACAAGGAAGTAAAAAATGTTTTCCCCTTCCCACCCCTCATTTGCATAAGCTAATTAGTGTTCGGATTCGGTTCGGTATTCGGCCGAATCCTTTGTGAAGGATTCGGGGGTTTGGCCTAATCCAAAATAGTGGATTCGGTGCATCCGTACTTCCAAGTGAATCCCACCGTCAAATAAATCCCTGCATATCTCTAGTGTGGGGCACTGGCACCAGTGGGGAAGGCTGTGGTTGCTCCATGAAAATAATTCTGTTAGTATCTTTAACTTGTTTATTAATGACATGGAGGTGGGCACTGAAAGATTCTGTTTTTGCTGATGATATTAAATTGTGCAGAACTATAAGTCTCATGCAGGATGCTGCCACTTTGCAGATGGATTTGACTAAACTGGAAAACTGGGCAGCAAACTGGAAAATGAGGTTCAATGTTGATAAATGCATATTGGTAGAAATAATATAAATGGAAGTTATACATTAAAATGTGGTGTTTTGGGGGTTTCCTTAATTGAGAAGGGGGGTAGGTGTGGATAACAGACTGTGCAACTCTTGACAGTGTCACTCAGTGGCTACTAAAGCAAATAAAGTTCTGTCTTGCATAATAAAGGGCAATAAACCTCTTTATAGGTAAGTAAAGGAAGCGGACTGGAGAGTATGTGAACTGCGTAGGAAAGAACAGTGTGGCACCAATTGCTACTCCCTGAACACCACCATATCTCCAACAGCAGATCCTTCTGAGGAGTCTGGACTTTTACCTTGGAATGTGATGCTGAACTGTTTGTGAGTAGGCTATTGGCGTTCTGTGATTGCTTTTAAAACATTTATGAAACGGAATTATACTATTATTATTTTCTCTTTTATCTCCACTTCATGTATGGAGTAATGAATTAACTGGGGAACACAAAACAAATATAACATGCAAGCTGAACATTGACTGTAAGTACATGCCCAAAAGGGAAGCCTAAAGAATTTTGAACCCTTTGCCAAATCTTAGAAAGTGGATCAACCAAGGAGTTTACAGCAGGCACATCTGTGGAGTGACCTGAAAATGAAAAGGCTCAAGGATTATAGCCAAAAACAGAAAAAATACTGACCAGAGAGACTGATTACTGGAAATATAATACCTGAGATATTGTTCCAAAGTCTAATTACTTCTTTCTGTCTGGCCATTGGTTGAGGATGGTATACTGACGAGAAAGACAAACCAGTCCCCGTGAGAGAACAAAATGCCAATCAAAACTTAGACACAAATTTAACCCCTCTATCAGAAACATGTTTTACTGTGGCCTGGATGTCCGGCAACTTTAGAGTCGTGAGTCTCTGCCTAAACTGCGTCATGAAGGTTTCCCGGAACAAAGAGTTTGCCAGAAGACCCATTGGGAGGAGAATTTACCTGTGCTTTAGACAAAGACAGATCTGGGCTCAGACTAAACTTCTTAGGCACAATGGGTACAAGTTCAGATTCTTCCCTAGGACTAGAGACAAAAAGAATGGGCATCAGCTTTAGTATTCCTTTGTCCAGGCCTGTATGTTATAACAAAATTGTAGCGAGCAAAAAACAATGCCCACCTGGCCTTTCTGTGATTTAGGAGCTTAGCAGATTCAATATACAACAGGTTCTTGTGATCGGTAAAGACTGTAACCATGTACTTAGTGCCCTCTAGAAGATGTCCCCACTCCACAAAAGCCCATTTAATAGCCAACAATTCCCTGTTATCAATATCATAGTTCATCTCCGCAGGGGAGAATTTTCTAGAGAAAAAAGCACAAGGATGAATTTTACCAGTAACAGTACCGCATCAGTTCCGATTTCGGAGGCATCCAACTCTACTAGGAAGAGGAGAGTTGAGTTTGGATGCTGGAGAGCTGGAGAGCTGGAGCTAAGGTGAATGACTCTTTCAGCAGATCAAAGGCTTCTATAGCCTCAGCAGACCAAATACTGGATCTGTCCTTTTCTTAGTAAGAGCTGTGATTGGAGCCACCAGAGTGGAATTTTTTTAATAAACTGCCGACAGTAATTGTCGAACCCCAAAAACCTTTTGATAGTCCTTAATAAAAGGGGCTATGCCCAATCTAGAATGGCCTGAACCTTAGTTAGACCCATCTCTAACCCTTCTTGGGAAATTATGTACCCTACAAAGTGTACGAAGGAAACCTCAAAAACACATTTTTCAAGCTTGGCATATAGCTGGTTGTGCTGTAGCCTAAGTAACACCTCCTGCACATGAGCACAATGATCAGTTAGGTTAGAGAAAAAAATGAGGGTGTCATCTATGTATACCCCTACATACTGACCCAGGAGATCACGGAAGACATTGTTTACCAAAAGGCATTACTAGGTACTCAAAATGCCCATCCCAAGTATTAAAGGCCATCTTCCATTCATCGCCTTCCCTTATACGAATTAAATTGTAAGCGCCCCTCAGATCGAGTTTGGAGAAGATTGTGGTGCCTTTAACCCTATCAAAGAGTTCAGAGATCAAGAGAAGGGGATAACAATTCTTGACCATGATCTTTTTTCTCTACAAGAAGCCGGCACCCACAGGAGATGAGAAGGGCCTAATAACCCCTCTCTTCAGGTTCTCTGTAATATACTCTTCCAGTGTCTGACTGGGGTGCCAGTAGCCCACCAGAAAACCTTAGACTGTGGGCCCACACTCTATGGTTAGAAACAAGAGGGCCCACTGACACCTGGGCTCACCGGGAGTTTTGCTGGTATCTCGGTGGGCCAGTCCGACACTGTATTCCTCCATGGGAAGGAAGAGAGAGAAGGTCAATTCTACCCTTAGAAGGAGAGGAACCTGGAGTCAAATCTATAGGACAGTCATAGGGTGTGTGTGGAGGCAGGGTTTTGGCAGCTCTTTTAGAGAAAACATCAGAATAGGAGCAATAAACAGACGGTAACCCCTCAAGACAGGTTGCAGCCAGTAATTGGGGAGACTTAGGACATGAAGGTTTATAGCCTGTACCCCAGAGTAGCAGCTTGCCTGTGACCCAATCAATTTGAGGGTTGTGTTCCTGTTGTAAGGGAAACAACTCAGCAACGCCATTCCTCGATCCAAAATGGCAGCGCCCTGTCCTCCCACATGGTTCTTCCTGGTCGCAGCTGTGACGCCAGCTCCTTCTCGCCAGCCGATTGGATGCCAGCGCCGGAATGGTAAAAACACCAGCATAAAAACGCCAGAGTCAACGTCGCCACGTCATCACTTCCAATTTTGTCGTCAAAGGAGGCCTATTTAAAGGAGCCTGAAGACTGCAACATTGCCCAAATATAGGTTTCGCCTTGTGCATTCCTGGGTGTGATTCTAGTATTGTTATATTGATTCCAGTGTACCGACCTTTGCCTGTTTAACCGCTTTGACCCTATTCTGCCTGGATTGACCCTTTGCCTGGACTGTGACCACTCTTTTGCCAAACCCTTTTGTTCCTTGAACTTTGTTTGTTGAACTGCTTCCTCCTTGGTCCGCACTCCATACTGAGCCTTCGGGCCCTTACACCCATAACCAGGGAAGGCCTAGATCACAGGAGTGTGAGGGCAATGGATAACATTGAAGAAAATCCCATCAGAGTGACACCCCACAGATAAAAGGAGCCTTTCATACTGAGAGGATACCAATCCATCCCATAGGGAACTACCATCTATTGCCACCAGTTTGGATAATGGGTTTTGTAGTTATTCCATTCCTTAGCACAAAGCTGATATCCAAAAAGTTCCCAGCTGCCCCGGAATCTAGAAAAGTGAAACCCTTATCCCAACTCACGAGTACTGGAAGAAATAATTGAGAGGAATGTTGTTAGGGAGTTGAAATGGTATGACCCAAATAGGACTCCCCACTCCTGTTTAGGCTCTGTCAGAGGGGGGTGGTAGTGGTCTGCTTGCGGGGGCTGAGGGTGACATTCTTTGCTTTTTGTCTCAGACAAGCAGTGTTGGACTGGCCCACAGGGATACCAGGAAAACTCCCGGTGGGCCCAGGTGTCAGTGGCCCCTCATGCTGCTAAACATTTGGCCTATTTCATGGCCATTCCCTATTTCTATGAGAACAAAGAGGCCAAATAGATGGAATAATAGATTATAGTGTGCAAAACTATAACTAGAGGTTGAGCTAGGAGAGGAAGAATAATAGTACTGACAGTGGACCCCTGGTCTAAATTTTCTTGGTGGGCCCCTGGTCTAAGGTTTTTGGGTGGGCCCCTAGTATCGACACTGCAGACAAGACACGGGTGCAAGTGAAGAGATAAAGCTGAACTCTGTCTCCATGTGGCGTATGGTGTGAATCACACAGGAAACCACATTTACATTCTCTGATTTATAACACAACAAAGAAAACGGAAAGTTCTGCCCACCGGCTCCCACATACATGGGCTCTGGGACTGGCACTGCTGGCTAACAGGCACAAGTCCCATTGGTGGCTCCTGTGGCACTGCCAGAAAGCAATTGGGCCAGACACTTATCTCATGGTTTAATACATAAAACCTCAATAGATACAGGAGGAGGGACAGTATTGGGAAGCATGGGTGCTTGGGTGCTTGGTTTCAGGGGGGAGGCCTCTTTCCTTGCCCTTTATATCCCCCTCACCCTCTTCAAGCCTAAACTCAGGGCTCACTCCTTGGATCACTAGCCCAGCATTTCGCCCAGTCTTGCCACTTATACAGCAATGTGGCTGTAAGGTTCCCATCTGGAATTACTATTTGCATTATACTAATAGTTAACATTGAGATTAACTTCCCCTTTAAAGGGTTCATTACAGGGGCTATGTAACCCAGGTGCAAAGTTGCTAAAGGTTTAGCCCGGTGGAGGCTGGGCAGGGGGTGGGGCTGTGATGTGGAGAGGGCGGGCTGTAATGTATAGGGGGCAGAGCCCAGATGCAGAGGGGGCGGATTGTGACATTGGGATTATGATGCCGCATCAATCTTAGAGAATCCTGCCAGGTTTTCCTAATATGGAAAACCGGGCATTTAGTTTTGACCCGGACAGCCCTTCAAATTACTGGGCTGTGTGGGTCAAAACCAGACAGGTGTCAACCCTAAGGTATGCTCACCTGTATCTACTTATAAACTGGCCTACTTGCTAAAGTTACTGCACCTGGGCAAAGTCTGCACCTTTTATACCATGGGGAAATATTAGCCATATGTTGTTATTAAACACTGCCATCAGTGAAGGTGCTGTGATGCCACAGGAGCTCCCCCTGCAGGACAGAACAAAGCACTGCACCAATGGTAAATACTTATACTGGATCCCCTGCACTAAGAAGGACCAACCTGCAATGGACTTTTAGTTAAAGGCAATTAACTCTCCTATCAGTAACTTTTTATTAAAATAAACATAATATTGTTCAATAAATTTGAATTCAGCAGGTACTGTACAATTTTTAATCATGACGGCTTTCTTTCCATATGATATAAATATATGACTGGTCTTTCTTTGTGTTTTCAGTTTTATTATAAAGATATTAATAATTACACCAACAAAATGGTTCTGTGTGGCTCCAATATAATTTCTGGAAATACAGTGGTGGCCAGGGGTTTAAAAAACAAAACAAAAAACACACACATTGGTGTTCAGTAGAATTGAACTTGTGGCTTCAGGACTTCAACTTCAGATCTTTTTGAGACTTTGGGTCTTTTTGCAACTTCGGTGGTTAAGGATTTCAGAAGAGGCGGAATGGCTTTGGCGCTGTCAAGGGGGGGGCCAGATATTTAAAAAAGTGCAGCACATCCGGGCCCCCTTTAGACCGTTGCCTGGTACAGAAGTACCCCCTGTTCCCCCTGATGGTGGTCCTGTAACTGTCAGTATGATGTACAGAGGGATATTCTGAGAAAATTTGCAATTGGGTTTTAATTTTTTATTATTTGTGGCTTTTGAGTTATTTAGCTTTTTATTCAGCAGCTCTCCAGTTTGTAATTTCAGCAGTCTGGTCCACGTACTTACAGAATTCCTTGGTGACTTCTAATATCCTTATAATTTACAGTAGGGGGTACATTATCCCTTATAATACATGAGTGATACTCAGAGTTCCCTGTATAACTTAGCCTGCAGCCTTGTGCCTTTATATGGTCACAGAACAACCCCTCAGTGACTTCTAATATCCTTATCATTTACAGTAGGGGGTACATTATCCCTTATAATACATGAGTGATACTCAGAGTTCCCTGTATAACTCAGCCTGCAGCCTTGTGCCTTTATATGGTCACAGAACAACCCCTCAGTGACTTCTAATATCCTTATCATTTACAGTAGGGGGTACATTATCCCTTATAATACATGAGTGATACTCAGAGTTCCCTGTATAACTCAGCCTGCAGCCTTGTGCCTTTATATGGTCACAGAACAACCCCTCAGTGACTTCTAATATCCTTATCATTTACAGTAGGGGGTACATTATCCCTTATAATACATGAGTGATACTCAGAGTTCCCTGTATAACTCAGCCTGCAGCCTTGTGCCTTTATATGGTCACAGAACAACCCTCAGTGACTTCTAATATCCTTATCATTTACAGTAGGGGGTACATTATCCCTTATAATACATGAGTGATACTCAGAGTTCCCTGTATAACTCAGCCTGCAGCCTTGTGTATTTATATGGTCACAGAACAACCCCTCAGTGACTTCTAATATCCTTATCATTTACAGTAGGGGGTACATTATCCCTTATAATACATGAGTGATACTCAGAGTTCCCTGTATAACTCAGCCTGCAGCCTTGTGCCTTTATATGGTCACAGAACAACCCCTCAGTGACTTCTAATATCCTTATCATTTACAGTAGGGGGTACATTATCCCTTATAATACATGAGTAATACTCAGAGTTCCCTGTATAACTCAGCCTGCAGCCTTGTGCCTTTATATGGTCACAGAACAACCCCTCAGTGACTTCTAATATCCTTATCATTTACAGTAGGGGGTACATTATCCCTTATAATACATGAGTGATACTCAGAGTTCCCTGTATAACTCAGCCTGCAGCCTTGTGCCTTTATATGGTCACAGAACAACCCCTCAGTGACTTCTAATATCCTTATCATTTACAGTAGGGGGTACATTATCCCTTATAATACATGAGTGATACTCAGAGTTCCCTGTATAACTCAGCCTGCAGCCTTGTGCCTTTATATGGTCACAGAACAACCCCTCAGTGACTTCTAATATCCTTATCATTTACAGTAGGGGGTACATTATCCCTTATAATACATGAGTAATACTCAGAGTTCCCTGTATAACTCAGCCTGCAGCCTTGTGCCTTTATATGGTCACAGAACAACCCCTCAGTGACTTCTAATATCCTTATCATTTACAGTAGGGGGTACATTATCCCTTATAATACATGAGTGATACTCAGAGTTCCCTGTATAACTCAGCCTGCAGCCTTGTGCCTTTATATGGTCACAGAACAACCCCTCAGTGACTTCTAATATCCTTATCATTTACAGTAGGGGGTACATTATCCCTTATAATACATGAGTAATACTCAGAGTTCCCTGTATAACTCAGCCTGCAGCCTTGTGCCTTTATATGGTCACAGAACAACCCCTCAGTGACTTCTAATATCCTTATCATTTACAGTAGGGGGTACATTATCCCTTATAATACATGAGTGATACTCAGAGTTCCCTGTATAACTCAGCCTGCAGCCTTGTGCCTTTATATGGTCACAGAACAACCCCTCAGTGACTTCTAATATCCTTATCATTTACAGTAGGGGGTACATTATCCCTTATAATACATGAGTGATACTCAGAGTTCCCTGTATAACTCAGCCTGCAGCCTTGTGCCTTTATATGGTCACAGAACAACCCCTCAGTGACTTCTAATATCCTTATCATTTACAGTAGGGGTACATTATCCCTTATAATACATGAGTAATACTCAGAGTTCCCTGTATAACTCAGCCTGCAGCCTTGTGCCTTTATATGGTCACAGAACAACCCCTCAGTGACTTCTAATATCCTTATCATTTACAGTAGGGGGTACATTATCCCTTATAATACATGAGTGATACTCAGAGTTCCCTGTATAACTCAGCCTGCAGCCTTGTGCCTTTATATGGTCACAGAACAACCCCTCAGTGACTTCTAATATCCTTATCATTTACAGTAGGGGGTACATTATCCCTTATAATACATGAGTGATACTCAGAGTTCCCTGTATAACTCAGCCTGCAGCCTTGTGCCTTTATATGGTCACAGAACAACCCCTCAGTGACTTCTAATATCCTTATCATTTACAGTAGGGGGTACATTATCCCTTATAATACATGAGTGATACTCAGAGTTCCCTGTATAACTCAGCCTGCAGCCTTGTGTCTTTATATGGTCACAGAACAACCCTCAGTGACTTCTAATATCCTTATCATTTACAGTAGGGGGTACATTATCCCTTATAATACATGAGTAATACTCAGAGTTCCCTGTATAACTCAGCCTGCAGCCTTGTGCCTTTATATGGTCACAGAACAACCCCTCAGTGACTTCTAATATCCTTATCATTTACAGTAGGGGGTACATTATCCCTTATAATACGAGTGATACTCAGAGTTCCCTGTATAACTCAGCCTGCAGCCTTGTGCCTTTATATGGTCACAGAACAACCCCTCAGTGACTTCTAATATCCTTATCATTTACAGTAGGGGGTACATTATCCCTTATAATACATGAGTGATACTCAGAGTTCCCTGTATAACTCAGCCTGCAGCCTTGTGCCTTTATATGGTCACAGAACAACCCCTCAGTGACTTCTAATATCCTTATCATTTACAGTAGGGGGTACATTATCCCTTATAATACATGAGTGATACTCAGAGTTCCCTGTATAACTCAGCCTGCAGCCTTGTGCCTTTATATGGTCACAGAACAACCCCTCAGTGACTTCTAATATCCTTATCATTTACAGTAGGGGGTACATTATCCCTTATAATACATGAGTGATACTCAGAGTTCCCTGTATAACTCAGCCTGCAGCCTTGTGTCTTTATATGGTCACAGAACAACCCTCAGTGACTTCTAATATCCTTATCATTTACAGTAGGGGGTACATTATCCCTTATAATACATGAGTGATACTCAGAGTTCCCTGTATAACTCAGCCTGCAGCCTTGTGCCTTTATATGGTCACAGAACAACCCCTTAGTGACTTCTAATATCCTTATCATTTACAGTAGGGGGTACATTATCCCTTATAATACATGAGTAATACTCAGAGTTCCCTGTATAACTCAGCCTGCAGCCTTGTGCCTTTATATGGTCACAGAACAACCCCTCAGTGACTTCTAATATCCTTATCATTTACAGTAGGGGGTACATTATCCCTTATAATACATGAGTGATACTCAGAGTTCCCTGTATAACTCAGCCTGCAGCCTTGTGCCTTTATATGGTCACAGAACAACCCCTCAGTGACTTCTAATATCCTTATCATTTACAGTAGGGGGTACATTATCCCTTATAATACATGAGTGATACTCAGAGTTCCCTGTATAACTCAGCCTGCAGCCTTGTGCCTTTATATGGTCACAGAACAACCCCTCAGTGACTTCTAATATCCTTATCATTTACAGTAGGGGGTACATTATCCCTTATAATACATGAGTGATACTCAGACTTCCCTGTATAACTCAGCCTGTAGTCACACGCCTATATAAAGACATATATATATATATATATATACAAGTAACAAGCAGCCAGACTGACATATAATAATGGAGGGGTAAAGTGAAGACACGGAGCTCAGTGTTGGATGGAACAGACAGACCAGGCCCAGCCATGTCATTTCTAATGAAAGGAAATAAAGGTATATAGATACAAATACAGCTACAGCAGTTGGTTACCCAGTAATATAGAAAAAGGTAATAGAAAATGTAAATCTAATCTAGTAACCCATAGTAACCAAACAGCCGGAAGCAATATCTGCCCTTCATCCTTTGCTGCTAGAACTACAATAGACAGCTTTGCCCTTATCAGTCATGGCGGTGGTTACCAGTACAGCACTAATCACGTGAGTAAGTGATGCCGGGAGCTGTCATTGCGCGATTGGCTGTGTGAGGCGCATTTCCGCTCGCTGACTTTCTCACATGCGATTGGTGGGAATTGAAAGGTTTCCGGTGATGTGGAGTTGTCAGTGCCGGGCGGGTAACATGGCTTCCCTCAGACTGTCTGTGCTCGTGTCGCTCGTGTCCGTCTCATGGCTGCTGCTGCTGGTGTCGGGCTTCCGCGCTGGGCCTCGCACTCTCGTCTTACTGGAGAACATCAACTTGCGGGAGACGCACTCTCTCTTCTTCCGCAGTCTCACCGGTAATGGCCTGGGCTGGGGTCTGGGGGTCCCGGTACTAAGCTGAGGGGGTCGTGTCCCTGGAGGAACAACTTTATGTGGGACTAGATCTCGACTTCCTGTGCTATTAATTGTCTGGATTGTTCCTGTCACTTATATTTGTGTATAATGAGATCAATGAGCTGCAGCTATTCATTCTGCAGCCTGGGCCTCCATCATTAGCTTCTTTATATTCTGTATATAATACACAAAAGCCATGAATATCCTGTAAATTATATCCTTATAAACAGTGAGTTCTGATGTCATCAGTTATAAACGGTGAGTTCTGATGTCATCAGTTATAAACGGTGAGTTCTGATGTCATCAGTTATAAACGGTGAGTTCTGATGTCATCAGTTATAAACGGTGAGTTCTGATGTCATCAGTTATAAACGGTGAGTTCTGATGTCATTTCTGTCACATGACTCACTGAAACTTGTGTATTATAATAAATAAAGTACCCCCAGTTGTAAAATATGAGGATATTAGAAGTTACCTCGGAGTTCCATGACCTGTATAACTCGCCCTTCGGCCTCGTGTTTTTATATGGTCATGAAACTCCTCGGTAACTTATAATATCCTTATATAGTGAATAAAGTATCCCCTCTTGTAAATTATAAGGATATTATAAGTAACGGAGGAGTTTCATGACCATATAAAAGGCCAAGTGTTTTTATACAGGTCATGGAATTCTAAGGTAACGTCTAATATCCTCATATTTTGCAACTGGGGGCACTTTATTTATTATAATACACAAGTTTCAGTGAGTCATGTGACAGAAATGACATCAGAACTCACCGTTTATAACTGATGACATCAGAACTCACCATTTATAAGGATATCATTTATAAGATATTCATGGCTTTTCTGTATTGTATTTCTATATACACACATATATATATCTGTATTGTACAGTGAAGTGACATCACGTGGGACTGTATAGAGACTGGTTACAGATCTCACTGTGTATAGAGTATATATTATAAGACTGGAGTCCCCAGTCTGCACATTGTACTAGTTAATGGTCACAGTAAGATGAAGTCACCATACAGGCTAGGCTACAGCACTATAAAGATAAGAGTATGTATAGATAAACCAGCATTCAGAGAGCTCGCTCCGCTTTAGTAGCTCTTTAGCCGGCGTGGTAAGCGTGCGGTGCTGGGCCCCTTTGGATGACGTCACAGCCGACGCGTTTCGTCTTAGTCAGACTTCCTCAAGGCTTCAATGTCATTACTGCGCTATAAAGATTTATATACATAGTAACATAGTAATTTAGGATGAAATAAGATCAAGTTCAACCTTTTAAGTCTATATATAACCTGCCTAACTGCCAGTTGATCCAGAGGAAGGTGAAAAACCCTTCTGAACACAAACCAATTTGCCTCAAAGGAGAAAAAATGCAATGGGACCAGTCCCTGGATGAACTTGTACTATGAGCTATCTCCCATATCCCTGTATTCCCTCACTTGCTAAACACCATCCAACCCCTTCTTATACCTATCTAATGTATCAGCCTGTACCACTGATTCACTTCCCAGCTCTCCCTGTAACACCCCTTTCCCTCCTCTAATCTCATTGGCTCCCTCCTGTCTGCTGGGAGGAGCTACTGGTGAATAAAGCATCCGACCCTTCCTTGTACCTATCTAATGTATCAGCCTGTACCCCTGATTCACTTCCCAGCTCTCCCTGTAACACCCCTTTCCCTCCTCTAATCTCATTGGCTCCCTCCTGTCTGCTGGGAGGAGCTACTGGTGAATAAAGCATCCGACCCTTCCTTATACCTATCTAATGTATCAGCCTGTACCACTGATTCAGGGAGACAATTCCACATATTCACAGCTCTCACTGTAACAAACCCCTTCCCAATATTTAGCTGGAACCTCTTTTCTTCTAATCGGAATGGGTGACCTTGTGTCAGCTGGAAAGACCTACTGGTAAATAAATCATTAGAGAGATTATTATATGATCCCCTTATATATTTATACATAGTTATCATATCACCCCTTAAGCTCCTCCTCTCCAGTGTGAACATCCCCAATTTGGCCAGTCTTTCCTCATAGCTAAGATTTTCCCTTTACCAGCTTAGTTGCCCTTCTCTGTACTCTCTAATCCAGTATACATTCTGCTGGTTCCTGGCTTGTGGACAAAGTTTGGGTGATTTGCAGTTCAATTAATTTGTTTAATTAATTTGTACTTAGCAGTGTCAGATACAATTGAAGTTTGAGCAAGTGTAGAGCTACAATACATTTGAAGTATAGGAGGACACCAGGGGGGGAATAGTGTTGTACTGGGGTCCTGGTTTGTTTTGCCGGAGGGATAGAGACAAGGCTGAGCCCACGTGACTCTACGTTGCCCTAGATTAGTTCAGTTGCTCATTAAAGCTCCCTGTAATAATTGCTCCGCACATGGAGCAGGGGTTTTAACTTATGGGATTTCTTTTTGTTGTCTGGTCTATAGGCTACACAGCAGCTTGTTTATATAAACTATAGTAGTACTTATCTGTCATCTACTGTGTATCTTGTGCTTGAATGGCTGCCCCCATGGCTACACAGCAGCTTGTTTATATAAACTATAGTAGTACTTATCTGTCATCTACTGTGTATCTTGTGCTTGAATGGCTGCCCCCATGGCTACACAGCAGCTTGTTTATATAAACTATAGTAGTACTTATCTGTTATCTACTGTGTATCCTGTGCTTGAATGGCAGCCCCATGGCTACACAGCAGCTTGTTTATATAAACTATAGTAGTACTTATCTGTTATCTACTGTGTATCATGTGCTTGAATGGCTGCCCCCATGGCTACACAGCAGCTTGTTTAAATAAACTATAGTAGTACTTACCTGTTATCTACTGTGTATCCTGTGCTTGAATGGCTGCCCCCATGGCTACACAGCAGCTTAATAAACTATAGTAGTGTTTCTGAAGCAAACACATCAGTTTTACCAGTGCAGGGCAACACCGCATTATATTTTTATTACTTTAAAAATATAAATTTTTTGGTGTTACTGTACCTTTAAATATTTAGATATCAGATTGGAGGAGGTACCAGATTGGGTTTTTCTTTTTTACTTCTGAATATATATATATATATATAATATCAAAACAGGGAACTGTGAGGAACTGAAACGTCGGATCTAATAAACCTATTCTATTTTTGACACTATACTTTGCTTGTCAAATCCTTGGAGTGCTGTCATCCTATGCTTGCTACACATTCTTCACTTGGACTAGCACCCAGGTTATTTCCATCTCATGGTGTGCGGACTACACGCATTTATATATATATATATATATATATATATATATATATATATATATATATATATATATATATATATATATATATATATATATATATATATATATATTTATATATATATATATATATAATATTTATATTATATATTTTTTTTTTTTTTTGCAAATTGTGAATACAAGGTTCTCCAGCCCTGCAAGGCTTCTCAGTGAGGATTTAGGACCAGGGATCCAGTTGAAAGGAATGCTTGAATGATACTCTATCTGTGTAGTTAATGAATAGGAAGTTCATTAGGGGGGTGCTTGGTGGGCCATGATACGCAGGGAACAAAGGGAGCAGTAAGATAATAAAATAACATTTCCCATTTCTTCCCCCAGACAGAGGATTTGACCTGTCCTTCAAAACAGCTGATGATCCCAGCTTGTCCCTCATCAAGTACGGGGAGTTCTTGTACGACAATCTAATCATCTTTTCCCCCTCCGTTGAAGGTATGTTGGTTACTTTTTGTTTCTATTTCAGGCACCACAAGTGCACACTAAGGAGTTAAATTACACACAATTTGTGCTGCCTGGTTCCTTATAGTCTGCCAAATGTTTCTTTGTAGTGACTTGAACAAGAACAATTATGAGCAAACAACGGAAGCTTCTACATATTTGCACTACAACTCCCAGCATGCTGCTGGAGCCATTGTGTTGTTGGAAGTTTTAGTGAAACAGCAGTTTTAGATTTTAAAGAATTTTGACTTTAAAGGGTTAAATATTTATATAGCCCTGTTTTGCTTGCCCACAGTGCAGCCCTATTGACAGCGTTCTGTTTTTCAGATTTTGGGGGGAACATCAATATCGAGACTATCAGCTCATTTATCGATGGAGGTGGAAGTGTGCTGGTGGCAGCAAGCTCGGATATCGGTGAGTCTTCATCTTTATTCTGTGTGTAATGCGTTATTTCTACTCCAGATTATTTCTAAAGAACACTTGAAGGTTATGTAAAAGGCAAAAAAAATAATAATCCCATTTTAACTTTCTTTAATGAAAAAGAAACCTATCCCCAATATACTTTAATTAAAAAATGTGTACCGTTTTTATAAGAAACCTGACTGCATGCAGTGAAATTCTCCCTTCATTTACTGCTGTGGATAGGAATTGTCAGACGGTCCCTAACTGCTCTGCAGGGAAACAATCATACTTATGAACAGCAGGGGGAGCCCTCAACTTACTTCCCAGCCATGCAGAACTCAAGCAGCTTTGTTTGTTTCCCTGTAGAGCAGTCGGCGACTGTGTAGAGATTTGTATTGGATTTTATTTTTGCCTTTACATCCCCTTTACTGTTTCCAACTCCAGCTGCAGGGACAAAGACCATGGAGCCAGATTTAAACAGATAAACTGGGATTCTATTTGGAGGATTATTTTGCTGCAGCCACTGGTTCTGCAGAGTTGCATAAAGTTTGTATTAAACAATACAAAAACTATAAAATCCACATTAGATTACATGACAACACAGGACCCAGTGCAGTCTGTATATTCTGATTATTAATCAGTCTTGTTGTATCGGCTTCTGGCAGATATTATTTGACTTGTGCTGTTTTTGATCATTTATGACGATCCCTAAGCAGCCCAGATCACACTGAGCAAAAGATCTTGCAAAGATGTGTTACAAGATGGGGACCCCCTGTGGTAAAATTTGAAAGCATAAATCATTTGTTTTATTAGACTTGTGGTGCAGTAAATTTATGTTTATGTTTAGTATACAAAATACAGCACTTCGAGCTTTATTCTATTTTAGACTTTACTTGCAATGCAATGGTCTGTGAATCCCTGTAGGGGGCCCCAGTGCTTTGTTTCTGCAGCCTCCAAACAGAATGATTATCTTGTTACATAGTTTCTGTTAAAGGGGTTGTTCACCTTCCAAACACTTTTTTTTTCAGTTTAATTGTTTTCAGATAGTTCACCAGAAATAGGCTTTTTTAAATTACTTAACGTTTTTCCAAAAAGTTTAAAGGATAATTAATGATGAGGGGGCTATTCTAAGCACTTTTGCAATGTACATTCATTCATTATTTATTTTTAATTCCAAGATATTAAGGGATACATGTACTGTTAATATGAATGAATTTTGTTACAACAGCGCCACCTGCTGGTCAGTTTCCCACCAGTCTGACCAGCAAGTAGTCAAGGAAGTTGTCAGGAGAAAGAAAGAGGCTGATGTTCTTCTGCTTAGGAAAGATGTGAGAAAGGTTTCTAATTTTATTCCTAAGCAGAAGAACATCAGCCTCTTTGTTTCTCAACAAAATTCATTCATAGTAACAGTACAAGTATCCTTTAATATCTGGGAATAAAAAGAAAATATGTATAAATAATGTAAATTACAAAAGTGCTTAGAATAGCCCCCTTATCAATTTTACATTCACTTATTTTCAAGGTTTACTTATCCTTTAATGAAAATCAGGGATGCAGCTCAGCAGGGACAAAGATAGTGAATGTATCAACCTAGGGGCACATTTACTTAGGGTCGAATATCGAGGGTTAATTAACCCTCGATATTCGACTGTCGAAGTTAAATCCTTCAACTTCGAATATCGAAGTCGAAGGATTTACCGCAATATGTTTGATCGAACGATCAAAGGAAAAATCCCTGTGCAGTAAGTTTATGTTTAGTAAACAAAATACAGCATTTCTAGCCTTATTCTATTTTACACTTTCCTTGTCCTTTAATGGCAGGCTTCTAAACTAGAGTGCTAGGATAAAGCTATACGCAGAGCAGGAAGTCATAGTCCAAGGAGACACGTAGGGAAGGCATGGGAGCTGCCGTCTAAATACACAAATCTAATCAAAATAAACTCACTTAAACAAAATAACTTACATTCCTGTTATCTGACTTTGCATTTTAGGGGACCCTCTGCGGGAGCTGGGCAGCGAATGTGGCATTGAGTTTGATGAAGACAAAACAGCTGTGATTGACCATCATAACTACGATATCTCAGACCCGGGCCAGGTGTGTGTCCTGTTGTACCACGGGAAAGCAGCCGGGGGAAGTGGCTGTTACTAGTGACGTTTTATTGGGGAATGTTGGGAGACTTATACCCTGCTCAGTGTTCTTCTTTATCATTTTAAACAACGTTTCAGTAAACATTCATTAAACTTGTGTAGTTATTTCAAACGGGTGGTTCACCTTTAAGTTAATATTTAGTATGTTATAGAATGGCTAATTCAAAGCAAATTTCCAATTGGTCTTCATTATTTTTTATACTTTTTGAATTATTTGCTACCTTCTCCAGACTCTTTCCAGTTTTCAAATGGGGGTCACTGACCCCATCTAAAAAAAAATGCTCTGTAAGGCTACAAATGTATTGTTATTGTTACTTTTTGTTCCTCCTCTTTCTATTCAGGCCTCTCCTATTCATATTCCAGTCTCGTATTCAAATTAGTGCATGGTTGCTAGGGGAATTTGGATCGTGGCAACCAGACTGCTGAAATTGCAAACTGGAGAGCTGCTGAATAAAAAGCCAAATAAGTAAAAAACCACAAATAATAAAAAATGAAAACCAATTACAAATTGTCTCAGAATATCCCTCTCTATATCACACTAACAGTTAATTTAAAGGTGAACAACTCCTTTAAAGTAATTTGCGACTATAAGGTCCTGTCCACATGCACCTCTGAGACAATGTAGTAGTAGTAGTAGTAGTTATAGTAGCAGTGTGGTAGTGCAATCGCTCCAGTCTTGACTCAATTACCCACAATGCCTTGTCAACATTTATGATTATTTTTGTTCAAAGATTTGCTGATTGCAGACAATACATTGTGGGATTGGGAGTGTTGGCTGCAGGAGATCTGACTGCTATGACTTTGTATCAATAGTGTCACACAAGCACAGGGGAATGTTCCTATGGGTTGCAACTACTAACACCGTAACAATGCATGATCATTTTTGTGCATTTTTATTGTCAATCAGAACCTTCATTGTGCTTTATAATAATTAATAGCTGCAAAAATCATCCTAAATTGAGCAATCACAGCAAAAACCCACCAAATCTCCTGATATCCAGTCCCCTGGTACTTACTCCTGCAGGAATCCTGCTCTCCTCCCTGCTGCGCATCTGAAAGTGCAGCCGTTATCTGCAGAGCAATGCAATGGTCATTAGATTCTTGCACTACCCCAGCCAGAGGGATGTTCATTTTATTGGCTGAAGGAGGGGCCGTATTCCTGCAGGGGCATGTGCATGAAGTTTATGGGGTGGCTAAGTAGTACATTTAATTTGATTTTGTTTTCTCTAATGGTGATAGTTCACTTTAACTAGGTTTTTTTCTAGTCTTTACAACATATTTACTCTCTTGATAGAGAATTGAGCAGTGATTGATTTCAGTGTTGACATGTATATGTATTGTGTCTCTCCCTATAGCACACACTTATTGTGGCCGACTCTGAGACTCTACTGAAGGCTCCAACGATTGTGGGAAAGACTCCTCCGAACCCCATTCTCTTCAGGGGTGTTGGGTAGGTACCTGCTGCTCAAAGCTTGTTCTATAATGTGTTGTGCCCCCCAAGTCTATCCAGCTCATGTAGTGTTGCACCAAGCTTGTTTCTTTTAATCCAAGTAACAGTGTTTTTTCTTGCTCTGCCTCCAGTAACTACTGTGTAACTATTCTTTCCTTACAGCATGGTAGCTGATCCAGACAATCCTCTAGTACTGGACATTCTAACTGGGTCTTCCACTTCCTACTCCTTTTTCCCAGATAAGCCAATCACACAGGTACATGGTCGCAAGAAAATATTTGTTTATATTTATACCAACAGGTAATTTGTGGAGTAGCACGAGTGAGCTGTACTATAACTCGTTAGTGCCCAACACCCAGTCCATATTACTTAAAGGATAAGTGAATCTAAAATTAATGAGGAGGCTAGTCTAATTACGTTTGTAATTTACATTCATTATTTATTTTTAATTCCAAGATATTAAAGGATACGTGTACTGTTACTATGAATGAATTGTGTTACAACAGCGCCACCTGCTGGTCATTTTCCCACCAGTCTGACCAGCAAGTAGTCAAGGAAGTTGTCAGGAGAAAGAAAGAGGCTGATGTTCTTCTGCTTAGGAATAAAATTAGAAACCTTTCTCACATCTTTCCTAAACAGAAGAACATCAGCCTTTCTTTCTCCTGACAACTTCCTTGACTACTTGCTGGTCAGACTGGTGGGGAAATGACCAGCAGGTGGCGTTGTTGTAACAATTCATTCATAGTAACAGTACATGTATCCCTTAATATCTTGGCATTGAAAGCAAATTAGTAATGAATGTAAATTACAAAAGTGCTTAGAATAGCAAGGTCATCAATTTTACATTCACTTCATTTTAAAACTTTACTTATCCTTTAACCATTTTACAACCCAGTTCAATCCCCTCTGCTGGGATCACAGCTTGTGGGGTAGGGGAGTGAAGCAACTTCATGGGTATTTCCAATTCCAATTCAGCAGAACAATTTAAGTGAACAGTATTTTTATAAAGTTTCTTTGACCGAGCTTCTTGTGATATCACTTTTCTCTCTGCAGTACCCACATGCTGTAGGAAAGAACACGCTCCTCATTGCAGGGCTGCAGGCCAGAAATAACGCCCGTGTTGTATTCAGCGGCTCCCTGGATTTCTTCAGTGATGCCTTTTTCAACTCTGCTGTACAGAAAGCAGCCTCCAGCTCCAACAGGTACATTGTTGATCTCTCTTCCCTCCCGTAGCTTGGGTATACAGTATTTGTCAAGCTATTTGGGCTCATTCCCTGTACCTGTCCCATAGGTATGCCAAAACCGGCAACTATGAACTGGCTGTGGCCCTGTCCCGCTGGGTGTTTAAGGAAGAGGGAGTCCTGAGAGTTGGGGAAGTCTCCCATCACCGCGTAGGGGAATCCTCTCCTCCCAGTGCTTACACCGTCACCGACCTTGTGGTAAGTGTTGATCACATGACAGTCAGGGCCGCCATCAAGGGGGGCACAGGGGCAACATCTGGCCCGGGCCTGAAAGGGGGCCCAAGCTGTGCTGCACATTTTGAACTAGCCGGGGGCCCCCATACGATCCAAAGCTGCAATCGGACCCGAAGCCACAAATGAAGCTGCAAAAAGACAGGAATCGCCAAAGACCCTAATAGACCCGAATCGCCGAAGACACAAATAGACTGGAATCACCGAAGACACGAATAGATCCAAAACCGCAAATAGACCCAAAGCCACGATGGTGGGTGGGACCACTGGGGGTCAGAAATTTTTTTTGTAGGGGGTCCTGTGACTTCTGATGGCAGTAGAGAAGATTACGCTATAAACATGAGTCTTGTATAAACAGTGATATTAAAGGGAGGCTTAAACCCCATAGGTATGTGGGCTGAATTTGTTGGTACTGTTGCCTCTCTGTGGTACTAATTCCACTTGCAGAGATCATGTGTTGGAGGTAGGTGTCTCCAGGTGTCCACTTACCAGCTCCTTCATGTGTATGTGCATGGAGATCCTGCACTGGAGCTCTATATAGAACTTTAGTACAAGACTTCCGTACAGGCAGTCTTTAGCATAGGTTCTTACAACTCCTTGGATTTTTATTTAGCCTTTAAACGTTTGCTGGTCTGACTTTCCCTTGTTTGTTGTGCTTCCCTCTCAGGAATACAGCATCGTGATTGAAAAGCTTTCTGATGGAAAGTGGGTGCCCTTCGATGGGGAGGATATCCAGCTGGACTTTGTCCGAATCGATCCATTCGTCAGGACCTTCTTGAAGAAAAATGGTAAGTTCATTGCAAAATACTCTCTCTCTCAGATATTCACTGACAGTTAGATCCAATATATCTTATAGGGGGGCTCCTTTTGCCTAGAAGATGTATTAGAGCTCACTCTATTAAAGACATCATGTCTCTCTACATGCAGGATTTGTGCAAAAGTCAGTTATTTTGTTAGATTGTTATTTTGTACTGGAATCAGTTATTTGAGTGATCTCTAATACATCTGCTAGGAAAGGAGCCCCCTATAAGATATATTGGATCTAACTGTCAATGAATATCTGACACCCAACTGCTGCATGAAGACAGAATGAAGAGAAACAGATGCTGAGAGAGGAATAGTGAACATAAACTTGATTATTTCAGAAACAATGCAGAATATTTAATTATATTTAGAAAGTTTCTTTTTTTCAGTATGATGAAGCTTCTATTACATTTTTATTTTCACAATAGTTCCCCTTTAAAGGAAAAACAAACCCGTAACGCAAAAAAACCCTACCCTTTGTGGACCCTCCTCCCTTCTCCCCTCCAGCCTAGGTGATACCCGGGGCAAAAGCGCATGCGCCAAAAGTCACGAAAATGTCCACAGTTGTTTGGGACCGGAAAATTACTCCAACTGTGTATGCGCCAAAAACGAAGGTCGGCTTCCGAAGTGTAACAAAGAAAAGATGGCTGCCGTGAGCTGCAGGGGTTTGTTTCTCCTTTAAAGGGGAACGATCGCGAAAATGAAAATTTAATATAAGCTTCATCACACTGAAATAAGAAAGTTTCTAAATACAATCAATGAAATATTCTGTATTGTTTCTGAAATAATCAAGTTTATCTCCACTATTCCTCTCTCCGCTTCCGTGAGAGCCGGAGGACTGCCTTTCCCATGTTTCTCTTTAATTCCCTGGCTTTGTTTGTTGTTTCTCCTCGTAGGAGGGAAGTACAGTGTCCAGTTCAAGCTCCCAGATGTTTATGGTGTTTTCCAGTTCAAGGTGGATTATAACAGGCTGGGATATACTCACCTGTACTCGGCCACACAGGTGAGCATGTGATCTATCTGCATTATAATAGGGAGTCACATATAAAGTAAGTGTTCACTCTTGTGATATCGGCACATTGTTTCATGTTATTGTCACCCTTACAGGTATCTGTGCGCCCCCTCCAGCACACACAGTACGAGCGTTTCATCCCCTCGGCCTACCCATACTACGCCAGCGCCTTCTCCGTCATGTTCGGACTCTTTATATTCAGCATTGTCTTCCTACACATGAAGGAGAAGGAGAAATCTGACTAAGACTCAGTAGAGCACTGTGTAAAATCTCCACTAGAGGGAGCAACACCTGAGATTCATTGACTGGGGCCGGAATTCAGATCTGATTTGGGATGGTTGTTGGTTTAAAAAAAAATAAAAAATTAGCAAAATTAACTTTTACTGTGCCGCACTGAGAGGGAGCGTCCGGCCGCAGCACAGATGGGGTTAATCATCAGAGGGGAGAGCGTGAATTTCACCCGTCCAGGGAACCCGCACTCATCACATTCCCCAGCAGTCGGGCTTATCAGTCATTGGTTTGTGTAACTGGATGTATTTTTATTTCTTACTTCTTTTTATCATTGGACTGTGATGATGGGCACTTGAACCTTTGTAATAAACTCTCATCCTCCCCCCTTATTGTGTCACTGTTGGGCTTGTTTTATACACAATGGTCTAATTTAAAGGAGCAGTACATCTACTTTCCTAATAAGGCTAATGCAATATATTCTGGCTTGTCTTTTAATTATTTGTTTTATTATAAAGGAGAATGGGATATGTTTTTACCCTCTTATCATTGAATGCACAGAGTAGTGATGAGCTGCCCAATCCTAACTCACTACTGCCCAACCCTAACTCACTACTGCCCAACCCTAACTCACTACTGCCCACCCCTAACTCACTACTGCCCAACCCTAACTCACTGTTATAACCCTGGGCCGGTGCAGTTTTCTGCTGAGCCCCGACCTGGGGTTTCAGGTAAGAAAATATAATCACTTGGGAGTGCGTAACTTTTGGCACCCCCAAGTGCTAAATGACTTTCCTTCTCCTTTAAGGAGAAAAAAAAATAGGCCGTGCACCTCATGGTGTTAAACATTGGGCTTGAGCAGTGCACTACAGAGAGGTAAGTTGCCTGATTGTTACATACCTGGGCAGCTCCAGCTGAATATTATTAGTATTTATCTAGGGGTCTCCTGTGTCTCTACCTGAACTTACAGCGTCTGGCCCCAGCCCTGTTTTGTGGTTACTTGTTAACTAGCCGGGATTTTATTGGCCCCACCGGCAAAAATGATGGTTGATCCCAATGTTATTAATAGAGTATAAAGATAATATATAAAGCACTGCGTATCTTGACAGCGCTATATAAATAAATGATGATGATATATAGGAAGGCCGGTATTTTTATCCAGAAAAGGTGTCAACCCTACTTGCAGACCAGGGTCACCTTCGGGGGTACTCGTGCCAGGCCTAAAGGGGTCCCGGCTGTGCTGCACTTTTCAAAATATCCGGGTCCCCGTGACATAGAGGAGGGGCAGTCAATTACTTTCACTTTCCATTCAGCACTTCCTACATGTCACTGCTCTCCCCACATTCCCCCTTCCCTCCTCAGGCTCTATAATTGTGTAGGGCACTGCACATGGACATTAGGTCCCCCATTCTGGTGCATAAACAAGATTTTGGGGTGATACACAATTTCCCTTAATAACCGTGTCCACAAAATGGCAGCTGCCTGCTTGCTGTGATTGTATAATTCCAAGACAGAAGGAAACAAAATTTAAATAGTAAATACAGTGTAAGTTGCTCAACTAACATGATAGAAAAGAATTTGAAATTATTTCTTAGGGTGACAGGTCCCCTTTAAAGCTCATAACAAAGATGCCATAGAGGCATACCTCCCAACTGTCCTGTTTTTCACGGGACAGTCCCGATTTTGACAGCTCTACCCGCAGTCCCGGATTGTTATTGAAATGTCCCGACTTTCTCTTTGATCTCCTGCGCTGAACAGCCAGAAAAAAGATACAATGTTTCTAAGACTTAAATGTCTCAAATTTAAGCTCCATATTAAATTAAACCCCAAATTTGCACTACTACATGATTCATTGATCAGCCTAATCTGAATGGACTCCTTCATTAACAGATATGTTGGCAAGAAGCAATAAAAATTCAGCAGAACTCCAACTAAAAAGAAGATTTACTGAAACTTGGTCAATATTCTGGAACCATTCTGATTCTGAGGCATGCCTCATTATATAGCTTTATTCTTTTATCTTTAAACCCCTGCTTGTTTAATATGAAAAACAATACAAACATTGAAACAGAGAGCCCAGAACATTCAGCAGGTGCACTTAGATACTTATGTAACAATTTAAGATAAGCAAAGAAACAATTGTAACAATTTAAGATAAGCAGGTCTCTTGGGGAAACTTGGACTTGCAGCTTAAAAGGCAATTCCCCTTCATTAGCAAAATTGTAATAACACATAAAACCACAGAAAGGTGTTCAAACTTTTATAACCTGACAAATTTGTAGAATAAACATGTTAATTATGGGGTATGGCCACAAAAATGGGTCGTGGGCAAATTTTTTTGTCCTTATTTATATTTCCAAAATGTTGGGAGGTCTGCACGGAGGGGGTGGGTGACTTTTAAAGATTTGGGGAGGGTCCTTCTGATGGGGGCGGGGATATCCCAGTGAGTGCTGATATGGAGTATTGCCAAGAAAGGAAAATAACAGTAAATATGATACAATTTTCCCTTTCCCCCAGGTCTGTTAATCAACTGGCTGCTGCTACATTATCTCAGGAGTCAGAACCAGCAAGACACATACAGTATTCAGTAGCATTACACTCATTTTGGGGATGGGGGGAGCACACTTACAGCACAGTTTTCACTTTCTTTTTCTCCACTATATATAGTGAGTTTTATTGCTGCTGGGACACGTCAGTACAGATTATGTTGGGCTATTACCTTTATAGGTTACTTTGATGATGTTTTTTCAGTTACTTTACTTCCCTTTACTTGTTTGTCCCATAAAACTTTATAGTGTGACCCGACTAGTAACAGTGGAACTGACTGTGGGAAACATCTGTTGTTTTTATTGCATTTCACCGATTTTATTGCATTTCACCGATTTTATTGCATATCACTGATTATATGGCATTTCACCGATTTCATGGCATTTTTACTGATTATATTGCATTTCACTGATTGATTTTATTGCATTTCACTGATTTTATTGCATGTCCCGATTTTATTGCATTTCCCGATTTTATTGCATTTCCCCGATTTTATTGCATTTCCCCGATTTTATTGCATTTCCCCGATTTTATTGCATTTCCCCGATTTTATTGCATTTCCCCGATTTTATTGCATTTCACTGATTTTATTTCATTTCACTGATTTTATTGCATGTCCCGATTTTATTGCATTTCCCGATTTTATTGCATTTCCCCGATTTTATTGCATTTCCCCGATTTTATTGCATTTCCCCGATTTTATTGCATTTCACTGATTTTATTTCATTTCACCGATTTTATTGCATTTCCCGATTTTATTGCATTTCCCCGATTTTATTGCATTTCCCCGATTTTATTGCATTTCCCCGATTTTATTGCATTTCACTGATTTTATTTCATTTCACCGATTTTATTGCATTTCCCGATTTTATTGCATTTCACCGATTTTATTGCATTTCACCGATTTTATTGCATTTCCCGATTTTATTGCATTTCACCGCTTTTATTGCATTTCCCGATTTTATTGCATTTCACCGATTTTATTGCATTTCACTGATTTTATTGCATTTCACTGATTTTATTGCATTTCACTGATTTTATTGCATTTCACAGATTTTATTGCATTTCACTGATTTTATTGCATTTCCATTCTGAGCCTTCAGCATGGCACATTGTCATAGAACCCTATAAACACGGGGCAGCAGACCCCCGGCATTCATCCTGCAAATTTCACATAATTCATCAAAACCCCTCATGTACCACCAAGATTTGCAGCTGGCCAGTTTGGGGTGAAAACACATAATTTACCTATGGCAATTCTATAAATATGTGGTTTCCCAGGGCAATTCCTTTAAATAGCTGGTTCATCTTTGAGTTAACTTTAGTATGTTACAGAATGGCTAATTCTCAATTGGCCTTCATTATTTATGATCGCTTTTTTAATTATTTGCCTTCTTCTGATTCTTTCCAGCTTTCAAATGGGGGTCACTGACCCCATCTAAAAACAACTGCTCTGTAAGGCTACAAATGCATTGTTATTATTCCTCTTTCTATTCAGGCCTCTCCTATTCATATTCCAGTCTCTTATTCAAATCAATGCATGGTTGCTAGGGGAATTTGGACCCTAGCAACCAGATTTCTGAAATTGCAAACTGGAGAAAAACCACAAATCATAAAAAATAAAACCAATTGCAAATTGTCTCAGAATGTCCCTCTCTACATCAGACAGTTAATTTAAAGATGAACAACCCCTTTAAATATTCAGCAATATACACATCAGGTTCATGGTGTACTCAAGGGGCTTTGGATCTACAAACCAACCTAGAGGGTTTTTTCATGGAATAGACCTTGTAACCCAGGAGTGATGTCACTATCAACAGGAGATGATGTCACTACTAAAGGCAGAAGATCCGCTTTACAGAACGGACTACTTTGTGGGTATTCTACTAGTACCCATGTCTACAGTGCCCAGTGGAACCCAAGCTGGGAGTCATCTCTGAAATCTTTTGTTGCCTCTTCCAAATGCTGACGGTTGGGGCAGTTATTGAAAAGGTTCAAGAGCTGAGCCCCTCACAGAGAGAGAGAGAGGAGCCCCTTAAGGCCACACAACATGCAACGCAGCATAATGAGAAATGCTCACTGAGAGATAAATAGCAACTACTGAAAGCCGCTTCATTTCTCTTGCCTGTAATTGCTGGTTCTTACTGAAGAACTCACTCACGCTACATTGTTTCAAGAGTCAGAACTACAGAACAGAAAGGGACAGAGAGGCACAATGACAGTTACACAGAACTATAAACCCAGTGAGAATGAGGAATTAATGGATATTGGGAAGTTGTATCAGGAGTCAGAAGCAGCAGTGCAGAGAAAGGGACAGACACAATGACAGTTACACAGAACTATAAACCCAGTGAGAATGAGGAATGAATGGATATTGGGAAGTTGTATCAGGAGTCAGAGGCAGCAGTGCAGAGAAGAGAAAGGGACAGACACAATGACAGTTACACAGAACTATAAACCCAGTGAGAATGAGGAATGAATGGATATTGGGAAGTTGTATCAGGAGTCAGAAGCAGCAGTGCAGAGAAAGGGACAGACACAATGACAGTTACACAGAACTATAAACCCAGTGAGAATGAGGAATGAATGGATATTGGGAAGTTGTATCAGGAGTCAGAAGCAGCAGTGCAGAGAAAGGGACAGACACAATGACAGTTACACAGAACTATAAACCCAGTGAGAATGAGGAATGAATGGATATTGGGAAGTTGTATCAGGAGTCAGAGGCAGCAGTGCAGAGAAGAGAAAGGGACAGACACAATGACAGTTACACAGAACTATAAACCCAGTGAGAATGAGGAATGAATGGATATTGGGAAGTTGTATCAGGAGTCAGAGGCAGCAGTGCAGAGAAGAGAAAGGGACAGACACAATGACAGTTACACAGAACTATAAACCCAGTGAGAATGAGGAATGAATGGATATTGGGAAGTTGTATCAGGAGTCAGAGGCAGCAGTGCAGAGAAGAGAAAGGGACAGACACAATGACAGTTACACAGAACTATAAACCCAGTGAGAATGAGGAATGAATGGATATTGGGAAGTTGTATCAGGAGTCAGAAGCAGCAGTGCAGAGAAAGGGACAGACACAATGACAGTTACACAGAACTATAAACCCAGTGAGAATGAGGAATGAATGGATATTGGGAAATTGTATCAGGAGTCAGAAGCAGCAGTGCAGAGAAAGGGACGGACACAATGACAGTTACACAGAACTATAAACCCAGTGAGAATGAGGAATGAATGGATATTGGGAAGTTGTATCAGGAGTCAGAGGCAGCAGTGCAGAGAAGAGAAAGGGACAGACACAATGACAGTTACACAGAACTATAAACCCAGTGAGAATGAGGAATGAATGGATATTGGGAAGTTGTATCAGGAGTCAGAAGCAGCAGTGCAGAGAAAGGGACAGACACAATGACAGTTACACAGAACTATAAACCCAGTGAGAATGAGGAATGAATGGATATTGGGAAGTTGTATCAGGAGTCAGAAGCAGCAGTGCAGAGAAGAGAAAGGGACAGACACAATGACAGTTACACAGAACTATAAACCCAGTGAGAATGAGGAATGAATGGATATTGGGAAATTGTATCAGGAGTCAGAAGCAGCAGTGCAGAGAAAGGGACGGACACAATGACAGTTACACAGAACTATAAACCCAGTGAGAATGAGGAATGAATGGATATTGGGAAGTTGTATCAGGAGTCAGAAGCAGCAGTGCAGAGAAGAGAAAGGGACAGACACAATGACAGTTACACAGAACTATAAACCCAGTGAGAATGAGGAATGAATGGATATTGGGAAGTTGTATCAGGAGTCAGAAGCAGCAGTGCAGAGAAAGGGACAGACACAATGACAGTTACACAGAACTATAAACCCAGTGAGAATGAGGAATGAATGGATATTGGGAAGTTGTATCAGGAGTCAGAGGCAGCAGTGCAGAGAAAGGGACAGACACAATGACAGTTACACAGAACTATAAACCCAGTGAGAATGAGGAATGAATGGATATTGGGAAGTTGTATCAGGAGTCAGAAGCAGCAGTGCAGAGAAAGGGACGGACACAATGACAGTTACACAGAACTATAAACCCAGTGAGAATGAGGAATGAATGGATATTGGGAAGTTGTATCAGGAGTCAGAAGCAGCAGTGCAGAGAAGAGAAAGGGACAGACACAATGACAGTTACACAGAACTATAAACCCAGTGAGAATGAGGAATGAATGGATATTGAGGAAGTTGTATCAGGAGTCAGAGGCAGCAGTGCAGAGAAGAGAAAGGGACAGACACAATGACAGTTACACAGAACTATAAACCCAGTGAGAATGAGGAATGAATGGATATTGGGAAGTTGTATCAGGAGTCAGAGGCAGCAGTGCAGAGAAGAGAAAGGGACAGACACAATGACAGTTACACAGAACTATAAACCCAGTGAGAATGAGGAATGAATGGATATTGGGAAATTGCTGAGAATTCAAATTTCTTTTTTTTATGTTTGGGTTTGCATCCCCTTTAAACTTATGATTATCATTTTTGGACAGTGATACACAAGGTGCCATTAATACCCCTCACCTGGTGCAGTGACAACACTTCCTGCTCAGTGATGTTTTTATTGCTCACTGGGAATTCCTCTTTAAGATGATTTGCATAATATATGGCCTTAAAGGGCCAGTAACACCCAAATACCTTTACCCACAACAGCCCCATACATAAAAATAGATTTCATAAATTGTTGTATTTTATTGACATAAAACAATCTACTTTCTTTGGCCCAGCCCACAGGTCGAGGGATTGGGGGAGAGGTGAAAGCAGTAAAGACATATCAATATAATGAGTTGGCAGGAAAAGAGAGAGTCATTTAAAAACATTGTCATTGCTTCAAACCCCCCCCCCCTGACCCCAGTCAAGTGCATCTAAAAGCAAGAAACATCTATTTCCTAGAATCCCCTTTAATACTTGTAGCATCAACCTGAAATCAGGAACAAGTGAGTCCCCAGTGCTGAGAATAGTAGATTGTAAGCTCTTCAGGACAGGGACATCACTCCCAGCTGCGTATTAACACACCTAGCACAGAGAAGGCAGCTGAACTGTTCTATTCATTTTTATTGATCATTTCCTCAATTTTTTGAGAGCAAAGGCAGCACAGATGAGGAAAAAAAAAGTTTTAAAGAGGATTATCCTTCCTTGCACTGAGAGAGAGAGTGAGAGTAAATTATTCTTGTTTTAAACAGCTGAGTAACTTAATTTGGCCTTTACTCGTGCCCAACAGCTCCATATACAGCACAAGTCTGTGACCGGAGTAAATCAAAATGCAGTTTATTACAGAAAGCTTTTCGGATCCCTTTTACAGGATAAATTAGATGCTGATTTATGACATCATCATGGGATTAGTAGCCATTAGACTACAGCTCTCAGAGCGATGAGAGGGGGTTGTAGTTCTACAACAGCTAGAGGACTATAAAGCTCATATCTCTGGTCTATAAGTGACATTATACAGAAATGTGTCATCAATAAGGGCTGAGCTCCCAGAATCCTCCATTAACCGTTATAGTTGTAGCTGGACGTTATGGAATTTATCACAGCAAGAAAATAAATGACATAAATGATCCATGACACGTGTATAGCGATTCCCACTCCCAGAGCCGCCATGTTCAGGTTGAACGCCATGCGGGAATCGACTGCAGCTGATGTCACATCACCTTGATTTAGATCTTCTGAAAAAAATGGGGGTTATTTTCATATTGTATATGTATTACATCCCCTGTAATCCCACTGTATATGTACTACATCCCCTATAATCCCACTGTATATGTACTAAATCCCCCTATAATCCCACTGTATATGTACTACATTTCCTGTAATCCCACTGTATATGTATTACCTCCCCTATAATCCCACTGTATATGTACTACATCCCCTGTAATCCCACTGTATATGTACTATATCGTCTATAATCCCACTGTATATGTACTACATCCCCTGTAATCCCACTGTATATGAACTATATCCCCTATAATCCCACTGTATATGTACTACATCCCCTATAATCCCACTGTATATGTACTGCATTCCCTGTAATCCCACTGTATATGTACTACATTTCCTATAATATCACTGTATATGTACTACATCCCCTGTAATCCCACTGTATATGTACTACATCCCCTATAATCCCACTGTATATGTACTACATCCCCTGTAATCCCATGTATATGTACTACATCCCCTGTAATCCCACTGTATATGTACTACATTTCCTATAATCTCACTGTATATGTACTATATCCCCTATAATCCCACTGTATATGTACTACATCCCCTGTAATCCCATGTATATGTACTACATCCCCTGTAATCCCACTGTATATGTACTACATCCCCTGTAATCCCATGTATATGTACTACATCCCCTGTAATCCCACTGTATATGTACTACATTTCCTATAATCTCACTGTATATGTACTATATCCCCTATAATCCCACTGTATATGTACTACATCCCCTATAATCCCACTGTATATGTACTACATCCCCTATAATCTCACTTTACATATGCTACACCCCATATAATCCCACTGTATATGCCCTCCATCCCCCTATAATCCTACAGTATATACCCTGCAAACCCTATAATGCGCTACATACCCTATAATATGACTGTATATGCCCTACTTTCCATATAATCCGACTGAATATACCCTACACATTTTATAATCCTACAGTATATGTAATATAACCCTATAATACCACTATTTATGACCTATATTCCCTATACCACTGTATATACCATACAGACCCTATAATCCCACTGTATATATGCACTATATACCCTATAATCCCACTGTATATATGCACTATATACCCTATAATCCCACTGTATAAAATCCACATCTTCTATAATCCCACTGTATATGCATCACATGCCCTATAATCTCACTGTAAATTGTTTTTACTTTATGTTTTGCCAATAAACTTTCTGTCTGTTTACATCCTCTCCAGTCTACTCCCTCCTAATTATACTTTAAGTATTGACCCAGTGGCCCTGCTGGTCATTCCAGTGTGGGGTTTGGGCTACTGGGCATGACAGAGGGCTGTACGTCAATTATGAGGGATTAGATAAATTCTGGCCATTCCTAATTTGTGCAGGACATCCAGTTCAAGTGATCAATACATTTAGAGTAGGGTTAGATATGTGCAATGTGAATTTGGATGAGGTAGAACAGACCCATGGTGGAGAAGGAGGAGATCTCCGAGTTTGAACCTACATTTAGAATAAAGAATTTTAATTCCACCACCATGATGATCTTCATGTCCAGGTGTGGGAACCACTATAGGAGAGGGTCTGGCGATATATGGCTCATTGAACAGTAGCAAGGTTACTGTAGTTGGAACATGAGCTCAAATTATATATATATATATATATATATATATATATATATATATATATATAATGTTTAGATAGGGACCCGCACTCCAATATTTCCGTGAAAAAAGGTTTTTATTTTAACTTGTGCAGCCAACGTTTCGGCCCATGTTTGGGCCTTTATCAAGGATAAATTACAAGTGTTCATGGTGCATATTTATACACATAGCCCAACCCCAAAGGGAGGCGCTCAATTATGACGTCATACATGTGAATCACATCTCGTTAAAATCATTAACTTAGTATACAGGTTAAATCAACCGTGACACGTAATTAGCATTCTCACCACAAGATGCCACTACCGAGTGGAAAAAGTGAAGTAAGTGAAAGTTCTTTAAAAAAATCCATTTGCTGAGATTTCTTCCATGTACACCCTGCAAATGCATACAAAATATATGTAATAATGCTTGACAGAAGCGATAGATACATAATAAAATACGTTACAATAAACAATGTGTCGTCATTTTTCACTGATCACATGTTAGATACTTTAGTAACTTTGTAGTTTTTTCTATCTACTTAAATGTCTTACATTTACACAACGTGAAAACGTTTCACAAGATTGTTAAGAAATTTTTTCAATCCAAAAAGCAGCTTAACACCAATTGGCCATTTAACCCTTTTGGTGCCACACAGTCCAATTCGTAGGTCCAGTAGGCTTCCCTCTGGAGTAAGGCTTTATCAAAATCACCTCCCCGTGTCCGTTCAGGGACATGCTCAATTGGCATGCAACGGAACGCTGCAGGGCTATGCTTCGCCTCCGCCCAATGCCTCGCCACCAATTGTTGTGCTATATCTTGTTTTCTGCCCTTTTCTTTACTCCTATCATCTCTATCAGGATGTAATGCAGCCCTTATACTGGCTCTATGCATCCCAATCCTCTCTTTGAGTTGACGTATCGTCTTCCCACAATATAGGAGACCACAGGGGCATTTAATGATATAAACTACCATCGTGGTGGTACATGTCATGCGGTGCTTTATCTCGTATTTTTTACCAGTATAGGGGTGAGTAAAACTTGAACCCAAAATCAGACTGCTGCACATTATGCAACCAGTGCATTTAAACACACCTGGACGTGGCGTTAAAAAATGTTGTCGCTGGAGCTCAGTATATTTTGATGCCGGGTCCGCAGAGCTTAAATTCTCTTTCAAGCTTCGACCTCTTTTGTAACTAAATTTAGGTCTTTTGGGGAGTTTCTTAGTCAGCACCCCATCGCTCTGTACCAGCGGCCAATGTTTAAGCACACATTTGCGTCTATACGGCTGATGACTTGGAGTGTTTTGTCACACGACTAAACAATGAGATTAGCCCTGTTAAGTTCACCCTAAAATACCATAGGGACAGTATCGAATTTTTGGATGTCAAAATATACAAGGAGGACAACAAATTGAATTCTTGCATTTTTGTGAAGCCCACAGACAGAAACACCATTCTCCATTATCACAGTAACCACCCAAGGCATCTTTTGGACTCCTTACCGAAGTCCCAGATGCTTAGGGTGGTACGTATAGACAGTAATTGGCAAAAAAGAAAGGAAGATTTAATGGTGATGTCTAGGAAATTTCTAGCAAGGGGGTACCCACACAAATTGGTGCAGGATACTATGCAGTGGGCCTTAGAGCTTGATAGAGATGAAATGCTGCTGGAGCAAGCTGATGAATTGAAGTACAAAAAACGCACTGATGATATGTACTATGTCAGTCGCTACGATGTAGCGGCTAACTATAGACGCAAATGTGTGCTTAAACATTGGCCGCTGGTACAGAGCGATGGGGTGCTGACTAAGAAACTCCCCAAAAGACCTAAATTTAGTTACAAAAGAGGTCGAAGCTTGAAAGAGAATTTAAGCTCTGCAGACCCGGCATCAAAATATACTGAGCTCCAGCGACAACATTTTTTAACGCCACGTCCAGGTGTGTTTAAATGCACTGGTTGCATAATGTGCAGCAGTCTGATTTTGGGTTCAAGTTTTACTCACCCTATACTGGTAAAAAATACGAGATAAAGCACCGCATGACATGTACCACCACGATGGTAGTTTATATCATTAAATGCCCCTGTGGTCTCCTATATTGTGGGAAGACGATACGTCAACTCAAAGAGAGGATTGGGGATGCATAGAGCCAGTATAAGGGCTGCATTAGATCCTGATAGAGATGATAGGAGTAAAGAAAAGGGCAGAAAACAAGATATAGCACAACAATTGGTGGCGAGGCATTGGGCGGAGGCGAAGCATAGCCCTGCAGCGTTCCGTTGCATGCCAATTGAGCATGTCCCTGAACGGACACGGGGAGGTGATTTTGATAAAGCCTTACTCCAGAGGGAAGCCTACTGGACCTACGAATTGGACTGTGTGGCACCAAAAGGGTTAAATGGCCAATTGGTGTTAAGCTGCTTTTTGGATTGAAAAAATTTCTTAACAATCTTGTGAAACGTTTTCACGTTGTGTAAATGTAAGACATTTAAGTAGATAGAAAAAACTACAAAGTTACTAAAGTATCTAACATGTGATCAGTGAAAAATGACGACACATTGTTTATTGTAACGTATTTTATTATGTATCTATCGCTTCTGTCAAGCATTATTACATATATTTTGTATGCATTTGCAGGGTGTACATGGAAGAAATCTCAGCAAATGGATTTTTTTAAAGAACTTTCACTTACTTCACTTTTTCCACTCGGTAGTGGCATCTTGTGGTGAGAATGCTAATTACGTGTCACGGTTGATTTAACCTGTATACTAAGTTAATGATTTTAATGAGATGTGATTCACATGTATGACGTCATAATTGAGCGCCTCCCTTTGGGGTTGGGCTATGTGTATAAATATGCACCATGAACACTTGTAATTTATCCTTGATAAAGGCCCAAACATGGGCCGAAACGTTGGCTGCACAAGTTAAAATAAAAACCTTTTTTCACGGAAATATTGGAGTGCGGGTCCCTATCTAAACATTGTATGCTAAAGCTTTGGCCCAGCACCCACAGTGACTTCAAGACTGGATCAGAGTGCGAGCGTTTGCTGATATATATATATATATATATATATATATATATATTTGCTTTAGATTGGGTGCATTTTTATAGCACCTTTAAAACAGAAGGTCATCAGATGTCCACTTAAATGTACTGTGAGTATGATGTAGAGAGGGATATTCTGAGACGATTTGTAATTGGTTTTCATTTTTTAATATTTGTGTTTTTTGAGTTATTTAGCTTTTTATTCAGCAGCTCTGCAGTTTGCAATTTCAGCAATCTGGTTGCTAGGGTCCAAATTACCCTAGCAACCATGCACTGATTTGAAAAAGAGACAGGAATATGAATAGGAGAGGCCTGAATAGAAAGATAAATCATAAAATGTAGCATTAACAATACATTTGTAGCCTTAAAGAGAATTTGTTTTTAGATGGGGTCAGTGACCCGCATTTGAAATCTAGAAATAGTCAAAGGCAAATAATTCAAAAACACAAAAAAATAATGAAGACCAGCTGAAAAATTGCTTGGAATTGGCCACTCTATAAAATACTAAAACTAGGGGGCGCTGTGGGGTGGCATTATGATTGGGTTTCTAATTGCTTTAAAGTTTCTTTATGAAAGGACCCTGTTTCCGTTCTGTTTAAGAGATGGGATAATTGGGATGAGAAACTGCACACAGACGCCATGCTTCTCTTGCTTCAAGAAGACAAATCTTATAAACACTTCTGCATTAGCAGACAAAGATCATGTCACATGACACTGCATCAGTATCAGATGAGCATGGGATCTGTAGGAGAGCACAGCCATTAATACATATTGTAGGGACCCATGGGGTTAATGTGCCCATATGGCTTTAAATCCCTACCCTTCCTCATTTCCCTAGTTGCTGGGCAAAAGCCCATGTTTCTAGTGTTAATCACATATCCCAGTTATTGGCCAGAGGAATTTAAAGATTTTCCAAGAATTTATGGGTATTGGAAAATTGCTGAGAATTCAATTTTCTTTCATTGGGCAGCGTTTTATGTTTGGGTTTGCATCCCCTTTAAACTTATGATTATCATTTTTGGACAGTGATACACAAGGTGCCATTAATACCCCTCACCTGGTGCAGTGACAGCACTTCCTGCTCAGTGATGTTTTTATTGCTCGCTGGGAATTCCTCTTTAAGCTGATTTGCATAATATATGGCCTTAAAGGGCCAGTAACATCCAGCAATAAAAATAACCCAAATACCTTTACCCACAACAGCCCCATACATAAAAATAGATTTCATAAATTGTTGTATTTTATTGACATAAAACAATCTACTTTCTTTGGCCCAGCCCACAGGTCGAGGGATTGGGGGAGAGGTGAAAGCAGTAAAGACATATCAATATAATGAGTTGGCAGGAAAAGAGAGAGTCATTTAAAAACATCGTTATTGCTTCCAACCCCCCCCTGACCCCAGTCAAGTGCATCTAAAAGCAAGAAACATCTATTTCCTAGAATCCCCTTTAATACTTGTAGCATCAACCTGAAATCAGGAACAAGTGAGTCCCCAGTGCTGAGGATAGTAGATTGTAAGCTCTTCAGGGCAGGGACATCACTCCCAGCTGCGTATTAACACACCTAGCACAGAGAAGGCAGCTGAACTGTTCTATTCATTTTTATTGATCATTTTCTCAATTTTTGAGAGCAAAGGCAGCACAGATAAGAATTTTTTTTTAAAGATGATTATCCTTTCTTGCACTGAGGGAGAGAGTGAGAGTAAATTATTCTTGTTTTAAACAGGTGAGTAACTTAATTTGGCCTTTCCTCGTGCCCAACAGCTCCATATACAGCACAAGTCTGTGACCGGAGTAAATCAAAAATGCAGTTTATTAAGGAAAGATTTTCGGACCCCTTTTACAGGATAAATTAGATGCTGATTTATGACATCATCAGGGGATTAGTAGCCATTAAACTACAGCTCTCAGAGCGATGAGAGGGGGTTGTAGTTCTACAACAGCAAGAGGACTATAAAGCTCATATCTCTGGTCTATAAGCGACATTATACAGAAATGTGTGTCATCAATAAGGGCTCAGCTCCCAGAATGCTCCATTAACCGTTATAGTTGTAGCTGGACGTTATGGAATTTATCACAACAAGAAAATAAATGACATAAATGATCCATGACACGTGTATAGCGATTCCCACTCCCAGAGCCGCCATGTTCAGGTTGAACGCCATGCGGGAATCGACTGCAGCTGATGTCACATCACCTTGATTTAGATCTTCTCGCGTCTGAAAAAAATGGGGGTTATTATCATATTGTATATGTATTACATCCCCTGTAATCCCACTGTATATGTACTACATTCCCTATAATGCCACTGTATCTGTACTACATCCCCTATAATCCCACTGTATATGTACTAAATCCCCCTATAATCCCACTGTATATGTACTACATCCCCTATAATCCCACTGTATATGTACTACATCCCCTATAATCCCACTGTATATGTACTACATCCCCTATAATCCCACTGTATATGTACTACATGCCCTATAATCCCACTGTATATGTACTAAATCCCCCTATAATCCCACTGTATATGTACTAAATCCCCCTATAATCCCACTGTATATGTACTACATCCCCTATAATCCCACTGTATATGTACTACATCCCCTATAATCCCACTGTATATGTACTACATGCCCTATAATCCCACTGTATATGTACTACATCCCCTATAATCCCACTGTATATGTACTACATCCCCTATAATCCCACTGTATATGTACTACATCCCCTATAATCCCACTGTATATGTACTACATGCCCTATAATCCCACTGTATATGTACTACATCCCCTATAATCCCACTGTATATGTACTACATGCCCTATAATCCCACTGTATATGTACTACATCCCCTATAATCCCACTGTATATGTACTACATCCCCTATAATATATTGCATTACAGCAACGTTTCAGGTCACACCTGACCCTTTGTCTGACAAAGGGTCAGGTGTGACCCGAAACATTGCTGTAATGCCCTAAAGGGTTCCAATAAAGGCATTTTAATTTTAAAAAGAAGGTGGTGCTGTTTCGTCTTGTACTACAAACTATATCCCCTATAATCCCACTGTACATATGCTACATCCCCTATAATCCCACTGTATATGCCCTCCATCCCCTATAAACCTACAGTATATATCCTACAAACCCTATAATGTGCTACATATGTATATGCCCTATTTTCCATAGAATCCAATTGAATATACCCTACACACCCTTTAATTCTACCACTGTACATACCCTACAAACCCTATAACCCCACTGTATATATGCACTATATGCCCTATAATCCCACTGTATATGTGTTACATCTTCTATAATCCCACTGTACATATTCTACACCCCCTATAATGCCACTTTTTATGCATTACAGCTTCTATGATCCTATTGAATATGCCCTACATCTCATATAATCCCACTTTATACACACTAAATCCCATATAATCCCACTGTATATGCATTACATGCCCTATAATCCCACTGTGGATGTACAGTTATTAGTAAGAATGTGAAAGTCATTATGAATGGGATCCATCACAAGAAAGACTGAAAGATCCAAAGTGATCATGATGTGTAAAAGTTGGGCCAATTAACTGCAACGTGAAGTAAAATTCATAAAAAAAAATCTGTCATGTCTGCATCATTCAGTGAGTCTAAACCCACATTTAGAATAAAGAATTATAATTCCACCACCTTGATAATCTCCATGTCCAGGCATGTGATGTGAGAGAGGGGGTTGGTAGATGAAATAGAACTCATATTGATGAGCCAAGTGTCAGTAATAGTAAAAAGGTGAAAGGATCTGGAGATACACCGGTCATGAACAGCAGTGCAGTTACTGCAGGTGGTACATTCCAGAGACAAGGGGAAGATCAGTTGATGAGGAACATTATTGGGCAAACAAATTATTCATGTTGTGAGTCCCAAATAATGAACTGGGTCAGTTGGTTCAACCAGTGTCTGCTACTGAATTAGCCTTGGGTAACTATTCTATATCTCTATGAAATGTTAAGGATGTTCCCTGTATGACATGGACACCTCAAGAATAACCAGGCCTTCCGTGGAATTTAATTGACACCTATCCTTGAGTGACCAAAGCTTGGCCATTGTAAATTTCCGTATTCTCATCAGTATTGGGCAACCTTTACTCTGACCCCAAAACGTCCATCAACCACTAGGAACCACAGGCTGGACATTCTTAAATTACACAAGTTGAGGTCCCTCAGGTTCTTCAAGCTTGGTCCCTCTCTATAAGGTGTCATTTTTTCCCCATTCACACACAATCATTTCCACATTCCCTGACTGCCCCAATCCATCCCCATCCTTTCATTAAGAGATGTAGAGCTCAGTTACCTTGCAAGAGAAGATAAGGGCAGCAATAGCAATGGGAAAGCAGCAACAGATGAGGCTAGCAATGGAGAATGCCATATAATCCTTGTAGGTACTCTGGGGCGTCATCATGCTACGTGGTTGGGTGTTGATCACAACAGTATGTTGAGAAGCTGCAGGTGATTGATGAAAATGAGCACCTGGTGCTGAGTTGGAGTAAAATGCATTATAATCTGGTGGTGGCATTTGCTTGGGATAATGATCCATTGTGGGATTGTGCTGTTGTCCATACATTCTTCAATGGGTCGTCTTCAAAGGAGGAACTGGTTTATATCTGTATATCAAGCAAGGTTATCTGCATAAACTTAATCCCAGCTCAGTCTCCTTTTCAAATGATTACTGGGTTGCCAAATGACTGGATATCTGATCGCTCGTAGATTTTCATATGAAGACCCCATGGACACACCCACCAATTGGCCTTCACTATAAGGAAATTGTTTTCTTTTATTTACCGTAAAGACCCAGTAAACTTTATATGTGAGTGAATCATTACCCAGGGATAGTGTTAAAGTGTCAAGAACAAAGAACTGTACCCATTTTGTGTATGTGTGACTTTTCCCCAGTACGTGACACCCCTCCAATACATGACACTAGGGATGCACCGAATCCAGGATTCGGTTCGGGATTCGGTCAGGATTCGGCCTTTTTAAGCAGGATTCGGGTTCGGCCGAATCCTTCTGCCTGGCCGAACTGAATCCGAATCCTAATTTGCATATCTAAATTAGAAGCTGGGAGGAAAATCACGTGACTTTTTGTCACAAAACAAGGAAGTAAAAAATGTTTTCCCCTTCCCACCCCTAATTTGCATATGCAAATTAGGGTTCGGATTCGGATGAATCTTTCGCAAATGATTCAGGGGTTCGACCGAATCCAAAAAAGTGGATTCGGTGCATCCCTACATGACACCCCTCCAATACAGCCCCAATAGCCCTAAAGGTTCCCCAAAAAGCAGTGCAGCAGGGTTGGTGGCCCCGTTACTCACCACTTCTCATGGAAGTCAATGAAAAGGTGGGCAGTTTCATGTGCTTTGGTGCTGTTTGGATTGCTACTCACAACTCCTAAAATTGTTCTTGTTCTGCTATTGAGAAGGACCTGGGGGTACCTGTGGACTCCACTGCTCAAATGGGATATTAGAGAAAGACCAGACAGGCAATTAAGTTGATAAAGAGAATGAAAGGGCTCAGTTTTAGGGTAAAGAGCTGAGGCTCCTCTTCAATTATTTTCAGCCACCAGGATCAGTGTTGGACTGGGCCAACTGGACACCAAGAAAAAAACCCAGTGGACTTCGGGGTCAGACCAGGCCTGTACTACCACTCCTGTCTCAAGCTCACTCCCCTGCTCGCATCACAAGTTCTTTCCCTCTGCCCAAATCCCAAGGTCTTTCCCCCTGCCTGGATCCCAAGCTCCTTCCCCCTGCCCGAATCCCAAGCTCGCAGAATGTGAATTAGGATGGGGTAGAACAGACACATGGTGGAGAAGGAGGAGATGTTAGAGTCTGAACCTACATTTAGAGAGGGGTTGGTAGATGAAGTAGTGCCCATATTTATGAGCGAAGTGTCAGTAACAGCAAGAAGGTAAAGGGTCTGGAGATACACAGGTCATGATGAATAGTAACAAGGTTACTGCAGATGGAATAGGAGCTCAAATTAAATATTGTGAGCAGGATCAGATAAACAGACAGTTCTTTAATAGGGTCAATTCTGCTTTATTGTTCGCAGTACCAGACTCTTGTGCTTGAACAGGTAACAAAACAAAATAAAACAAAATAAAACCTTTGCCACACTCAGGCTCTAACTAAATAACACACAGGGTAATTTCCCTCTCTACTACTGGTCCCTACTGAGATTCCCGGCCAAACATACAACTCCACAGAGTCCCAGTAACTCCTCAGAGTCCCTTTTCCTTTGGGAAAACAAACAGCAACACTCCAAACTGTCTCACCGAGATCCCAGGTCTCAACCCAATCTGTGTGTAGCTCAGTCTCACTCTGGGGCCCCTCTCTCTTGCAGCTCACACATCTAATTATTCCCCAGGTCAGACTCCCTACGGGAATGAACCCCCTCAGGACTGCTGTACATATGGGAGTAAGAGAGGAATCTAGGGAAAATATTTCTCCCTTCAAACTGTTCTCTAGTTACCAGTTCACAATGAGCCATCTGGCAATGAACCCTTGAGAGAACATCCACATTCCCTTTCAGATCTATGTTCCACTGTAAACTTAAAGTTTTGTAGGGCCAAGAACCATCCGGTGACTCGAGCATTCTTTTCTTTATTTTCTACCCAGCAGATAGTACTTGAGGGCCTCTAATGCCCACTGAATGGCAAGACATTCCCTTTCTACAATAGAGTATCTACTCTCAGCCTACTCTCAGCTTTCTGCTTAAGTAAACTACTGGGAGAGGACAGCCCCCAACATCTGAGGCATCAGTTTGCACAATGAACTCTTTCTGAAAACTTATTAACACTGGTTGCCTACAGAGGGAATTTTTTATCTCTATGAAATCTTTTTTATCCTCAGCTAACCACTTAACCGTTACTAAGCTCTAAGCAAAGTTAGGCACAGATCTAAGATAGTAACCTACTATCCCCAGGAAGGCTCTCACTTGTTTCTTTGTGATGGGCTGGAGCCACTTTTATATTGCCTCCACTTTATTTATTTGAGGCCATATTACCCATCCCTTCAAATTACATAGCCTTAGTATTTGGCTACTTCCATTCCTACATGTTTTAGGGTTTTAGTAATAGAGTCTAACACCACCTGTACTTTTGCTAAGTGAGAGTTCTAATCAGGGCTGAAGATAACCGTTATTTATCCAGATAAGGTGAGGCATAGGGATTATTCGGTTTAAGAACACAGGCCATTAGCCTTTGAAAGGTAGCTGGGGCCCCATGTAAACCAAAAGGCAGTACACTGTATTGGAAAAGACTCTCAGAAGTAGAAGAGTCTCTTTTCTTTAGCCGCATCTGTTAGTGGTACCAGCCAATACCCTTTTGTGAGATCTAGAGTTGTGAGGTAACTAGCGGGGCTTAGTCTTTCTATGAGTTCTTCTACCCTAGGCATATGGGATAGGCATCACATTTTGAGACTTCATTCAGTTTACAAGTAATTCAGCATGACCCAGAGGCACCAGCTCTGGTACAAGGACCTCCTGTGGCATTTTAAGTAAATGATACATTTGCACCTGTTTTCTCTTATCAGGTTGCAGTGCCTTATAGTTTACTTCATCAGCTTTTTCAATAACTTCATATGGCCCCTGCCATTTGCCCATGAACTCACTTTCACCTCTGGTGAGTTGACTACCAAGACTTTATCACCAGGATTAAAGGTCCTTACTGTTGCAGACCTATTGTAAATCCTTCTTTGGACCTCCTGGGCTTGGGCCATGTGTTCCTTTACCATAGGTAACAAAAGCTGCAACCGACTCCTGCATTTAAGCAATGAGTTCTACCACCTGATAGGGGTAGCCTCTTGTTCCTAAGTTTCCTTAGCTACATCTAGCAGACCCCTGGGGTGTCTCCTATACAGTAATTCAAATGGCAAGAACCCAGTAGAGGCTTGTGACACCTACCTGATTGAGAACAACAAAAATGGCATTAAGCAGTCCCAATTTTTCCCAACTTTATTTACAACTTTTTTCACCATGACTTTCAGGATCTTAAACCTTTCCACCAAGCCTTCAGTTTGAGGGTGGAAAACTGAGGTATGCAAGTGCTTAATACTAGTGATGGGCGAATTTATTCGGCAGGCGCGAATTTGTGGCGAATTTGCGCTATTCGCCACCAGCGAATAAATTCGCGAAACGCCCGCGAAAAGTTCGCGACAAAAATTCGCGTCAAAAATTCGCCGGCGTCAAAAAAATATTTTCCGAAAAACGGGCGCCGGCGCCAAAAACGGGCGCCTGCGTCAAAAAGACGAGCGCCAGCGTCAAAAACGGGCGCCGGCGTCAAAAATTTCGCGCAAAATTTGCGAATTTTTCGGCAAAGCAAAACGACGGAAATGCGCCCATTACTACTTAATACCTAAAACATAAAGGGTGTGCTTTAATCTGTCAGAATTTCTTCAGGTGTTCCCACCCTAGAAAACAAATGGACCAGCTCTTTGGCTACACAGTTTTTCTGAAGTATCCCTTAAAAGCACTGCTTCAGGATATCGGGTTGCATAATCCAATATTACACGTATGTTTTGGTGCCCCCTTGTGGATTTTGGCAGGAGACTGACCAAATCCATAGCAACCCTCTCAAATGGTACCTCAATGAAAATGGGACAGTTGGGAGATATGCCATTGCCACACAGGTTCACATTCAGGGTCTAACTAAATAATACACAGGGTATTTTCCCTCTCTCCTACTGGTCTCTACTGAGATTCCCAACCAAACACCAAACATACAACTCCACAGAGTCCCAGTAACGTCACAGAGTCCCTTTTCCTTTGGGAAAACAAACAGCAACACTCCAAACTGTCTCGCCCAGATCCCAGGTCTCAACGGTCTCAGTGTGTAGCTCAGTCTCACTCTGGGGCCACTCAATCTCTGACAGTCGGATCAATGTAGTTGTAACCTGCGATTTCTCCGTCACTTCAGTTTTATGTAAAACATCCGACACGTCGCGTGCTTTAAGTCGCATTGCGAAGTGTCGGGTCCAAAGGCATAATTTAGTCCTGCCCTTAAAGGAAAACTAAACCCCCCACGGTGATAAGTCCCCACTGGCCCCCCTCCCTGCCTTCCACTGCTCAGTGTTACCCCAGAATTGCGTCCCCTGTAGGATTACTGACCGCAAATGCTGAGCCAGCGCAGAGGAGCTCACGGGCGCCATCTTCGGTAATCCTCGTAAAGTGAACGGCGTATCGGTGCATGCACAGTTGGAGCAGTTTTCCGGTTCGTTACAACTGCACATGAGCCGGAAGTGGCGGAAATTGCAGAAGTGGCGGAAAAAGACGCGAAGATTACCAAAGTGCCGGAAGATGGCGCCGGTGAGCTCCGCTGCACTCACCCTGCATTTGCCGTTAATAATCCTACAGGGGACACAATTATAGGAATACACTTAACAGGGGGGAGGCAGGGAGGGGGGCCAGCGGAGGGGGACCAGTGGGGACTTATCACCGTGGGCGGTTTAGTTCTCCTTTAAAAGGGTAGTTCACATTTAAAGGAATTGTTAGTATGATGCAGAGAGTGATATTCTGAGACAATTTGCAATTGGTTTTCATGTTTTATTATTTGCAGTTTTTGACTTATTTAGCTTTTTATTCAGCAGCTCTTCAGTTTGTAGATTTAGCCATCTGGTTGCTAGGGTGCAAATGACCCTAGCAACCATGCCTTGATTTAAATAAGAGACTGTAATATGAATAAGAGAGGCCTGAATAGAAAGAGGAGTAATAAAAAGTAACAATAACAATACATTTGTGGCCTTACAGAGCATTTGTTTTTTAGATGGGGTCAGTGACCCCCATTTGAAAGCTGGAAAGAGACGAAATAATTCAAAAACTGTAAAACAATAAATAATGAAGAGCAATTAAAAAGTTGCTTGGAATGAATGATTCTATAACATACTAACAGTTAACTTGAAGGTGAGCCTTTTGCATTTCTACCAAACCATAGTATTTAATTCCTTCTCATTAAAGACTACAGAATTAATTTTTTTCATTTCCGAGATGTTTAATAGTTAATAAGCAAGTTTCCTAAAACAAACATTAGTTGCACATAGACTGCAGTTCACGGTAGGACAGCGCTCTCTGGTGGTGGGAAATAAAAGGGCTGATTTCCACTGTCATTGGTTCTGAGGGTTGAAGTTCGACAGCATCCGGCTGAAAATAATGGCCTATAAGATATGACATTAAACCAAATGTGTGTTTCCCAGAATCCTCTGCTGTGAGTCCATTAACCCTGTCCATAGAGAGACTGAATGTAATTATATTGAATGATATAATAAATGAAAATAGAGATGGACAAGACATTTAGAAGCAGCCCCACTCCCAGTGCCACCATGTTTAGGATGAGCGCCATGCGGGAATCACTATCGGCAGAGACCATGTCACCTCGAATTATATCTTCTCTGGTCTGAAAAAATAGAAGGATGTCATATATCTGATTACTGTTATTTCTTTCAAATAAACAATCGTTGACATCCCCTTTAATCCCATTGTATATGAGCTAAATCCCCTATAATCACCCTGTATATGAGCTATATCACCTATAATCTCACAGTATATTTACACTACATTCCTTATAATCACAATATATATGCACTATATAACCCTATAATCCCACTGTATATAAAATAAATTCCCTATAATCTCACTGTATATGTGCTACATCCCATATAATCCCACCGTATATAAAATAAATTCCATATAATCTCACTGTATATGAGCTAAATCCTCTATAATCCCACTGTATATAAAATAAATTCCATATAATCTCACTGTATATGAGCTAAATCCCCTATAATCCCACTGTATATCAAATAAATTCCCTATAATCTCACTGTATATGAGCTAAATCCCCTATAATCCCACTGTATATAAAATAAATTCCCTATAATCTCACTGTATATGAGCTAAATCCCCTATAATCTCACTGTATATAAAATAAATTCCCTATAATCCCACTGTATATAAAATAAATTCCCTATAATCTCTCTGTATATGAGCTAAATCCCCTATAATCTCACTGTATATAAAATAAATTCCCTATAATCTCACTGTATATGTGCTACATCCCTTATAATCCCAATGAGCAGCTACCTCTAAAATTGTCTTTTGCCTACCCCTAGTCTGCACCTCTGAGTCTTACTCCCCTTCCTTCCCTCTGTCACCCTCCTCTCCATAGCTGTCCCCTCCCTCCTCTCTCCTCTGTCGCTTACCCCTCTGTCGCTCTCTCCTCCCTCCCCTCTGTCGCTCTCTCCTCCCTCTCCTTTGTCGCTCTCCCCTCCATTCTTTCATCCTCCCCTCTGTCCCTGTCCCCTCCTCTCCCCTCCCCTCCCTCCCCTCCATCACTCTCCCCTCCCTCCACTCCATCACTCTCCCCTCCATCACTCTCCCCTTCCTCCCCTCCATCACTCTCCCCTCCATCACTCTCCCCTCCTTCCCCTCCATTTCCTCTCTATCCAAGATGGGGAGTTACCAGCCAGGTTGCTTAGGGTGCGCTGCCAGCCAGGCCCCGGCCCTACTTCTTCCCCATTTACACACAATCATTTCCACATTCCCTGACTGAGCCAATCTATTCCCACTCCTCTCCTTAAGAGACGCAGAGCTCATTTACCTTGAATGAGAAGATAAGGGCAGCGATGCCAATGGGCAGGCAGCAGCAGATGAGGTTGACAATGGAGCATCCCAAATAATCCTTGTAGCTACGCCCAACTGGCTGGATGTTCATGACAACGGCATGTTGAGAAGCTGAGGGGGGCTGAATAAAATGAGCAGTGGGTCCTGAATTTGTGTAAAGTGGGGGATCATCAGAATAATCTCCCGTTGGAATCATTTTAGGATATTCATCTTGATAATTCATATTTGGCACTGAGTGGTGGAGACTTTCTTCAATGGATTCCTTCAAACTGATTTCTCTTCTTGTATCAGCAAATTGATCAATTATTGAAAATATTGAATATGGCGCCTGAGTGAGAGGAGGATGGAATTGAAGCTCCAGAGCGTTACCATAAAAATGCGCAGGTTTAAGAGTCTATAGGAGTAAAGGTAAACTGACCTATAAAACGCTCAATGCTTCCTCAGATCCCAAAAGCTTTTTTAGGATTCGCTGCAGAGGATCTTTGTTTCTGAAGTTGTGACAGAAGGTTTAACTAACCTGAGAGTCTGAAACGTTATTTAAGGTGACGAGATAAAACCGCTGCAAATAATTAACTCGTCAGTATATAAAAGCTGGTCAGGAGATATGGGAATATTTACAAAGAGCTTTTCCTAATCAAATAGACAAACTTTAGAGAACTTGCTGGGATTACTTCACTCACTGAGCAGCGGATCAAGCTGAAAGATCTGATCATTTAAATATACGGCTGAAACTGACACAAAGATACTTTCTACAGCTCAGATACACAACACAATATCTTCACCTCACACTAAGACCTTTTGCTTTGCTGGATGTGATTGTGAGCAGTGCGGAATTCCCATGGTGATGTTGAGAGGGAAAGAAAAGGCGCCATTTTCCTAATGTCATGAACCTAAGGGGCTTATTTACTAAACTCTGAATGCAAAGATCACGAAAAATTCATGTTTTTTTTTTATAAAATCGAACTTTTAAAAAAATCACGAATTTTTCGGAATTTATTAAACCCCGAGGATGGAAAAGTCCGAATCTGAAAATCCGGCATCTCAGCCCTGTCAAGATTTTTCGTCTGACAATCCAAAAAAATCGTGAAAACTGGATGAAAAATCTGGAAAAATCGTGACAATCTTATTTTTCATGATTTTTTCAGATTCTGTCCTGCAAATTTTTTTTCCAGAAAGTGTATTAATAAATAAACCCAAAAAACCCTTGCAGATTTAGCTGGAGTTTTTTTCAGAAAATATTGAGATGTATTCGGACTGTGATAAATAACTCCCTAAGAGGTTATTTACTACACTCTGAATGCAAAAATCACGAAAAATTTGTGATTCTTTTTTTTATAAAATCTGACTTTTAAAAAAATCACGAATTTTTCGGAATTTATTAAACCCCGAGGATGGAAAAGTCAGAATCTGAAAATCCGGCATCTCAGCCCTGTCAAGGTTGCATATAAGTCAATGGGAGAAGTCCCAATGATTTTTTGATGTGCGCTGGGTTTTTGGCAATACCCCGAAGTTTTCAGGCTGACAAATCCAAAAAAATCGTGAAAACTGGATAAAAAATCTTTAAAAATCATGAAAATCTTATTTTTCATGATTTTTTCAGATTCTGTCTCGCCAATTTTTTTTCCGTGAAAGTGTTTTAATAAATAAGCCCAAAAAACCCTTGCAGATTTAGTTGGAGTTTTTTTCAGAAAATATTGAGATATATTCGGACTGTGATAAATAACCCCCTAAGAGGTTTCCTAGACTCCGAATGCAAAAATCACGAAAAATTTGTGATTTTTTTTTAATAAAATCAGACTTTTAAAAAAATCAAAAATTTTTCGGAATTTATTAAACCTCCGAGGATAGAAAAGTCAGAATCTGTAAATCCGGCATCTCAGACCTATCGAGGTTGCATATAAATCAATGGGAGAAGTCACAATGATTTTTTGATGTGCGCTGGGTTTTTTGCAGTACCCCGAAGTTTTCAGGTAAAATTCGGCTGAAAAATAGTGAAAATCGGATGAAAATCTGACAAAATTGTGAAAATCATATTTTTCAAGATTTTTTTTCGGTTTCTCAAAAAACTAAGATTCAATACTGAAAAACCCGATCAAACGACCAGAGACAAGGTTATAAAGACTATGTTCTGTTTTCGAAGAAAATGCAAAGAACGGTGTCATGGTCGGCACCCTAAACCAGTACCGGTGCCAAGCTCCTTGGTCTCGGCTTCATCAGTAGTGTGACCGCCTTTGGCTTCGGGAAGAGCCTTCATCGTACTCAGATGCCACCTGGACTTTTCGAGAGGAGCAAGGCGAGGAGTTCTGGCAAGCAAAGGGGCACGACAGCTGTAAAAGTCAGTTAGGCCGAAGGTCGCGGTACAACAGGATAAGGCAGAATCGGAGTCAGGCAGGCAGGGTCGAGGCAGGCGGATAACTAGGATCGTCAGGAAGGCAAAGGGTCAAAACCGGGTAATCAATCAGATGGGTTGAGGCAGAATCAGAGTCAAATAACAGGCAGAGGTCAAACTGGAACGTCAAACAGGAGGGTTAAGCAGAATGAAGGTCGGTTTCAGGCAAGGGTCAGGTTCCAGAGATCAGAGTAGTCAAACAGGCAGGCAGGGGTCAAAACAGGTAAACAGAATCAGGTTCAAGCAGAATAGCAACAGCTAACAGCACCAGGAAACAAATCCTATCACGGGCCTGTGGTTTAAACTGGCCATTTATACTTTCAAATTTGGCGCCATTGCGCGCTGGCATCATCACGCCAGCGGGCCTGCGCCTTTAAAGAACAAGGAAACAAGGAAACAAGATGGCGCCGGACACAGAGTGGAGTCCCCGCCGCACCACTGGACCACTAGGGTGAGTTCTATTTATTACAAACGGCCTCCTATACCCAGTTCTAGATCTAGATCACCTCTTTTTGAGGCTGGAGCTTCATATAGCCACTTATCTCTTGTTGTAAGAGTTTTACTTCCTTTCTCTTTAGGAAACAAATGAAGTCACATAATTGACATTATATTTAAAAAAAAAAGTCATGATCTATTGTTTTCACATTGTTCCTGACATATTTAACTTTAAATTCGCAAAGTCTTTATTAAGAAATAACTTACCGATACTTCTCTTTATAAAAGGCGACAGGGCGACGAACCATCATGCGGTACTCGATTTCTCCTCCCTGCCTTCTATAGGAGATAGCCAGGGAGGAGAAGTTGAGGGCCGCACCATGGATTGACACCCTGTGGCCTTTTCTGAAGAGGAGCGCAAGTGGAGTAGCGGTAAGTGATTTTAAAGTTAAAAATGTCTTGGTGTTTTTTTTCCGTTATATACAAACAAATTCTTTTTGAAATAAATTTGATGTTAATGGTCCTTTAACCTTTTGGGAAGAGTGGCTTTTTGTAAAATGTTGATATTTCCAAAAATCCCATACCACCTTTTCAACCTTCCTATTCTATTAAAACATGCAGATGTTAAAAAATTGGACAATCATTTATCAAAATTCTCATGGCAAAATAAACAACACCAAGATTGCTTTATCAAAATTGAGAAATATCAAATTGTAGATATTTGATCGAATGGATCTCAGGAAAGGAGATTTATACCAATTTGAGATTAGAGTCAGGAGAGCATATCGTGTCTTATTTGCATATAGATGGAAAAATCAACATGTAAATACTAAAAGGAATGTACTCTATAGAGATACAATTGTTACATGGAAGACCCTCTTCAAACTTAATGGGTATAATTATTTAATTTCAGTTACCATTTAATTTGCTACTTTTCTAAAAATGAAAGAAATCTCTTAATATCTCCCGTAATGGTGGTGCTGGTCCTCCGTCGACACGGCAAGATTCCTTAGCAACCGTAGAAAATTGACGGATCCGCACACACACTATTATCTGCAGTCGGGGATGTGGCCCCACTTTTTATTAATATACCACCAAAAAGATCAACGTTTCAGGGGGATTCAACCTTCATCAGGATTAGAAACTGCTATCAAGCATTGCTTTGAATTTCTGTATTGATTCTCTCGTCAATAATATTGATATTTTGTGATATATCTGAATGGCAACACTTCAATAAAAACAATTGAAAAAGAAACTTAATCCCGCAATAATCAATAGGTTCCCAAGTGGCTTGATATCTGCCGCCAGCAGGTTTTTATGAGAAAAGCCCAGAAACACATCCGTTTATTGGTTCCCATAATAAGGAAGCGGTTTTCCTTGAAGTACAATAAAAGACCTATAAACGTGTATTTAAGTGAATCATTATCTACGAACAACGGAAACCAGGAAATATGTCCATGGGAACCTGCTCTAGTAAGTCATACATTTTAACCCATTGCATAGGAATTGTACGTGTTCAGTGTTGGAGATCTATTGCAAGAGAAGATTAAGTGGTGCAAGTTGGCACCCACCAAGAAAAGGGCCACGTGCAAACCCACCACAGCTCTGTGACCCCTTTGCAGTTTAGGGGCTCATTATGATACTGTATATTCCCCCAATAAGTATTTGCAACAGGCAAAGATAAAAAATGGAAAGAGGACACCGTCTCTATTGCCTTGCGCGTCTCATGCTCTCCGAGCACAAGGAACATGAAATGCATAAGACAATAGAGATTTCTAATTGAAGTTTTTTTGTTTTTAACTTTACTTTTTGGTGACTTTCATCGTTTTTTGAATCCCCATGTTTCACTAACATGCGAAGTTGCGTCCAGGGCGCCTAACGCTGGCGAAGTTGCAATAGCGTTAATTTGGCAAGTCGAGTCAAGTTGCACTAGCGTTGGCTAATTTGCATACGGCGCCAAGTTAAAGTACAATGAACGTATATGTTGCAGCAAATACATTACACAAGCCCAGGAAACCTTAATAAAATTAAATAAAGTTGTTATATTGCCCTACACATGAGCCCAGTGTATAGTTTATGTGCCATATGTTAGGAAACATTTTACAGACTTTTGCAGCCTATCACCCTGAAAAAAGTAAAAGACGCCAGTGTTTTTTGGGACTTAGAAAAATTTGTAACTAAATTTTGAGCAAGTCCTATCTACTCTATTGCACTTTGTCTGGCTGAGGCGGTGAAGGCAACCACCATCAAGGTCTCCATGTCTCAGTTTATGATGGAGAGTGGTTGGTAGGTGAAGTGAAACCCATAGTGATGAGCCAAGATTCAGTAACAGAAGATAAAGATTTAGGAGATACACAGGTCCAGCATTGAGATTACTGAAGATGGACCATGCATTCCAGATAGAGCCAGAGAAAGGAACAGAGGAAGATGGAGGAGGAAAGTTATTAGGCTCACGGCACACGTGGAGTATTATTCACTGATGTCTTGGAGCAGTGACAGGTGAATTCCATTCATGCAAATGCCCGGTTCTGCCAACTGAAGAAAGGGCAGCAGAGGACACATCATGAACAGCAGAACCGACAGTTTGAATTCAGATCTGAAGAAGGGGAAAAAAGCTGAAGAACTGGTTTAGTCAGAATAGAACAACGGTATAGAACAATCGACTTATCTTCTTATATCTACACAGAGGCAGAATTTGACTTGACCCAAAACACTGGAAACACCCAGGAACTGGTTTCCATTATGATGACCTCTTTTTCTTACAGTAAAATCCCTGGGGAACATTTGTTTGACAGACTCATTATCTGAGGGTTGATGAAAAGCATCAAAAACAAGGAAATATCTCTGTTGTGAGTGTCCTGCCTAATCTCAGACACCTTCCAGTGGTTCAGCCTACAATCCTTATACACGGCATGAAGGAGAAGTGCAAAAGTTTTAATACTTTATTAACTGAGTCATAGTTAAATATCCAGTCGACATCTTTAAACTTCATGTAGGAGACGACTTACTAAAATTCCGATTTTTATTTTTTTTCCCGAATAGCATTTCAAGTTTGTGTTTTTTTATTTCGCTAAAACTCTAACAATTCTAGACTTGTGAAAAACTGTAATTCAAAATTTCTCCAAGTAAAAACAGTCAAAGCCCCATAAAAATCAATGAGGTCTGTGTTGCTCCTATTGGATTTTTTTTGCAGACTTTTAGAGGCTTTTGGATATTTTTTTTTTTAATAAACAGCCTCTTAGTGTTTGAGAGTAATGCTGGAATCACTGGGGCAAAAACTGAGCCCCATTTCCCCTATTTCCTATTTAGCAATTGTAGGGGGCTATTAAATGTTTCCCTATTTACTTTGCATTCCCCTCAGAACTGACCACAAAGGGGACCCTTAGTCTAAGGAAGTGAGTAGTTTCCAATTTCCTGGGTCACAGTATATTCCCGAACTACCCCTGAGGTGCAGTAAGGGTGTCTGACTTTAATTTACCATGAGGAGGATGTCATCTGCATACAGTCCAATGTTGTGCTTTGTATGAGTTTGCTAGGGGTTTTAAGGAAAGGGCAAACAAGTGGGGGGAGAGGGGGCAGCCCTGACTTGTTCCACTTTTAGTGTTATATCTGCTGAGAGTAGTCCCATCATATCAAGTTTTTTTTATAAATAAGTGGACATTGGTGAGATTTTTCCCATTTAAAAACAAAATCCAAAATTTTAATTTAGGTAAATCTGCCTCTAAGTATCTCTCTTTCTCTTAGCGGTGGGATTATAAAAGTAGAGGACTTGTTGGAAGCTTTCTGTATTATACTTTATACAAGTGAGAAGTAGAAGAAGTTTTTTTTTTAAATTCCGAGAAATATATAACATATATCTCTGAACTGCATATACAGTTGCATGCATTAACTTGTATTAAAGGGGAAGTAAACCCTGCTGCACTGCACTGCTCAACCAAACTTTGCTCAGTTGTTTCTGGACTAAAAATTCCAGAATAATGTAACATATAATGAAGGTTGAGGCATGCTGTGAACTGTAGTCCAGCAACATCAGGGTTGTATTCTTAAAGTAATATTGCACAATAAATCTTTTCCCCAAATCTCCACAGCCAGCAACTGCTTTAAAATGCAAAAAAACCTCCAATGAGAATCCAGCTGATCTGTATCAATCTGACTCCATGTTCTTGTTCTGCGACTGGAGTTGGAAGCTTTAAGCCCAGTTTCCCAGCACTGAACAAGTCTGTCCTTTATCCCCATGTCTCATTCCAGTGTCATATAATGAAGAAATAAATAATTCTCTCTATATGTAACATAACAGCAAGATGCCTGACATGGGAATCAGCATTCTCATTGGTCACTTCTTTTGCTTTTATAATGACGTTTTTGATCAGTAGAATTCTCATTGGTGAATTTTCTTGCATCTATAGTTATAAAGATGTGAGAAAGGTTTCTAATTTTATTCCTAAGCAGAACATCAGCCTCTTTCTTTCTCCTGACAACTTCCTTGACTACTTGCTGGTCAGACTGGTGGGAAACTGACCAGCAGGTGGCGCTGTTGTAACAAAATTCATTCATATTAACAGTACATGTATCCCTTAATATCTTGAAATCAAAAATAAATAAATAAATAATGAATGTACATTGCAAAAGTGCTTTGAATAGCATTCTATAGAAATGTTTGTTCTAACAACTTGCCACCACTAATTAGGAGTCCAAGGGCGTAATGTAGAAGTGCTGACAACTCTATAAATAGAAAACTGACAAGTACCAAAAAGAAAGGAACTGCTAAGAAGAGTTAATAGCAGTGTCGGACTGGGACACCAGGGGCCCACCCAAAAACCTTAGACCAGGGGCCCACGTAGTACTATTTTTCTTCCTCTCCTCACTCAATCTCTATTCTTCTAGTCTCTATTCTTTACATACTATAAACTATTATTTCATCTATTTAGCTTCATAGAAATAGGGAATGGCCATGAAATAGGCCAAATGTTTAGCAGCATGAGGGGCCACTGACCCCTGGGCCCACCGGGAGTTTTCCTGGTATCCCTGTGGGCCAGTCCGACACTGGTTAATAGTGTTGCACAATCTATAACATGCTAAGGGGCCCATTCACCAAGCTCGAGTGAAGGATTCGAAGTAAAAAAACTTCGAATTTCAAAGTTTTTTTTGGCTACTTCGACCATCGAATGGGCTACTTCGACCTTCAACTACGACTTCGAATCGAAGGATTCGAAGTAAAAATCGTTCGACTATTCGACCATTCGATAGAAGGTCCCCATAGGCTTGGCTAAGTTTTTTTGGTCGAAGGATATTCCTTCGATCGTTGGATTAAAATCCTTCGAATTGTTAGATTCGAAGGATTTAATCGTTCGATCGAATGATTATTCCTTCGATCTTTCGATCAAACTTTTTGCGCAAAATCCTTCAACTTCAATATTCGAAGTCGAAGGATTTTCATTCCCAGTCGAATATCGAGGGTTAATTAACCCTCGATATTCGACCCTTGATGAATTTGCCCCTAAGGGTAAAGTTAATTGTATATCGCTGGAACTCAGTGTAAATAAAGAAATCACTTCCTAGTGTGTGAAATAAATCATTATCACTTTAATTCATCAACTCATCAATAAATTCATTTTGTGAAAAACCAAAAATTCATTGTTGGGTCTTTTTTAGAACCAATTAATAATTAATTCATTGATAAAGTGAAATTCGCCAGCGTCAAAAAAAACGGCTGCCGGCGTTAAAAACGGACGCTGACGTCACAAACGAGACGCCAGCGCCGTTTCCCAAATTTTTCACATTTTCGCGAATTTTGTGAATTTTTAGGCGAAACGTCGCAAATTCGCCCATCACTATTTTAATAGATTCTAAAAAGACTCAACAATGACACTGAATTTTTTGTTTTTCACAAAATGTATTTATTTATGAATTGAAGTGATAATGATTTATTTCACACACTAGGAAGGGATTTCTTTATTTACACTGAGTTCCAGCGATATACAATTAACTTTACACATGTTATAGATTGTGCAGCACTATTAAAGGATAAGTAAACCTTAAAAATAAGTGAATGTAAAATGGATGAGGGGGCTATTCTAAGCACTTTTGCAATGTACATTTATTATTTATTTATTTTTAATTCCAAGATATTAAAGGATACATGTACTGTTACTATGAATGAATTGTGTTACAACAGCGCCACCTGCTGGTCATTTTCCCACAGTCTGACCAGCAAGTAGTCAAGGAAGTTGTCAGGAGAAAGAAAGAGGCTGATGTTCTTCTGCTTAGGAAAGATGTGAGAAAGGTTTCTAATTTTATTCCTAAGCAGAAGAACATCAGCCTCTTTCTTTCTCCTGACAACTTCCTTGACTACTTGCTGGTCAGACTGGTGGGAAAATGACCAGCAGGTGGCGCTGTTGTAACAAAATTCATTCATAGTAACAGTACATGTATCCTTTAATATCTTGGAATTAAAAATAAATAAATAATGAACGTACATTGCAAAAGTGCTTAGAATAGCCCCCTCATCAATTTTACATTCGCTTATGTTAAAGGTTTACTTATCCTTTAACTCTTCTTAGCAGTTCCTTTCTTTTTGGTACTTGTCAATTTGCTTAGAATAGCCCACTCATCAATTTTACATTCATTTATTTTTAAGGTTTACTTATCCTTTAAGAAAATGCAAATTCTGGGGTCAGAGTAAATCAAAAGGCAATTGATTACATTTCAGGTACAGGTATAACAAATATACAAAGCCTTACAGAGTAATATCCTCTCTCAATTGCACAGACACACACCCAGAAATGCTCGATGTATGACATCATCAGGGGTGTTATAATAAAGTTATAATAAAGTTATAATAAAGTAACATAGAGGGGCATCACTTAAGAGGGTCCAGAGTGAAAAGCCTCCACTGTTCTACGTCCCTCTTTACCCCTGGGGGCTTAATAAACCTGCATAAACATTGTCCCCTAACTATTGCCTGGATTGGTTATTGAGGGTAAGTAGAGGCTGGTAAGTCTCACCCACTCTATGGTGGACAACTCAAGCCAATCACATTGGAATAAATGTGCAGGATCTTTCACCCAAGGTAATGGAAAAAACAAACCAGGTTCAATTTGCACTGTTTAATGATAATAATACTAAAGAGAAAAATGGATAAATTTAATTTATTACAGGAGTTTAATTTCCTATTTATATTGCCCCAAAGGAAAATCATTAGCCTTGGCTTAGAAAGAACCCCTACTGGTTCACTAACCTCATGGAATATCAACACTACGGCCCTTTAGCTCTTATTGATCTACGATTCCCAGAGGACAATAATGTGCCCACCCCTGGTCTAGAAGCTATGACATGGGAAATGGGTGTATATTGGCAAAAGTTGGGTACTCCACATTGTAAGATACAGAAGGAACTGAGGGAATGGATATCAAATAAATGGTATAAGTGATCCATGCCAGGTTTCCAAGAAGTCCAAGTACCAGTGCCATCATGTTCAGGGTGAATGCCCAGCGGGAATCACTTGCGGCGGAGATCATGTCGCCTCGACGCATGTCATCCCGGGTCTGAAACAAAAAAATGGGGGAACAGTATATCAGCAGCCTGAGGTGCCGCCCCCCCATCTCCCACTCCGTGCTTAAAAATTCGCGTTGGATCGGGTCAAAGAGGGGCAGCATCACTAGTGCATTGAGCGCGATAGCTCTCTCTGCACTACTAGATCCAAATTTTTGGGTTAAAACCCAGAAGTTCGACTCTTAAAGTTACAAGAGATGGCTTTTTTGTGGCCAGGAGATGTTATATAAAAAGGGGAGCCAACATGTGTTCTGCCTCTTTCTTGTGATTCCACCTCTCTGGAAGGTGGATGTAGTGGAAAAAGTGTTCATTCCAGGAGTGAGAGATAGGTTCAGATTAGCTAGTGAGCAGCCTGAGCTCCACCACTGAACATTAGAAGGGTTTGGGTCCTGGGTGTATCACTCTAGCTCACCTAGGTTCCACTTTAAGGGCCTGATACCTGGTATAGCACACTTTCAAGTTTTAAAGTCAAACAAAACCACACTGACAATTTAGATTGTATCAGTGCCTGTCAGGAACTGTCATCTCTTGTTAAACTGGCCAATCACAATGAGAGGCATCACCCCAAGAGTGGGGAAAACCAACCTGGAACTTACATTCCCCGAAGAGAGGAAGAAGACGGAGTGTTGGAAGAGAGAGAGGTGCAATGGAATTTTATCAAGGTTGGTGCCAGTATTTAGCATTTAGTACACATAGAGCTTCCTAGTATGAGAATTTAGTAAGGGCAAAGTACTGCAGACTCACTGCCTCTTTCTCTTTACCATCCTCTGGCATTTGGATTACCAACACTGTATGTGTCCAGTAGATGTGCCCAGTTTGGGAGATTGCCCACATTGCAGTTCCCTCCTTGCCTGGCACAATCTGATGAGTGGCGCCATACCTGTAGGTCTATACTCTGCCTCGTCTACATGTGCTGGATTATATCTCAGTGTGCAAATGCTGTTGTCCTCCTGTGACTGGTGATGGGAAAACAACATATATCCATCATCAGCTGGAGATGATTGAACACAGAGGGAATCAATTTACTGCATCATTGCGAGTGGATCCAACAGATTTAACTCTGGGACAATCCTGCCACTCACCCTCCAGGAGAAACTGGAATAAAGGTGGTCATTTGGTGTTCTACTGTTTCCTTCATTACATGAGAGTTTGGCTGCAACTATTGTTCTCAATTCACTGAGGAGCATTATAGTTATTCCAGAATTACATTCCATTTTGCATATTCTATTGTTCTTTCAACAAAGAATTAACAAAAACCCAGGCCTTTGAGAATAAGTTAGCGAATGAGTCTCCTAAAGTCCACAGACCCTGTTGTGACACCACCTAGAATGTGGTGTGTCACAAGAGAGATAGCAAGGGGGGGGAGGATCTAGAAATATAGAAGAGGGACCAGGGGAGCAATATATAACACACATGATGTGGACTTTAACAGAAGGTAAGGAGAAAAGCAAGAAGAAGAGCTTAAAGTCTAACCCTACATTTGGGATAAAGAAAAAGAACAATTCCACCACTATAATGATCTTCATGTTCAAGTACAAAACTGAAAATGGAGCCCCCATAGGAATGGCCAGTGGGTAATGTCCATAGAGGTGAGCAAAGTTTGAGTAACAGCAAGAAGATAAAGGATTTGAAGATAGGTCATACATGCCAGTGAGTTTATGACAGATTAAATATCTTCTAGCTAGGTCACATTCTGATCAGCTAGAAGTTGTAACTCCTTACCCATTCAACCACTGCATTCCCCAATTGGCCCAATCTACCCCACTCCTCTCCTTAAGAGGTGTCCAGTCTAGTTACCTTGAAAGAGAAGACAAGGGCAACAGCACCAAGGGGCAGGCAGCAGCATAAAAGGTTGGCAATGGAGCATCCCATGTAATCCTTGTAGGTAGGTTGAGGTTGCATTATGGCAATAGACTGGCCACTAATCACAGTTTGAGAATCCAAGGAGGACTGGCTAACATAAGCAGGGGGTCCAGTCTGTACAGGATACATTTGCACTGGTATTTGGTTGCAATATGCCCCTTGAAAATCCATTGTGGGATTCTGCGGTGGTGGATACATTCTTCAATGGTTTTCTTCAAAGGAGGAACTGATTTATCATTAAATATCAAGCAACTTTATCAACTTTAATCTCAGCTCAGTCTCTCCAAGTTCCCAAATGATTTTAAATCCTCACTCACTAAGTATTTTATTTGAAGGCCACAACACTGGGCACACCCATGACATTGGATATCTACCATTTTCTTTCATGACCTCAGTACCGGTTCCACCTAGTTGCCTGATATCGGTTGTGTGCAAACTGAAGCTTTCAACATGGCTCATCAGGTTACAAAACTTTCAAGGGAGAAGAACAAAACTTGCTTCAATTAAATATATTAAATATTCAATCAACTAGGAGTTAGGAGCTTCTGCCTTGCTCTTATTCATGCTATTTTCAAAGCCTGTAGAGAACACCTATGTATGTTTTTGGAACCCACCATACATATACTTGGAGAACATAGAGGACCTTAGTGCTCCAAACCAGAAGTGCTACCCAATGAGCCACCCTGTTTCTTGAAAAACCTCCCAACCTTGCAAGAGAAGATAAGAGCAGCTATCCCCAGGAAGGGGGCAGCAGAAAATAATGTTGGCAATGGAACATCCCGAATAATCCTAGTAGCCAGGCTGAGGCACCACCATAACATTGGGTTGGGTTGTCACAAAAACAGCATGAATGGTTGAGTGGGATTGGTTGAAACTTGCGCATGGTGCATCGGGATATCCTTTCATTAGTGTCTAGTTGGGATGAGAACTTTGGAAATCCATGTTGGGATTCTTTTGGGGTGCATACACAGGTTGTCAGCAACAGAGGAGGAATGTTAGCTTCTTTGCAGAAAACGATTAGCAGGAAAAATAGGAACCAAAGCTAATTTGACTTAAACTCAAGTTTAAAATACCCCATTAATAACATCCTGGCGGTATTTTATCTACTGACCATAGTATGGTCTAGCTGATTAGTGGGGGAGGCAAGGCGGTAGAGCTCATGGTCAAGGCAGGCAGTGAGACCCCCCTGCCATTACTTTTCCATTCTATCTGCCTAAGTTCTACCACTTGCATGAAACAATGTTTGTTTCACATAAATATATCCTAAAGGTGCTAGAACTTTACCTGAATTAGAGTGGGACATCAAGGAGAAGTCAAGCCATTGTTGTTTCATTAGTAGACCATCTGATTGGTCTATAATAAAATGACATACATACATTACATGGTCAAATGTGGACACCTGCCTCTTCATCATCTCCTTCTAAAACGAAGTGGATTAATAAAACAAATTGCCCCTCACTTTCTATGGCTGTATAGCAACCCATACTCTAGGCCAGTGATCTCCAACCAGTAGCTCGTGAGTAACATGTTGCTCACCAACCCTTTGGATGTTGCTCCCAGTGGCATCAAAGCAGGTGATTATTTTTGAATTCCTGGCTTGGAGGCAAGTTTTGGTTGTATAAAAACCAGGTGTACTGCCAAACAGAGTCTCCTGTAGGCTGCCAGTCCATATATGGTCTACCAAACAGCCACTAACCATCCTTATTTGACATCCCCATAGACATTTTCATGCTTGTTTTGCTTTCCAACTCTTTTTTTACATTTAAATGTGGCTCACGAATAAAAGAGGTTGGGTACCCCTGCTCTAGGGGGACTGTCCCCAGTAGATGTCTCTAACATTGTTGCTGGGAGTTGCTTCCATTCAGCCATAAGAGCATTATTGAAGATGGGCACTGATGTTGGGGATCAGGCTCACAGTCAGGGTTCCAATTCATTCACTTTGGTTGAGGTCACGGCTTTGTGAAGTCAGGTTCTTCTCAGCTAACCCATGATGTATGGACTTGGCTTTGTGCATGGGGGTATTATGGTGAAACCCTGTATCAAGCTTAAGGGAGCATAAGATGTAGTGAGTGACCAACTCAAATTTACACCAAGCATCCTGGAAAGTGGAGAGGCCAGTGAAGTCAAAAAGTGAGGTTCCTGAGAGTAGGCAGATGGGGGTCAGACAAGCCAAGGGTCAGGGCAGGTGGAACAGGATCAGAGTCAAGTATTTGGCAGTAATCAAAACCAAGTAGAACCAAATAGGAAGTAGCCCAGAGAATCAGCAGGAACATCACTTAATAACCAATCAAGGAATGACCAGAGTAACATCCTTAAATAGCCAAATTGCAGTATCATGACACGTGCTACATTGAAGCCCACAGCATGAGGGACCGGAGGCACGCCCTTGCACCTGTGCTCCATCACCTTTTCTCATTTTTCCATCTAACTTTCTGCTGCCATTTGCCACAACTGATCTTTTCTACACACTTTTTCATCAGTTAATCTCCGGAGGCAGAGGAAAAGTATTTAATTACGTTATTTGTCTCCAATCAAAGGAATCTGCTGTTTGGATCTCATTATATTTCTGACTCTCCATACTTTAGTACGTGGATAAAGCTTGTTATTATCTTTATTCCAGTTAATATTTGCTGAATGTCCTCACTAATAGAAGTTGCACAATAGCTTTAATAAACTGAGTGACTTAGTAACCCCAGTGAATACTGACAATCCCTGTATCTGGTCACTTAGGCTTTCCTAATCATTTATTTCTTGTTATTCACACTCTTTGGCTTTTGCAAGCTAAATTCACTGGTCTTATTTTTTTATAAAGTTTTTGAATTATTTGCCTTCTTCTGAATTTCTTGAGCTTTCAAATGGGGGTCACTGACCCCATTTAAAAAACAAATGATCTGTAAGGCTACAAATGTATTGTTATTGTTACTTTTTTTTCTATTCAGGCCTCTCCAATTCATATTCCAGTCTCTTATTCAAATCAATGCATGGTTGCTAGGGGAATTTGGACGCTAGCAACCAGACTGCTGAAATTACAAACTGGAGAGCTGCTGAATAAAAAGCTAAATAACTCAACAACCGCAAATAACAAAAAATAAAAACCAATTGCAAATTGTCTCAGAATATCCCTCTCTACATCATACTAACAGTTAATTGAAAGTTGAACAACCCTGTAAATGCCCCTTCTATTCTTTATATTTGTGTGTTAAAATGTTTAGTCCTAGGGGGACCCCTAAAGTGAATCTTGGTACCCGGTAGGTGGAGGTACAGCACATGCAAAGCACAGGTGTCCCAGTCTCTCTCAAAACACAGTTTTAGGTAAGTTGCCGGATATTTTTCCAGCAGGGACCTCTCCCATTCCCAACCTCTTTAGTAATATACCTTCCAACATGCCAATCATGGGGACTGTTTCTCAAGCCATCCAAATGGACAGGTCCAATACAGGCTTTAAAATGGGGAAGGGTTATTTCCTAAAATCCAAATTTATCTAATTTTTTTAATAAAAAAAATCACAACCAAACTCTAATACCCAATTTGATCTTATTTATTATATAAAAAGTATTGTTTTAATCGGTTTGGGTAGAAACTCGATAAAATGAAGTGAAACCCCAAATCGTATGATTTTTTCTGAGTATTTTCCAGAATCGCTCAATTTTTTTTGGCTTTTCCCCCCAAAACAAGTTTAGTAAATAACCCCCTAAATGTATCTTTGCACATTGCAGTTCAATGGTTTTGCAGTTTGTCTTCATTCCAGTTGAATAGAAGACATAATTATATAAAGATATATAATATAAAATATCTAATATAAAGGAAACAGCCTATGTTCTTTCTCCTATGAAAGGTTCGTTCGACTCAATATTCTGCTTTAGTCAATATTTGAAAGAACATGGATTCTCTCCCATCCTGTGTAGTAAATTCTTCCAGGCAGGTGTAATCCCAGTAATAAACATGAATGTTCACAATAAATGAATAACTGATTTGATTAACACCTGGGTCCCAGACTCCCAGTTTTTAAAGAAGCTTTGGATTGTTAAAAATAACTTTTATTAGTTTAGCTATAACTGTAAGTGCAAGATAATCCAACCACTATATAAATTAATTATTAACGGAATTTGACCCTGTTCCTTTGTTTCTTCGTTATACAAGATCTAGTGATACCTATAAAACATCTACAAGGGGAAGGCAAGAAAGTAACTGAAAGGGGTTGTTCCCTTTTAAATTAACTGTTAGTGTGATGTAGAGAAGGATATTCTGAGACAATTTGCAATTGGTTTTCATTTTGTATTATTTGTGGTTTTTGAGTTAATTAGATTTGTATTCAGCAGCTCTTCAGTTTGTAATTTCAGCCATCTGGTTGCTAGGGTCCAAATTCCCCTAGCAACCATGCACTGATTTGAATAAGAGACTGGAATATGAATAGGAGAGGCCTGAATAGAAAGAGGAGTAATAAAAAGTAGCAATAACAATACATTTGTTTTTTAGATGGGGTCAGTGATCCCCATTTGAAAGTTGGAAAGAGTCAGAAGAAAAAAGGTAAATAATTAAAAAATAATGAAGACCAAATGAAAAGTTTCTTCGAATTAGACATTCTATAACATACTAAAAGTTAACTTAAAGGCGAACCACCCCTTCAAAGAATTGCAACTGGAATGCTTCAAAGCTGTTTTTTTCTTAAAGGGTAAGTAAACCTTAAACATGGTATAGTGATTGAACATTGAATTAACAGTTAAAGACTAGGGGAGGATTAGAATGGAAGCAAAGGAGACGATGAGGAGGGTTACAAATGGTTAGAGCTGATAGAACAAGATTGTTCAGTCAGTGTGGGTTGAAATTCCATTTTGGTTTAATGTCAGCAAGTGTTTTTTGGCAATACACCGTATTGACTGTATCATTATGTTCCTGGCAGAGAGCAGGGGAATTGCCCCCGGAAGGCAGCTTCACATTTCTCAAGTGATTTCCTCTATTCTTTTTTGTAAAAGGGGTGTTACACCTAAAAAATATGTGTTATTACAGTTTTGCTAATGAAGGGGTATTGCCCTTTAAACTGTGAGTCTAAGTTCTCCCAAGAGACCTGCTTATCTCAAAAGCATCTAAGTATATATACTGGGCTCTCTTACAGAAGCTTATTAAGTTAGAAACTTTGTATCTTTTTCTGGCTGTTCAGTGCTGGAGATTAAAGAGAAAGTCGGGACATTTCAGTAACAATCAGGGACTGCGGGTCGGGACTGTCCTGGGAAAAATGGGAAAGTTGGGAGGGATGGTGTTCTTCTACTCCCTGCAGTTACTTGAATGGTTATAAACCAAGGGCCTTCAACACACATTGCATACCAGTTGGCAGGGCTCTTCTCCCTCGGTGGCTCGGGACCTACTTCCAACTGGGTCCCCTGGGTGTGAGGCTGTAAGTGGAAAGGGGGCACATTTTAAAAAAGTCCATCTAGAGACATCAACATGTCTCCTGATCCTCCCAGGCAATGCTCCAATCTGCCTAATCATGCCCTGGGCCTACCGAAAACTGCACCAAATCCACTATTCGCAAACCCTTTGTGAAATATTAGGCCGAGTACCGAACTGAATCTGAACCCTAATTTACATATGTAAATCAGGGAAATTAGGGGGTGAGATAATGACGCATGCAGCTTGCGGTTAAAATGTTTTACTTTCTTGTTTGTGTGATGAAAAGTCACGTGATTTTTTTAGATTTATATTGGGTTTGGCCAAGCACTTGGATTCGGTTGAATCTGCTGAAAAAGGTTGAATCTTGGCCGAATCCCAAACCAAATCCTGATTCAGTACATCCCTACCTAAATGTTTGTCCATGTTGTTTCTTTTTGGTCCCCAGTGGCAACAGGGGCAGGACTCCTACACGTCCCCTCTGAAGGAGCTTCTCAAAAATAAGCCTAAAAAGAATGAGAAGCTCTTTCCTTTCATTAACCAATATGGTGCCCAAAGTAAAGCAATACAAAGGGACTGGCACCTGAAACAAGAAGATGCCCAAAAAGGCAGCGCAATGGTTTCACTGAAAACCAATAGTTTTTGGACTAATCAATACCCAGTTGGACAATTATAATATGGACACATTGGACTCTCTGTCATACAATCATTTGTGACATCCCAATACTAAGAAATGTATTACAACTAAGTGGAAAGACTCAAATCCCAGAAGCCCTTAGTTGACCAAGCCCAACCCTTCTATAAATGAATCTCTATTAGACGGGGCTGCCCAGACAAGTAGCTAACGTCTCACTGAGGCAACTTTGTGCGACTATTGAAAATGCATCGCCGCGTGTGCATTAGCGAAGGCGATTTTGCGCTGTAGCCTATGGGGAAAAGACGCTGAGGCATTTCGTGGAGATAGTCATGCAAAAGACGTGGCGATAAGTCGCCAGGCGACAAAATCTCCCCGAATCTCCTCGTCTGGCCTTACCCTAACTGTCTGTTTGCCAGGACGAGCACTGCTGAAATGGTGAATCTTTTTGTTCCTGATTCTACATATAAAAGCCAATATATTGCAATAAAAGAGATGCCACTTTCTAAATCAATATATTCATCTTAACCAGTAAACCAACCTACTGACATTAACGTAGATGTACCTTGAAGGAGATGATCATGGAAACCAATCCGAGGGGGAGGAATAAAATTAAGTGGCAAAAGGAGAAAACAATGCAGCAGTTATTTACAGTGATCTCGTCCAAAGTCCAGTCATTCCTCAGAGGTGGATCTTCAAGCGACTGCAGGTGGGAATCTGCTACTGGTAAAGTCGAGCCCAGAGGTGGTCCATGAAGAGAAGAACCATTAGAGATGCAATATGGTGATGGAAGCTCACAGTAGTCTGGAGGAGATGGTTCAGGAAACCTGGATCTGGCAGCTGTTGATTGAGAAGAAGGTTGATAAGGAGGCAATGGATGTTTGAGTATGTTATAGACAAAGCATTAGGAGGGTCGTAGGCAGGAGAATGGGGTAACATCTAGAGGCCTGAGACAACTCCATGGTCCTTCTCAAGCAGCTTTGAGATCTATAAACTTCAACGTCTTACAAACCCTCTAGCTATGGGCACACCCCATGAAGTAAGGCTTGCACAATACCAATGTCATGTGTTTTAATGTAAGAGAAATATGGTAGAAATGCAAATTATTAGATAAGGCAACAAAGAAAACATGGACACACAACACTAAAAACATGGATCAGGGGCAACCAGTAAATTCCGCTGTACTGTAGGGTTCTGCAGCCTCTCGTTTTCAAAGCAATCCCCTTTTATTATAACAAAGTGTAGGGACCCGGAGGGTTAATTCCCCTCCGGTCGGAGCCTCATAGTGCAGAAACCCTGTTTGGGATAGACGTGCACAGGGGGGCCCGAATAATCAAGTAAGTGAAGCATGGCAAGGCCCCCCCTTAGACACTAAACCCTGGCAAGCAATTTTTTAAAAACTTGGGAGTATCTGGCCAATTTTTGTTTTTTACTTGCAGGGGGGCCCCTGATCACCAATGGCTTTTTATATCTTGTGGGAGGGGCAGGTCATCAAATTTTTTTTTACTTGCGGTCAGGGGCTCCCCATAAAAGTAAAAAAAAAATTTCATTGGTGGCCAGCCCCCCTACAAGTTAAAAGAAATGGTGGCCAGCCCCCCATCCCACAAGGTTAAAAAAATGGTTGCCAGGGGCCACATAGAAATATAAATCAAAAATTGTTGGCCAGCAACCCCCCCCCACTTACAAGTTAAAAAAATGGTGGCCAGGGGCCTTATAGATTTTTTGCATTTTTGGTGGTCAGGGGCCCAATAGATTTTTTTTAATTTTTTGGTGGTCAGGGTCCCATAGATTTTTTATTTTGGTGGCCAGGGGCCCATAAAGGATTAAGATAAAGCATTGGTGTTCAGTGGAACTTACCTCAGGTTCTTCTTCCTTGTCCTTGGCGATGGAAGCTTCTTCAGGGTTTTTTTTTTTCGACAACTTTCAGCTCCTTTCATGGCTTCAGGTCTTTTCACAGCTTCGGCTCCATTTGCGGCTTCGGGTACTCTTCACTTCGGCTCTTTGGGACTTTCCACAGTTCTGTGGGACTTTGGCTCTTCGGGACTTCGGCTCTTCGGGACTTCGGCTCTTCGGGACTTCGGCTCTTCAGGACTTCGGCTCTTCAGGACTTCGGCTCTTCGGGACTTTGGCTTGCATGCTCTTAAGGGGGACGGGAGGGAAATCGTGTGACTTTTTGTCAGAAAACAAGGAAGTAAAAAAAGTTTTCCCCTTCCCACCCATAATTTGCATATGCAGTTAGGATTCGGTTCGGTATTCAGGCCAAAGCTTTCGCGAAGGATTCGGGGGTTAGGCCTAATCCAAAATAGTGAATTCGGTGCATCCCTACTTATTAAAGAACAAGGCTCAGCGACAAGGGTTTCAGTAGAACAGATGATTTATTTATGAATCAAGGATACAGAATCTTGTACAAACTTTATGCAACACAGACCAACTGAAATGTGTCTGTGACAGTTTTAGGTGAGACCCTGAATGTCTCAGCCTTTTATAGACACCCCTTTTACAACTTTCTGTGTACTCCATGGATTTTATGTATTCCCTTATACAGAACTTACTCATCATAAGTTTCCATGAAACTATCAATCAGGCAGTGATCTGATAACCATAATGGAAGAAATGGGAGAGCGGCTCATTTGAAAAATAAGTAATAAAATTTCGATTTGGGATTCCGGCGAATCCTAGCACCTGAACCCTTAAAATGATTTGACTTTAGATCATGTAATTGTGTTAATTTGTAATTTTGCAAATTAGGATCTGGGATTCAGTCTAATCCTTTTTTGAAAGATTCGTTATTTGGTTGAATTTAGAAAAAAATTTGGCGCATCCCTAAAAAAGAATATAATAACGATGACAATCTAGCCTCTGACTCTAGACTGTAATGAGTAATTGCAAATGTAGCTTGGTTGCATGGTCAGTGATGTCCAGGGTCGGACTGGGCCGGCGGGGCACCGGGAAAAAACCCAGCGGGCCCCGGCTCTCATGGGCCCTGCTGGCCCAGACCTGCTCCCTACTTGAGGTACCGCAAATCTAACTACCTACAGGGTCGGACTGGGCCAGTGGGCCAGGCTCTTTTGGGCCAGACCCGCTCCCCACACTTCCCCCTAACCTCCTGGGCCTCGGTCACGTGCTGCAAAAACGTATGCACACATGCGCGCACATATGTATGTCGAGGGCCCGCCGGCCCAGACTTGCTCCCTACTTTTCCTCCTTACCTTCCACTGGCAAAAGTTATGCATGCGCTCATGCGTGGGAGAAGGAGGTGGTTTCCCAGCAGATTAGACTTTGTAGCTGGGGGCCATGGGGATGGTGTGGAGGGCCCCTGAAGCTGTGGCCCGGTGGGTCCTGGGCCCCCCAGTCTGACGCTGCCTACCTACCTACCAGAGGGAGGTTGCGGCTGTGATAGGGGTTGGCCAGAGGGGGTTGGGGGGAAAGCTGGAAAGAGTCAGAAGAAAAAGATAAAAATTTCAAAAACTGTAAGAAATAAATAATAAAGACCAATTGAAAAGTTGTTTAGAATGAATTATTCTATAACATACTAAAAGTTAACTTAAAGGTTAACCACCCCTTTAATCTCAGAAGCAAAAACATTTTTTATCAGTTTAAAAAAAAATCACAAAAAAAAGAATGGATGTATCTGTTTTTATGTGATTACGACTTTTAAATGTACTTTCCTTTTTCTTCCCATCTCAGCAAACCCATTCTGTACGGCCCTGGCTCTGAGCATGGGGGTATTATTGTAGAGGGACAGGACCTGTTATCCAGAATGCTCAGGACCTGGGGTTTTTTGGATAACAGACCTTTCTGTAATTTGGATCATCATACCTTAAGTCTACTAGAAAATCATATAAATATTAAATAAACCCAATAGGCTGGTTTTGCTTCCAATAAGGCTTAATTATATTTTAGTTGGAATCAAATACAAGCTACTGTTTTATTATTACACAGAAAAAAAAAATTGTTTTACAAAATTGGAATTATTTGGATAAAATTGAGTGTATAGGAGATGGCCTTTCCGTAATTCAGAGCTTTCTGGATAATGAGTCTCCGGATAAGGGATCCCATGCCTGTACAAGATTATCATCCCCTGCAGTAAGTTACAGAATAAAGGGAAACAAAAAGGAGACAGGTACAAATACAGACAAACATTGAATCAATTGCACAGTTACATCTGGATGTTGTTTTGGAGTAAAAGAACTAAAAAATATAATAAATAATAATACTAGAAGTTACCAATGCCTCTGGCAACATATTATTAGGGTGAAAAGTCAATTCCCGTCATGTAGTGCGTAGCGTTCTTTTGTGTGGCTAATGCACTTCTACTGGTCAAAACGCAGACAAGAAGTATAGCCGTGTAAATAGTGACACCCAAGGGAAGGCTGAACAAAAATAATGTTTTATTTATATGATTCGTAGTCACACTCAGCGTCTTCACCTTCTCAAAGTCTCCTCTATGGATAAACCATTTCACCTAGAAAATAGAAGAAATACATAAATGAATCTCATGTAGAATGCCTCTTTATTTGCCATTGGCTACTGGTTATGCCCGAAAAATGTGTTTTTATTTTGGTACATTTCCTGCTTAAGCTCTTTAATCTGTTATATGTACAAATCCCTGCCCTTTAAGCCTCACAGACAATCTTTTCTTTTGGTGTCTTTGAAGGCTGTTGACTTAAAGGATAAGTAAACCTTACAAATTAATAATTTAATTCCAAGATATTAAAGGGATACTGTCATGGAAAAAAAACATTTTTTTCAAAATGAATCAGTTAATAGTGCTGCTCCAGCAGAATTCTGCACTGAAATCCATTTCTCAAAAGAGCAAACAGATTTTTTTATATTCAATTTTGAAATCTGACATGGGGCTAGACATTTTGTCAATTTCCCAGCTGCCCCAAGTCATGTGACTTGTGCTTTGATAAACTTCAGTCACTCTTTACTGCTGTACTGCAAGTTGGACTGATATCACCCCCTCCCTTTCCCCCAGCAGCCAAACAAAAGAACAATGGGAAAGTAACCAAACCAGATAGCAGCTCCCTAACACAAGATAACAACTGCCTGGTAGATCTAAGAACAACACTCAATAGTAAAAACCCATGTCCCACTGAGACACATTCAGTTACATTGAGAAGGAAAAACAGCAGCCTGCCAGAAAGCATTTCTCTCCTAAAGTGCAGGCACAAGTCACATGACCAGGGGCAGCTGGGAAATTGACAAAATGTCTAGCCCCATGTCAGATTTCAAAATTGAATATAAAAAAATCAGTTTGCTCTTTTGAGAAATGGATTTCAGTGCAGAATTCTGCTGGAGCAGCACTATTAACTGATTCATTTTGAAAAAAAAAATTTTTCCCATAAAAGTAGTCAAGGAAGTTGTCAGGAGAAAGAAAGAGGCTGATGTTCTTCTGCTTAGGAATAAAATTAGAAACCTTTCTCCATCTTTCCTAAGCAGAAGAACATCAGCCTCTTTCTTTCTCCTGACAACTTCCTTGACTACTTGCTGGTCAGACTGGTGGGAAAATGACCAGCAGGTGGCGCTGTTGTAACAAAATTCATTCATAGTAACAGTACATTGCAAAAGTGGTTAGAATAGCCCCCTCATCAATTTTACATTCACTTATTTACTTATCCTTTAGTCTTAAAAATGAATACCACCCTACTGACCCTACTGACCCAAATTATGGCATTAAATATTTGCTATTCCTAGTTACCTTGCAAAAGTAGATGATGCAGACCAATCCAAATGGGGGGAAGAAAATAAAGGTGAAAAGGCAAAATAACATGAAGCTGTTGTTTGCCTTCAGTTGCACAGTGAGCTCGAGCTGCTGGTGGGCAGGAGCCGGTGGTGCACGAAGAGACGAATGGGTGGTAATACAATATGGTGGTGGAAGCTCATAGTTGCCTGGAGGAGGCAGTTCAGCTGTTGTTGAAACAGGATCCAGAGGTGGTGCATGAAGAGAAGAACCGTTGTTAATGCAATATGGCAGTGAAAGCTCACAGTAGTCTGGAGGAGAACCTTCAGAAGTCCTCTCTATGGAAGCTGAGGATTGAGGAGAAGGTTGATATGGAGGCAGTGAAGAATCAGAGTATGTTGTGGATGATGGGTTTGGAGGCTCATAGGCGGGAGGATCAATATACAGAGTATAATACTCTGGAGGAGGATAACACAGTATAGGGTAAGACAGTTGAGACATCTCCATGCTCTTCCTCAGGCATCTGTGAGATAGAAGAGCTTCAGCCCTATATATTTATAGACCCTGTAGTGTTGGTTCCACCCCATAAAGCTTGCAGAATAATAATGGCACCTATTTCTACTGAAAACGAATAGTTTTGAAATGCAAATACAACACAACATTACAAAACCCACAATACACAACACTCATTTCAGGTCTGGGAGGCTAAAGTAAAGTAAACAATACAAAGTGAAACAGAAACACCAAGTTTCATCTTTAACACCATGTCACACCCCTACAGACAACTGGTCTGAACCCCCACGTAACAAAAAAAACCATCTGGATCTAAATAATGGTTATTACTCTAGTTGATATCAAGGACATTGAGCATTAATATAAGGGTAACCAATCCACGTGAATTAAAAGCACACTTAGGGGCTGATTTATTAAACTGCAACTTTTTGGGTCGGTTGTTTTAGCAACAGAAATCAGAAAAAGTCACAAAACTGCGACAAATCAGAATCTGAAAATACTCCAAATAACTCTGTTGAGGTCATGTAAAAGTCAATGGCAGATATTCCTTTTACAATTTGAAGATTTGCCCTGGTTTCTGTATGACAATTTGAAAAAGCTGAATTATTCGGGAGTCAAATCGCAAAAGTCACACAATAATTAGCAAAAAATTGTCAAGATTTTAGCCGAACCAAACTTTTAAAGCTGATTTATTTGATAAATGGGTTATATTTGTAGGTGGGAGTTAAGTTGACTTTGTTTTAATAAAAATAATTTGATAAATTTGAGTATTTTTTAGTAAATACCCCCAATAAACAACTTTCTGCAGAAGGGAGTTACTTTACGATTATTCAGCTGGACGAATACGGAATCAGTTCCGCAGAATAGACGGTGCCCTGGGCTGTTTTTGAGAAGATGAGGAATGTTGTTCTGTCTGAAGATCCCATTTCTATGAATTTATATATATATATATATTTGCAGAGAAGCGAGGGGGAGTATATGATAGTGGGAGAACAATAGGGGCAAATTCACTAAAGGGCAAATTTTCACCTGCGAAGGATCCGCCACACTCCATGCCACTTTGCCAGGTGCAAATTCGTTACCACTAGGGATGGGCGAATTTGACCCGTTTCGTTTCGCCAAAAATTCGCCGCTGGCGAAATGTCGCGGACGCCCATTAAAGTCTATGGGAGTCAAAAACATTTTGTCGCGCGGCGAAATTTTTTTGACGCGCGTCTATTTATTTTGACACACACCATACAAGTCTATGGGCGTAAATTTTTTGGCGAAACAAATGAAAAAATTCGCCCATCCCTAGTTACCACTACGCTAATTCAGTAAAACGCGAAGTTGCGTCTCAACAGCCGAACGCTAGGAAAGTTTCTCTAGCGTTAATTCGTTAGCGTAAGCATTTCATAGGGAACTTTCACTAGCGTTAGTTTCTACCTAGTAAAACTTCGTTAGTACTCTTACGCTTAGATCAATTTGAATAGGGCGGGTACAAACAGGTCATAAATATAAGTCTTTATTAGAGATGTTGGTGCAAAGTGGCCACTTATTATTACACATGTCCAAGGAAGCAAAATAAAGACAAAAGAGATCCTCTAATGTCCCAGACATGAGCCCACCCTAAAACATATGTGGCCTGCCCCTCAGATGCTTAGGTTAAAACAAAAATTTTGCAACCGTTACAACTTTTAAAGACAATCCCAATTTAAAATCTGAAAATACGGCAGTGTTTTTTTTTTAATCATTTTAATAACTTTTCGGCATACAGGATATGATGTCACTGACATAAGAGGAGGATGTAGCTTCATCTTATCAGTTCACCTGGTCTGAGCTGGTGAAGAAAACGAAAGGTAACGTAATTGATAATTCGTACTTTAGTTAATTTGCGAACTAACGGTCGTTCACCTGAGCAAAAATTCGCCTGCCGATAGGGCGTGAAACTGTGCTAGCGACGGTCTCTTTCACTAGTGAATTGTCCTCTACTCCTGTTAGTAAAATTGCCAATGTCTCTGCAGATTGGATTTCTGGATAATTTTTCACTAGCGACGGCCACTTCGCCCTTTAGTAAATCTGCCCCTTGGATGGATAATAAATTGATTATATGTGGCACTGTCTATATATGTGAGGGCTACTGGCACACAATTTTTCTTATAGAATGATGAGGGGTCACTGCTGCTGGACGTCAGTCTGATACAGGGTGAGGGTCTCCTGCATGAATCAAGACAAGTCGTTCTGCAGCCCAAACAGCCAAGTAGAGAGGAGATGAACGTTTTGGGAAGTTCACACAGGGCTGGAACTAGTGGTGGGCAGAAGAGGCAGGTGCCTAGGACACAAAGCTTGAGGAACACTAGACACCTACCTCATATGCACCAACCCCTAGTTGGGCCATTGTCTCTACACTGCCTGCAATTCAGATTTCCACATTAAATCAGCATGGCCACTTTTTCATGCACATACCAGCTTATACACGCGTGTGCACGTATATTAAATTTTATAACCTGACAACTTTGGTTTTGTTTTTTTTTCTATTAAATTCTATGCCAAATTGTTTGATTCGTGTTTTTTTTTTATTTGGTAAATCTCCAAGATTTGAGTTAGGAAACCCCAAACAGATACAACAGATAAGTATAACAAGTTCTGGTCACAAGAGCTGGCTATTTAACTATTATTCCAGGAGCACCAGGAAGCTGGGCACTCCCCTCCCCCATATGAATGGAAATGGGAGATGTTGGACAGGTAGTGGTATAAGAAATAGTCATTTTGGATATGCCATTTACATATGTATGTGTTGGGGCCATATACATATTATATACCATGTATGGGGGGCTGTATTGGTTACAGAGTCAGTTTTGTATCTTACGTTCAAAGTCCCACCCTGAAACTCAAATTATCCATATCAATGGGTTTCCTGGGAATAGAAGGGGGGCTGTGTGTTCCTACTGGAGTCATATAACTCATTTATGTATGTGAGAAACTCAATCAACTGGATGCGGCCAAGTTGGGGCATTATCTTGGCATCTGGTCAGTTGGGGGCAGGTATCAAAAACCTATATAAAGGCCGACTCCTGGATTTGAAGAAATGGGAAATTATGGGGGACTTTTGCATGTGAAGAAAGCAAGAACTAGACAGACTGGAGGGAAGATGGGAGCAGGAGCCAACAGGTGACCAGAAAGAAACTATGATGGGTCTGGTAAGAATGATGGAACTGTACAATCATTCTGTAAATAGTGTAAATATAGTCTAATTGAAATTGTTTAAGTGTAACAATCCACTGATTTATTATTCAATATATTTAATATACACTTATTGGTGTGGATACTTTACACGCTCAAAAGAACCATAACCCTAGTAAGAGAGGGGAAATATTATTATCAATATTATATATCATAAATCTTACAGTGGGTCACTTTTGCCCATATAGTGTACTTTAAGATTGCAAAATATAACCCTAACCCAAAACCCTAACCCTAATAACCCTAACCCCAACCCAAAACCCTTACCCAAAACCCTAACCCTAATACACTACCCCTAACCCTAATAACCCTAACCCCAACCCAAATCCCTAACCAAAAACCCTAACCCTAATACACTAACCCTAATAACCCTAACCCCAACCCTAACCAAAAACCATAACCCTAATACACTGACATTAACACTAGTATACATTTCATTCACAAAATTGGTAACCCAGTGGGTTAGACCCTTCGGTAAGTGCAGAACATGCCAACTGAATTGAACAGGCTCAGGGCAAATCATCCAGATCTAGAAATTCAGAGACGCAACAAGACAAATGTGCCTATAGACTCCGGGATATAAACAAGAATGTGTTACAAGTTCCAACACCTACAGCAAAATATTATCTGGGCGAGAAGTCCACTGCCAAGTAGTACGTGGAAATGTTTTCTGTGGGTGGAGCATCTTTGTGGTTCAAAACACAGATAAGAATGATAGCAGTGTAAACAGGGATAGCCAACAAGAGGCTGATGTAGAAAAAAACATTAATTAAAGGATATATATCCCCACTCAGCTTCTCCGCCTTCTGGAATTCTCCTTTATGGATCAACCATCTCACCTAGAAAACAGAATACATACATAGCTATATATTGTCATGTACAGTGCCACTTTTTTTGCCATATCAGCCAGCAACATACTGGTTATGCTTGATCTCTGCTATCAATTGCCTGCAGGAACCCCCTCATATGTCATGGACATGGTTTCTTGGTTTCATACATCTGTGTTCAAAAGTCAAGGTTTTTCAAGGAGTCCATCAGACTATATCTCATCAGATGAAAACCCAGGCCATTGAGGTTGGGGAATGCCCTGCCAGGGGATGTTCCATGGGATTCTATTCATGCTTTTAAGAAGGTCTTGGATGATTTATTGGACAACAATAATATCTAATGTCCATATATTTCAAAATATTCAAACTGGCTAACTGCATACAAGCCTAATCTGGCCAGTCCCACACTCACATTTATCTGATTCAGTAAGAATGCTAGTATTTTTTAGTATTTTATTATCTATAGGCACTAAGATTGTCCTGCTACTTACTTTCTGAGGTTGAACCCCAAAATATTAAGGTAAAGGAAATGCATTCACCTGCTGTCCCTCTTGGGTAAACAATAGGCACACAATAAAAGATAAATCTCCTTGCTCAAGAGGTTAAGCAGAAAAGCTGTTTTCTAGTCTGACCACCTTAAATACCAAGTGATTTGTCTTGACATTAGCTTGGTTACCTTGAAGCAGCAGATGATGGAAATCAATCCGACTGGGAGGAAAAGAATAAGGTTGAAAAAAGAGAAGACCAAGTCGTAGTTATTTGCCTTCAGTTTGTAACTGTAGTCAAGCCACTGCCCGACCAGAACGCGTGGTGGTGTGTGAAGAGAAGAACGATGGGTTTTGCAGGACGGTGCTGAAGGCTCATGGTTGTCTGGAGGAGATGATTCAGAAGGCCTGGATATGGTGGCTGAGAAATGAGGAGAAGGTTGATAAGGAGGCAATGAAGGATCAGGATACATTATGGATGATGGGTTAGGACTCGGAGGCTCGTAGGCAGGATACAGAGAATCATACTGCGGTGGAGGCTCATCCAGTATAAGGTACCATCCAGGGGCTTGAGACATGTCCATGCTCTTGATCTTACTCAAGCAACTGTGAGGTCTATGAGCTTCAGCGTATTTACACAACCTGTAAGACTGGCTTTACCCCTTGCAGTAATGTCTGTGTACTACCAATATGTCACACATATTCTTACAAAAGAAATGCAAACTCTTAAATAAAAAAAACAACCTTTGATGCACAAGACTAATTATACGGCTCCAAGGCAGCAAGTCAAACAAACGGTACAAGTGAACAACACAAAGTGACATTGAAACCAAGTAACCTGCTCCTACAGAGACTGAACCCTGGGGCTAAATCATGGGGTTAGCTCAAGGTAGGAGGTCTTAGTTTATTTTAATATTTTTAGTATTTGGATATAGTGGGTGATAAAGTTTTCACTCCAATGTAGAATAGGTCTTCTCTTGAAATCACCTATAAAATCTCTGAGTCTTAATACTTTGCCTTGTTTTTCTTCTCATTTTTGCAGTAAATTGTCTTCTTGTCCAGGCAAGAAATCAGGATTATTGCATAAAGGTATTAATACCAAAGGGTATATGGTATTACTTAATTTTTTTCATTTATTCTTGTCCAAACATTAACTGTGTTTATTTAACACATTTTCCCCAAAACCCATATACTGCAATACAGAACCATAAGATCCAATTAAAGTGTCAGGCTCTGGTTACTCGCCCCTAACTGTACTGCAAGAAGTTCACTGGCACACAGGTAATTCCAGCAGGGTGAGACCCTTGCTTTATATTTATTTAATATGCAACGTTTATTTATTTTTATTAAGCATGCAACGTTTGGGGGGTGAACCCATTTATCAAGCATACTAGAACGTAATGCCTAAGCAATTTAAAGCGTAGGTAGGTTTCCACTTAAAGGGAATGTAAAGGCAAAAAATAAAATCCCATTTTAACTTTCTTTAATGAAAAAGAAACCTATCTCCAATATACTTTAATTAAAAAATGTGTACCGTTTTTATAAGAAACCTGACTGTATGCAGTGAAATTCTCCCTTCATTTACTGCTGTGGATAGGAATTGTCAGATGGTCCCTAACTGCTGAGCAGGGAAACAATCATACTTATGAACAGCAGGGGGAGCCCCCGCCTTACTTCCCAGCCATGCAGAACTCAAGCAGCTTTGTTTATGATGATCCCTAAGCAGCCCAGACCACACTGAGCATGTGCACAGTCTTGGTCTTGCAAAGATGTATAACAAAGTTACAAGATGGTGACCCCCTGTGGCCAACTTTGAAAGCATAAATCATTTGTTTGATTAGGCACCAGGGTTTCGTTCGCTTTGGAGGGCCAGGGTGTGCGTTTGTATCCTGATACTCGCCCCTAACCATCAGGTCAGGAGAGCAGTCAGCAAGTTCTCATTCCCTTGTCATCTGGGTCCTGGGCGTCGCTATTTCACCCCAGTATCCTTATTGGTGAGTTGTGATCAGCCAATCACGCCTGGCCCTCCCCGATATATAGCCTAGCCCTCCTCACAGTCCTGACCCTAAAACCCCTAGAAATGTGTTAAAACTTTCGATAGCCTGCCTAATTTTGAAAAATAAATGTGGTATATAGGGGGAGTGGCCATAAAAAGGGTGCATGTTCATCTCTTTGTAACTGTGTGAGTACCTGGTGGTCTAGCTGTGGTACGGAAGGGACTCCCGCCACCTCTTCTTTCTTCTGCGCCATTTCGCAAATGACGCACCTCTTCTGGGTTTGACGTGATCACTGTGTCTGAAGTCATCGTGTTTGGCGCGAAATTAGAAAATTTACAGGGACCACAGGTAATAACTCACTGCCCAACGTAGGTCTATTTTCATAGTTCCTGGGTTCTATTTCTTGCAAGTCTTGCCTGTCCCTGACCTTTGCCCGTTTATTGATTGCTCGTTGTGTTTGACCACTCGACTACTCATTTGTCTCCTGATTTGTTACTGTTCTGCCTGATTGATATCGACCTGACTTGTCCCACAACCACGCTCCTTGTTCCCCGGTCCCTTCTGCTTACGTTTGGTTCCCGTATCTGCCCAGAACTTCCCCCTGGTCCTCTCACTATAAGACCTGGCAGCATCCACGTAGCAGGGGGTTCCTCCCAAAGCGAAAGGTGGCGGTTATAGGCAGAAGCGTGAGCCGAGGCCAGGAAATTGGGGTTTGTTGTGAGTTTGGGATTCCTTACATAACAGTCCCTCTTTCTATTTTCCAAATATGGGGAGGTATACAACTAAGGGAAGGACTAAGAGGTACATGCCTTGCACCCCCCATGTGGCACCCTAGGCATTTGTCTGCTTGTGCCTTCCCCTAGTTCCAGCTCTGACCCCAGTGAAGTCACCAATCACACAAGGAGGGAACCATTTCCCAGCTTCACTCTCCATTATGTGTTTTCCTCGTAAATGGGCCCTTTAATGTATTTACTTAGTAGTGAGAGCGCAATTTGTATGGGTGGCCCCTAGGTGGCACTGGATACGTGTTTACTACTATGTATTGTGATTATATAGCTCAAGAAAAAAGCCTTGAGGAAATTCAGAGTCGGATAGATATTTTTATCAAGTATGCCAATGTGGTCTATCTCTGATCCATAATAAGAACAACCTTATCCCCATTGGTCAGCTGAAGCTTTGGTTGAGTTTATGGAATCCTCCACTCAGATAACAATTGACTCTCTTTTAAAAAAAAAAAACATTGGGATATTTATGGGTCAGGCTCACATCCGTTGTTAAAAGTCTCCTCCAAATGGTTTGAATTTTTACAGCATAATGTGTCCCCCTCGGACATGGTGAAGTCTACGCATGACTATAATAACCAGATCTTAGCAGAGAGTTGGAGGATACAACAATTTAAAGGATAAGTAAACCTTTAAAATAAGCGAATGTAAGCACTTTGTACATTCTAAGCACGTTTGCAATGTACATTCATTATTTATTTGTTTTTAATTCCAAGATATTAAGGGATACATGTACTGTTACTATGAATGAATTGTGTTACAACAGCACCACCTGCTGGTCAGTTTCCCACCAGTCTGACCAGCAAGTAGTCAAGGAAGTTGTCAGGAGAAAGAAAGAGGCTGATGTTCTTCTGCTTAGAAATAAAACTAGAAACATTTCTCACATCTTTCCTAAGCAGAAGAACATCAGCCTCTTTCTTTCTCCTGACAACTTCCTTGACTACTTGCTGGTCAGACTGGTGGGAAAATGACCAGCAGGTGGCGCTGTTGTAACACAATTCATTCATAGTAACAGTACAAGTATCCCTTAATATCTTGGAATTAAAAATAAATAAATAATGAATGTACATTGCAAAAGTGCTTAGAATAGCCCCCTCATTCATTTTACATTCACTTATTTTTAAGGTTTACTTATCCTTTAAAGAACGAAGTTTTTTCTCTTTCTTCGTCATCCACATGATGTTCGATTATTTATATACATTTCATTATTTGTTTTATTTGCATATTTTTTATTTTTATATTTTAAACAAACACATGCGTTGTTAACTTTAACGTGTTTCAGAGACAGCAGAATTGTTGCCGCCATGTTATTTTCCACTGGCTGTCCATTGTGTAACATCCAATAAAATATTTGAACACAAAAAGGCTTAAGATTGGGACTCAGGGAAGATTCCGTGTTTATGTTATTCCACATGAAGAGGACATGTAGTTGTTTCGTTTTCATTTTTTTCCTTCCTTGATTTCAGAGTTGAAGACAGTTATTTGGAGAGATATTTTCTGGCCAAGAGGAGAGCAAAGCTTGAACCATATGGTGGAATTTGGGCTTCAAAGGAGGAGAAATCAGTTCCCATAACATTCCATACTAATGAATATATAAAGTATTTTTCTGATCCCAGAGCATTCGTCATTTACCTGAACATATAAACGTATTTTATTGATAAGATATTCTTTAGACCAGAGCATGCCTGGGCCCAGAGCCTTCTGTTAACCTGACCGTATAAAACCACTTTCCTGTTTAGATATTTGTTTGCCCAGATCATGCCCCGTGCCATAAATATTCCACGAAACACACAAAAGCATTTTCCTGACTTATTAATTTTGGAGCCCAGGTCATGCCGTTGCCCAGATCATGTCAGTTACCTGTACATATAAACCAGCAAGATATTATTGTGACCAGAGCATGCCTGTGCACAGAGTGTTAACCTGAACATATAAAATAATTTTCCTGAATAAATAATTGTGTGCCCAGAACATTCCATTTACTTCAATGCACATTAGCGTTTTCCAGAACGTTGCATAGGGTGACAACTTCAGGGGGTTGGGTGGCCCAGAGTTTTTTGATTTTTAAACCTATATTTTGTGCATGATCATTTGTATGGCATTCAGTAGTTAACCTTTAAATTAACAACCTGTAGGGGGTCATTTAATAAAAACTCAAAATATTCTGATCAGGCTTTTTTTGGGAAATCAGATTATCAAGATTTGATTATTCCTGCTGCAAAAGCTGATCCAAAAATCTGCCATCTCAAACCTTTCAAACTCATGTATAAGTCAATGGGAGATGTCCCTATCCCAATTATATCATGGTTTGCGCTGGGTTTAGCCCGATTATCAGAAAAATGTGGGGTTCTTGGGCAAAAATCAATTTGGGGAAAAAAATTGTACAAGTTGGGTTTTTACTAATTTTTATCAAGTTTTTTCCTCGATCCGATTAATTCAAGTTATATAAATGAGGCAAAATCTCAGTTAGGAGTTTGGTTGAGCTTTTGAAATTTAAAATAGGATTTTTTTTTTAAAGATGTTAGTAAATAACCCCAGTAATGTGGCATTACAGTGATATTCTGAGACAATTTGCAGTTGGTCTTCATTTTTTACTTTTTGTGTTTTTTGAATTATTACGCTTTTTATTCAGCAGCTCTCCAGTTTGCAATTTCAGCCCTCTGGTTGCTAGGGTCCAAATTCCCCTAGCAACCATGCAATTATTTGAATAAGAGACTGGAATATGAGCAATACCAATACATGTGTAGCCTTACAGAGAATTTGTTTTTTAGATGGCGTCCGAGACCCCCATTTGAAAGCTGGAAAGAGTCAGAAAAAGAAGGCTAATAATTCAAACACTATAAAAAAAATGAAGACCAGTTGAAAAGTTGCTTAGAATTAGTAATTCTATAACATACCAAAAGTATGAACCACCCCTGCCAATATTATGAATTTTGTAACCACAGCTCCACCTGCTGGTCAGTTCCTGTAACTGTAAAGAGATATACAGGTATGGGCCTTTTATCCAGGACCCGGGTAACTGATCTGGATAAGGGATCTCTCTGTTATTTGGATCTCTATAATTTAAGACTGCTTAAAAGTCATATAAACATTAAATGAACCCAGCAGGATTGTTTTGCCTCTAATAAGGATTCATCTGCGTGGAATATTTTCCAGAAGGTTGATTGTAAAGCCCAAGTGAGGGAACGGATACAAGAACATTTCCAAGTGACTGAATATCCAGTTAAACCAGCCATTCAGAAACGTGAAGAATTCTGCACAACAGTAAATCTGCCAAAAATAGACAAGAACAGTGGGAGTGCAATGAGGAGGCCAGTGAGAGACCACTAAGAGAACATCACTCTGAATGAGCTACAAACCTCTGAGATTGGAGATACTATACATGTAACCACTGTAGTCCAGGTGCTTCATCAGTCACAGCTATGGGGGAGAGGGGCAAAAACATGAAACTCACATGACATTTTGCCTTAAGTCAGTTGGAAGAAGGTTCTATGGACTGAGGAGACCAAAACTGAGCTTTTTGACCTTAATAGCAAGTCAACTACTGCCCATCCTCATCAACAGACCAACCCCACCATGAAGTCTTGTGAGGATAGAATGAATCTGTAGTGAAAACTATGTATTGTAAGAGGACCTGGTGGTTTAGCGGGGCAGCGTGGACATCCGCCACCTTCTGCTTCTCTTTGCTGCTCCTGAATTGCTGCTTTTGGGCTCTTGGGCCTCCAGACTCAAAGTCCTCATCATGGTTGGTGTGAAATTCAATTATTTAGCATACTGGACTTATTGCATCAGCCTAAGCTTGTCAATAGCAGCAATGATCAAGGACTTCAAACTTGTCACAGGGGGTCACCATCTTGGAAAGTGTCTGTGACACTCACATGCTCAGTGGGCTCTGATTGGCTGTTGAGAAGCTAAGCTTAGGGCTCGTCACTAATTATCCAGCAGAAAATGAGCTTCCCTGGCTGTAATATAAGCTGATGCTACAGGTTTGCTGATTATTAAATTCTGATGCTAATTGCACTGGTTTCTGTGCTGCCATGTAGTAATTATGTGTATTAATTACTAATCAGCCTTATATTGTGACATTTCTATTCTATGTGTACTGTATATTGTGAGTGGGTCCCTAAGCTCAGTAAGTGACAGCAGCACAGAGCATGTGCAGTGAATCAGCAGAAAAGAAGATGGGGAGCTACTGGGGCATCTTTGGAGACACGGATCTACTCATACATCGTCGACGTACCTTTCTTTTGTAATGTGAAATAATGGTGGAACTTGTTGCAGGTAAGTGAGGCCATAGAATTTAAACAAACTGCTCCTCCCAAATTATTTGACTTGATTTGCACCGAAGAAACATGAAATTATATTACTGCCAAGTGCAAATGTATGTGTGTTGCACAAACTCACTAATAACCACAAGTCAGCACCAAACTCAGCAGCATTTTTTTTCATAGCCAGCGGTTACTGTGTGCCCAGCAATTGCGCTGCATTCCCTGCAGCTTCTCAAGAGCTACAACCACGTGAATTAAACAATATTTTATAGAATAAATATCAACACAACGACCCATGTATTTAATGACTTCATTTTATTTTAAAGAAACCCACATATAGGCATTTTAGTCATGTACTTTATTTTACAACATTTCTGATTATGATGCTGGGAATAACAACTCCAATAACTGTAATCTCAGTATCAGGGCCAACATCAGAATTCACAGGGGCCCGTACAACAAAATATTCTGGGCCCCGCTACAAGTAAAAAGAAAACATTTGTGACGTAGCCCCCCTACAAGTAAAAAGAAAACATTGGTGGCCAGGGACTGGTACAAGTAAGAAAAAACCTTGGTGACCAGCCCCCCCCCCTCCCACAGCGGACAGGGCCCCTCAAGTTAAAAAAAAACATCTGCCTCCAGGCCCCCCCAAGTTAAAAAAAAAATGAGTGCTCAAACATTTGGGCAGTCCTACTTCGGCTCGACTCTGCTCCTACTTCGGCATTTCAAGGGCGGCCCTGCTCTGTATTATTGATATTCCAGCATCCAGAGGGGCTTTCCTTAATCAACAAACTCCATCCCTACATGTCCTACGTCACTGATACAGCAATTTCCATAATATATTTTAATTCAATCAAATAAGATATTTCTCCCAAAAGAAACAGTTTTAATGTGTCGTTCCCCAAATGAACAATTAAACCTATCCAGTCTGGATTACCCCCTTTCAGGTATATATATAATATATAGTGGGAATGTCAACATTTCAAAGTACTGAAAACTTTAATACTGTAATCACATCATTACACCATTTTTATCACTACAACAAAAAGGAAAAGTAAAGCGTTAAACAAACTACGCTGCTGCAATGTACAACACAATCCTAAGACTTTACACAATATTGAACTTTATATTTTCATCACAGTTGTCCTTAAACAACGGCATTTCCAAAATGAAAATCATAGACCATGGATACAAAGAAAATACACATATTTGTAACAATAAATCCAGGGTACAGTATAAAGAAACATTTGGAATAGGGTTGGACTGGCCCAGCAGGACACAGAACAAAATCCTGGTGGGCCCCAGCCCTCGTGGTAGCTGGAGGTTTCTGTGCGGAACATCGGAAGGTGGAAGAGCGTAGGGTTTGCGTTCAGGGTGGGCTTGTGGGCCTTTTAGGAGACAGCCCCAGAACAACACTGATTTGGAAATTCACAGAGAGGTGAAAGTTAGAAGTAACCAGTGTCCACGGCAAAATATTAATAGGGCCCCAGCATAATTCCTGAAATGTCCTGTTTCTCATTTACTGGAATAGACAGGACACCTTCTCCATACTCCTCAAGTTCAACTGGACACCTGCCTCTCTTATATCTGAAAACACAGACATACAAAGGGCTCACTAACCCACTAATAACCTGCTGATCTAGAATCCATGATCTCTAGAGCTAAAGCTTTATTGTGGCTCCTTGTTTTCTGAAACCGAATTCGGCTGCTTCTGTCCATGCGAGTAAAGCGTTTCTCATGGATAATGCCTCCTAGATGACTTCCCACCTACTGGAAGCCATGATCTCTAGACTGAAAGCTAAAGCTTTATTGTGACTCCATGTTTTCTGAAGCAGAATGCAGCTGGTTCTGTCCAGGCAAGTTACGTGCTTCTCATGGATAACGCCCCCGCTTGTTCCAAAGTGCAAAGAACAGGAAGAAGGATGTAGATTGCAACGGCCATCAGGAAGCTGGCTATTAGACCTATCATATTGAGTTTAATCAAGGTCCCATTCAACTTGTCCGCTTTCTCCAGTTCTCCTTCACGGATGAGTTTTCGCATCTAGAAAACAGGAGAAATACAAACAAAAATAAATCCATTCCAAATTTATTTTAAAGATAAAGGGTAAGTAAAATGCACACACCCTTATGGATCTTATATCTTCGTAACGGTATGATCATTGCAAGTGTGCAACCATTGCCATTCGTAAAAAATATTCCTCATTTAATGTTTGCTTGTATCTCCCAGAAAATGAACGTAAGCCCTTTTTGCACCCACAAATACTACAATGATACATAGATGTGAAAATGTGAAGGTGCATCAGAGCAGAGACCAGCTGATGGTATCTGTGGTCTCTTGGATATTGTTGGAAGTATCTGCTGATATTGCTACACATAGGAAATGTTGTGTATCATCGTTCAATGGCTTTACATTTGCTGATTAGAAGCTACAGTAAAGGGTTTAACCAATCTTCCACTGGGATCAGCTTTACCCTGGTTGGGAATAATGGAGAAGGTGACTTCTTTTCCTTTCATGCTCCCAACTACACCAGCAACAACGCCCCATATAATGTAAATATAAAAAAACCCAACATGATCACATGTCTAGACCAGTAGCCCAAACCACAACATTGCTTTCATAAACTGTTGATCAATTAATATTGGTTAGTGGGCTAGGGAGGTTTATGTCTGCCATAAATATATTTTAGATATTGAGATATACAATATTCTTTATAGATTCAAAGAAGAAGGGTCCCAGGGCTTTGCAGGAAGGCTGGGGAACCAACTTAAGAGCAAATCCATTGTATATCAAGATTTTTTAACCAACAATCTTCCTAGAGACATCAAACTACTCCTTATAATGACCCCTGACAAATTTTGTATCAAACCCTACTAAATGCGCTTATTTTGCCCGCCTTTTCTCCTGACCTCTAATTTTCAATGAAGAACCTGGATAAGAATTTGCATACAAACTCAAATAATAAAGAATTCATATCAAAGCATTTGTAATGCTTATTTACCTTGAAGGTGTAGATGATGGAAACCAACCCGATCGGAGGGAAGAGAATGAAGATGATAATGGACCAAGCCATGAAGCAGTTATTTGGTTTCTTTTCTGCGGTTATTTCATCCCAAAGAGATGGATCCTCAAACTGCTGATGAATACTTGGTACAGGGGAAGAGAGATCCAACGATGGTGCATGGAGAGGATTTGTAATGCAATATGGCGGTGGATGCTCAGAGTAGCTCGGGGGAGATGATTCAGGAGACCTGGTTATGGTAGTTGAGGATTGAGGAGGAGGCTCATATGGAGGCAATGGGCAGATGAGATGAAGGCTTGTTGGAGGAGCAGAGTATGTAATGGATGATGGGTTAGGAGGCTCATAGGCAGGAGGATCAATATACACAGAGTCATACTGTGGAGGAGGCTCACGGAGTATTGGGTAACATCCAGAGTCTTGAGACATGTCCGTCATCTTGCTCAGGCAGCTTTGAGATCTATGCGCTGAGATACATATGTACTGTATATATATAGAGCGTATTGGATACGCCCCATGAGGTAATGGTCACAGAATACCAATGTCACATAATTCAAGGGAATGTTTAAAATGCAAACTATTTAGACACTTTGACCAAAAAAAAAAACAAGAAACTTCAGACTAATTACAGCTTCCTGATGCACAGAAACTCAACTTAATTCCAACACGTAAGCAATACAAAAGGACCAAATGCTAGCAGGAATATCTATACTGTTAATAAAATCTATAAAGCAATGTACATTCTCCTTACAGGACTTGTAGTCAACCCCTAATAACTAGGGACTACATTTGGGTAGTGCAGGTATGAGACCTGTTATCCAGAATGCTCGGGACCTGGGGTTTTCCAGATAACTTTATACTAGAAAGTCATGTAAACATTAAATAAACCCAATAGGCTGGTTTTGCTTCCAATAAAGATTAATTATATCTTATTTGGGATCAATTACAAGATACTGTTTTATTATCACAGAAATATTATGGATTTTTTGGATTATTGGATTATTTGGATAAGGATATGGTTAACAACCTTTCTGTAACCTTTATGTAATTTAGGTTAAGTCCTTTACCCTAAGTCTACTAGAAATTCATGTAAACATTAAATAAGCCCAATAGGCTGGTTTTGCTTCCAATAAGGATTAATTATATCTTATTTGGGATCAAGTACAAGCTACTGTTTGATTATTACAGAGATAATGGAAAATATTTTTAAAAATTTGGATTATATGGATAAAATGGAGTCTATTTCTGTAATTTGGAGCTTTCTGGATAATGGGTTATAACGGATCCTATTCTCTTGCATTTTAAATTAATCAATTGAATTCATGGCATGGAAAATGGAAAGGTTTCTATGCAGACAGGGGTATAACTATAGAGGAAGCACAGCCTGTGACTGCTGGAGGCCCAGGAGGTTTAGGGGAATGACTGGGGGGCAATGACTGGCATTTTAAACAGGGCTCAAGCTACACTATATGGTTAGAGATGGGTAGCTGTGATCAACAACACCAACAAAAGCCTGACTAAAAACCCAACTCTGACAGAGAGAGATTATTTTCCTTATGAAACTGGAAACTGAAAAAGGGTACCCTGTTCTACACCGAGGAGGATCCAAGAAGTCCTCCTGGAGAAGTCAAACTACTCCTTATAGTGACCCCTTCCAAATTTTGTAGCAACCTCTACTTAATGCCCCCCATTTTATCCCTCTTTTCTCCTGACCTCTAATTCTTTTCAATGAAGAACCTGGATAAGAATTTACAAACAAACCTTTCAAATCTTTCAAATAACAATAAATTCAGATCAAAAAATTTGTAATGCTTATTTACCTTGAAGGTGCGGATGATGGAAACCAACCCGATCGGGGGAAGAGAATGAAGATGATAATGGACCGAGCCAAGAAGCAGTAATTTGTTTTCTTTTCTACAGTTAGTTCATCCCAGGAGGAGGATCCATGTTGCTTATTGGCACAATCAGAAGATCTATGATGGGGTAGGATTTCAGAATCCTCCTTGTGGAATAAATCAGCACAGTCCCATTGGCAGTCAGGCAGGAGGTGAGGCAGACAAGGTGGCAACAATGAGAGGGAGTGAAACAAAGACAAGAATTTGGAGTAGCAAAACAACAAGCGTTGGGTTGACCGGGATTCTTCATGGGATTATAAGGCATTAACAAGGGTGAAGAATAATAGTACAGGCATGGGACCCATTATCCAGAAACCCATTATCCAAAACGCTCCGAATTACGGAAAGGCCATCTCCCATAGATTCTATCTTGAAAAATTATTTCCTTTTTCTCTATAATAATAAAACATTAGCTTCTATTGGGTTTATTTAATGTTTTTATGATTTTCTAGTAGACTTAAGGTATGAAGATCCAAATTACGGAAAGACCCTCTATCCGGAAAACCCCAGGTGCCGAGCATTCTGGATAACGGATCCCATACCTGTAGTAGTAGAAGGGCATATAATAACCAGATAAACGGGTGAAATGAAGCACTAAGAGAGTTACTAAAAGACAATATCACCATGATATTCATGAGCACAAGTTAGAAATATACTCACTATGGGACCCCAAATTACCCCCCCTAATCATCAACTGATTCAGATTAAGTTCAACTAACAAAACCAGTGAACTCTTTTTAAAATCAAATTGAAGTGAATGAACCAGGAACTTTGTTGTAAAAAAAAAAAAGTTATTTACTTGCCGAGCCCGAGGGGTTTGCGGTTAAATGATATAATTCTTTGAGTTATTAGCTAAAAGGGCCTAACGCTCGGCTGAATGTTACACTGCACCACTGACACAGATGCACCTAAATCTAGAGCATGAGGACAGTAGTTGTCTAATCTCCTAAATCCAGTGGGATTTACATAATTACTAATGTGGAAATCAGGGAGTGAGACCCTACAGCTGTGTTGGCTGATCGAATATTCTATTGCTTCTTTTTGCATATTAACTTCATACGTAGTTTGTTCTCTTGCATTTTTAATTAATCAATAATTAACAGCAGCTCCAGGCAGATTTAATCATGTCCTCAAATCACTGCACCTTCCCACCAAACCTACGGTATATGTTCCTACTTGTGGGCACCTCATCTTCCCTCCTGGTTGGCCAAGTACCTGGATGTTCCCTTAAATAAATTTCATCTAGGCTGTAGCTACAAACTTAATTGGATTGGTACAATATGGTGGAGTAAAGTGCATTTTTTAATCTAATAAATTAGAGAGGAGCACGGTCCATTTTTTTTGCTAGATTTATCCTCCTCCACGGTAGTGGATATCCTGACAAACAGACTTGAAACTGATTACAAATCTGAAGCTAGAAAGGAGCAATAACCAACAATGTTCAGTCCAGGGGTCAGTCTTTGACAAACATAGATCTTGTGATCCATAAGAATTGTAGTTCAGCAAAATACATATAATGAATAGAGATGTCGCGAACTGTTCGCCGGCGAACTTGTTCGCGCGAACATCGGGTGTTCGCGCTCACCGGAAGTTCGCGAACGTCGCGCGACGTTCGCCATTTTGGGTTCGCCATTGTTGGCGCTTTTTTTTGCCCTCTCACCCCAGACCAGCAGGTACATGGCAGCCAATCAGGAAGCTCTCCCCTGGACCACTCCCCTTCCCTATAAAAACCGAAGCCCTGCAGCGTTTTTTCACTCTGCCTGTGTGTGCTGAAGAGATAGTGTAGGGAGAGAGCTGCTGCCTGTTAGTGATTTCAGGGACAGTTGAAAGTTTGCTGGCTAGTAATCGTTTTGATACTGCTCTGTTATTGGAGGGACAGAAGTCTGCAGGGGTTTGAGGGACATTTTAGCTTAGGTAGCTTTGCTGGCTAGTAATCTACCTTCTACTGCAGTGCTCTGTATGTAGCTGCAGTGGGCAGCTGTCCTGCTTCTGATCTCATCTGCTGACTGCTGCAATAACAGTAGTCCTTGTAAGGACTGCTTTTATTTATTTTTTTGTTGTTTTACTACTACTACTACTACTACTATAAGAGCCCAGTGCTATTAGTCTAGCAGTGTTGGGGGAGTGGGACTGGTGTGCTAATCTGCTGCTCCTAGTAGTTCAGCAGCACCAACTTTAATTTTTTTTTTTTAATATTCATTTTTTTTTTATTTTACTTTTTTTTATTTTACTACCGCTGTAGTAGTGTATAAGTTGACCTTTTAGGCATTATTTGCCCTGTAGGCATTATTTGCACACTGTTTTCTTCAACCCGCCATCTAGCTGTGTGACCTTGTTCACATTCTGTCTAAATATCCATAATATTACCGTCTCCAGAAAAAACACCGGAGTGACTTTTTTCAAGCAGCCATAATATATTTTACGTAATCCGTATCCACCGCTGTAGTAGTGTATACGTTGACCTTGTAGGCATTATTTGCACACTGTTTTCTTCAACCCGCCATCTAGCTGTGTGACCTTGTTCACATTCTGTCTAAATATCCATAATATTACCGTCTGCAGAAAAAACACCGGAGTGACATTTTTCAAGCAGCCATAATATATTTTACGTAATCCGTATCCACCGCTGTAGTAGTGTATACGTTGACCTTGTAGGCATTATTTGCACACTGTTTTCTTCAACCCGCCATCTAGCTGTGTGACCTTGTTCACATTCTGTCTAAATATCCATAATATTACCGTCTCCAGAAAAAACACCGGAGTGACTTTTTTCAAGCAGCCATAATATATTTTACGTAATCCGTATCCACCGCTGTAGTAGTGTATACGTTGACCTTGTAGGCATTATTTGCACACTGTTTTCTTCAACCCGCCATCTAGCTGTGTGAGCTTGTTCACATTTTGTCTAAATATTGATAATATTATCGTCTCTAGAAAAACCACTTGAGTTACTTTTTTTCAAGCAGCATTCATATATTTTACGTAATCCGTATCCACCGCTGTAGTAGTGTATACGTTGACCTTGTAGGCATTATTTGCACACTGTTTTCTTCAACCCGCCATCTAGCTGTGTGAGCTTGTTCACATTTTGTCTAAATATTGATAATATTATCGTCTCTAGAAAAACCACTTGAGTTACTTTTTTTCAAGCAGCATTCATATATTTTACGTAATCCGTATCCACCGCTGTAGTAGTGTATACGTTGACCTTGTAGGCATTATTTGCACACTGTTTTCTTCAACCCGCCATCTAGCTGTGTGAGCTTGTTCACATTTTGTCTAAATATTGATAATATTATCGTCTCTAGAAAAACCACTTGAGTTACTTTTTTTCAAGCAGCATTCATATATTTTACGTAATCCGTATCCACCGCTGTAGTAGTGTATACGTTGACCTTGTAGGCATTATTTGCACACTGTTTTCTTCAACCCGCCATCTAGCTGTGTGAGCTTGTTCACATTTTGTCTAAATATTGATAATATTATCGTCTCTAGAAAAACCACTTGAGTTACTTTTTTTCAAGCAGCATTCATATATTTTACGTAATCCGTATCCACCGCTGTAGTAGTGTATACGTTGACCTTGTAGGCATTATTTGCACACTGTTTTCTTCAACCCGCCATCTAGCTGTGTGAGCTTGTTCACATTTTGTCTAAATATTGATAATATTATCGTCTCTAGAAAAACCACTTGAGTTACTTTTTTTCAAGCAGCATTCATATATTTTACGTAATCCGTATCCACCGCTGTAGTAGTGTATACGTTGACCTTGTAGGCATTATTTGCACACTGTTTTCTTCAACCCGCCATCTAGCTGTGTGAGCTTGTTCACATTTTGTCTAAATATTGATAATATTATCGTCTCTAGAAAAACCACTTGAGTTACTTTTTTTCAAGCAGCATTCATATATTTTACGTAATCCGTATCCACCGCTGTAGTAGTGTATACGTTGACCTTGTAGGCATTATTTGCACACTGTTTTCTTCAACCCGCCATCTAGCTGTGTGAGCTTGTTCACATTTTGTCTAAATATTGATAATATTATCGTCTCTAGAAAAACCACTTGAGTTACTTTTTTTCAAGCAGCATTCATATATTTTACGTAATCCGTATCCACCGCTGTAGTAGTGTATACGTTGACCTTGTAGGCATTATTTGCACACTGTTTTCTTCAACCCGCCATCTAGCTGTGTGACCTTGTTCACATTTTGTCTAAATATTGATAATATTATCGTCTCTAGAAAAACCACTTGAGTTACTTTTTTTCAAGCAGCATTCATATATTTTACGTAATCCGTATCCACCGCTGTAGTAGTGTATACGTTGACCTTGTAGGCATTATTTGCACACTGTTTTCTTCAACCCGCCATCTAGCTGTGTGTATTATCGTTTCCAGAAAAACCAACTGAGTTTTTGTTGTTGTTGTTGTTTTTTTAAAAATAATGCCAGGCAAAGGCAGGCCGCCACGCAGAGGCCGTGCTAGGGGCCGTGCTGCTATGCAATCCTGTGGCCCTAGCAAATTGCCCAGTTTTAAAAAGCCAATGACCCTGAACTCCCAAAATGCTGAAGAGGTAGTTGACTGGCTTACACAGCACACCCCATCCTCTACCGTTTCTAACTTTACCACAACATCCTCCTCATCCTCCACTGCTATGGCCACCCCACGTAACACTTCCTCCACCACCGGTGCCCCTTCTTCACTGGGGTCAGAGGAGTTATTTTCCTATGAGTTTCTTGAACTGAGTAATGCGCAACCATTATTGCCAGAAGAAGATGAAGGAGATGAGGACCTTACACCAGATTTAATTCTGGCAGAGAACACGATAGAGATGGACATAATGAGTGATGAGGAGGAGGTCCCCGCTGCTGCTTCCTTCTGTGATGTGTCAGAAGAAATTGATGCATCTGAGGAGAATGATGATGAGGAGATTGATGTTTTGTGGGTGCCTAGTAGAAGAGAGCAAGAGGAGGGTAGTTCAGATGGAGAGACGGAGAGTCAGAGAGGCAGTAGGAGAATAAGACTTAGAAGAAGCAGGGAGGACAGCCCGCAGGGATCAGTAGGGCAACAACATGTATCGGCACCTGTGTTCAGCCGGCCAACGCACCCGCCATTGCCGCCAATTGCCGCCAACTTCTACTGTTACCGCCAGATCGCACACTTCCAAAAAGTCAGCAGTGTGGGATTTTTTTAATGTGTGTGCCTCTGACAAAAGCATTGTAATTTGCAATGAGTGCAGTCAGAAACTGAGCCTTGGTAAGCCCAACAGCCACATAGGTACAACTTCTATGCGAAGGCACATGAGCGGCAAGCACAAAGCACTTTGGGAGCAACACCTCAAAGGCAACAGGCAAACTAAAAGCCCACACTCCTTCTGGTCCAGCATCTTACTGCTCTACCTCTGCTCTCCTTGACCCGTCTGAACCACCCTCCACTCCGCCTTCCACCTTGACCACCTGTTCCCATTCCCAGTCATCTGCCACCAGCCAAGTTTCTGTGAAGGCCATGTTTGAGCGTAAGAAGCCAATGTCTGACTGTCACCCCCTTGCCCGGCGTCTGACAGCTGGCTTGTCTGCACTCTTAGCCCGCCAGCTTTTACCATACCAGCTGGTGGACTCTGAGGCCTTCCGCAAATTTGTAGCAATTGGGACACCGCAGTGGAAGGTACCCAGCCGCAATTTTTTTCTAAAAAGGGAATACCACACCTGTACCAACATGTGCAGAGCCAAGTTACCGCATCTCTGTCACTTAGTGTTGGGCCAAAGGTCCATATGACTACTGACGCATGGTCCTCCAAGCATGGTCAGGGCAGGTATGTCACCTACACTGCCCACTGGGTGAACTTGTAATGGCTGGGAAGCAGGGAATGGGTAGCTCAACAACAACAGTGGAGTTGGTGTCACCGCCACGGATTGCACGCGGTTCTGCCACCACCTCTACTCCTCCATCGCTCTCTACCTCGTCTTCTTCTTCTTCTTACTCTGCTGCTGGGTCCTCCTTCTCCTCCTCCACACCTGTGCACCCCCAGCTCCCCCTAGGCTATTCGACGTGCCAGGTACGCCGTTGTCACGCTGGTCTTGGGGATGACGTGCCTGGAAAGCAAAAACCATACCGGATCTGTACTCCTGTCATCTCTGCAGTCACAGGCCGATCGGTGGCTGACCCCACACCAACTGCAGATCGGAAAAGTGGTGTGTGACAATGGAAGCAATCTGTTGGCAGCGTTGAGACTAGGCAATTTAACACATGTGCCCTGCATGGCACATGTGTTAAATTTAATAGTCCAACGTTTTGTCTCCAAGTACCCAGGATTCCAGGACGTTCTCACCCAGTCCAGAAAGGTGTCGGCCCATTTCAGACGTTCCTACACAGCCATGGCACGCCTTGCTGACATTCAGCAGCGCTACAACATGCCAGTCAGGCGTTTGATTTCTGACAGCCAGACTCGCTGGAATTCAACGCTCCTTATGTTGGAACGTCTGCTGCAACAACAAAGGGCCGTCAACGAGTACCTTTTTGAACTGGGTGGTAGGACTGGATCTGCACAGCTGGGGATTTTTTTCCCCGTTACTGGGTGCTTATGCGCGATGCCTGCAGGCTCATGCGACCTTTTGAAGAGGTGACAAATATGGTCAGTCGCACCGAAGGCACCATCAGCGACCTAATACCCTTCGCTTTCTTCCTGGAGCGTGCCGTGCGACGAGTGACAGATGAGGCTGTAGACCAGCGTGACGAGGAGCTGGAAGCGCACGATTTCTGGTCGGAATCACCAGAACGAACCCAGGCACCTGCTGCAACGCAGGGAGAGGTGCCAGAAGTGGAGTCAGAGGAGGAAGGTGGCTTTGTGGAGGAGGAGGAGGAGGACCAACAGGAGCAGGCTTCCCAGGGGGCTAGTGGTGACCTTTTGGGGACCCCTGGTCTTGTACGTGGCTGGGGGGAGGAGACCGTGGGATGATGCAGTCCTTGATAATGAGGAAGCGGAGATGGATAGCTCTGCATCCAACCTTGTGAGAATGGGGTCTTTCATGCTGTCATGCCTGTTGAAGGACCCCCGTATCAAGAGGCTTAAGGAGAAGGACCTGTACTGGGTCGCAACGCTACTAGACCCTCGGTACAAGCATAAAGTGTCAGAAATGTTACCAACATACCACAAGTCCGAAAAGATGCGGCATTTACAACCAGCCTGCAAAACATGTTGTACAATGCTTTTAAGGGTGATGTTACTTCAGGAACTCATCAACATTCCAGGGGCAGAGGTGCCAGTAATCCTGCCACGAGCACACCTGCAAGGACAAAGCCCTTTGGCCAGTCTGTAACGTCAGACATGCAAATGTTTTTCTGTCCAAGGCAGCGCCACAACCCTTCTGGATCCACCCTCAAAGAACGCCTCGACCGGCAGGTAGCGGACTACCTGGCATTAACTGCAGATATCGACACTCTGAGGAGCGATGAACCCCTGGACTACTGGGTGTGCAGGCTTGATCTGTGGCCAGAGCTGTCACAATTTGCCATGAACCTCTTGTCTTGCCCAGCCTCAAGTGTGCTCTCAGAAAGGACCTTCAGTGCAGCAGGAGGGATTGTAACTGAGAAGAGAACTCGCCTAGGTCACAAAAGTGTCGATTACCTGACCTTTATTAAAATGAATGAGGGGTGGATCTCGGAGGGGTTACTGCACGCCGGAAGACTTGTTCTGACTTCTATGCAGCTGTCCTTCTCTTCAAGCCTCATGACTCCACACACAGCTGTCCTTTAGCGTCCTCCTCCTCCCTCCGCCACCGTTACAAACTAGGGTGCAAACCCTACTGGTTTAATTTTTCTGGCCTCTGTGCTTCAGTGGCTGCAACCAAAAAAACTGGGCAAACAATGTCTACAAGGTCAACGTATGGCAAAAAATGACTATTTTCAGCATTTATATGGCATATTTTTCTGGCAACTGTGCTTCAGTGGCTGCGTCCAAAAAAATGCATATTTTCTGCATTTATATGGCATAATTTTTCTGGCCTCTGTGCTTCAGTGGCTGCAACCAAAAAAATGCATATTTTCAGCATTTATATGGCATAATTTTCTGGCCTCTGTGCTTCAGTGGCTGCAACCAAAAAAATTTATATTTTCAGCATTTATATGGCATAATTTTTCTGGCCTCTGTGCTTCAGTGGCTGCAACCAAAAAAATGCATATTTTCAGCATTTATATGGCATAATTTTTCTGGCAACTGTGCTTCAGTGGCTGCGACCAAAAAAATGACTATTTTCAGCATTTATATGGCATATTTTTTCTGGCCTCTGTGCTTCAGTGGCTGCGGCCAAAAAAACTGGGCAAACAATGCCTACAAGGTCAACGACGTTTCAAATCCTGTAAATCCTGCACCACCAACCCCCCAAAAAAGTAGTTTTGGATTGATTAAAGGAGCATTTCTCAGTTTTATAGTCCAAATGGTTATCTTTCTGCAACTGAAGCAAAGTGTACACAACATGTTTCTTGTCTGAAGAGTTGGGAACATCAACCAAACAAGAAGCAACCACCAAAGGCCTTCCCAAAAGTTTCATATGTTCTACCCAATGTAGATATAGATCCAGGGAATAGGACAATGGATCCACCATTAGGTTTGTTATGTGGTAGAACTTCCAAATTCGTCTTGTGGAAGACATTAGCAGAGTCCCACTAGCAGTCAGGTAGAAGTTGAAGCAAACAAGGTGGTAGGAAGGAGAGGGCAAGGCAAGGACAGACAACTGGAAGGGTTGATATTTTATATGGTTTGTTGTTCTTAGACAAGAGAGGTTGGAGCAGAATATTCTACTGCATGTACCACTGACACAGGTGCTCCTACATCTATGGTAAAATAGAGTACTTATCCCAACTCTAAAATAAGGGTAAGTCAACTTAGTTTTAAATAATCACAAGTGTGCCAATCAGGGACTGACCCCTGCAGCTGCATTGGTTGAAATTTGACTGGGTTTGTCTCTATTGGTGAGTAGGAGGTGCACAATGTAAAGATTTACATTTATTGGAGGGGAGTATCCATGGCCAAAGCAACTCCAGGACCTGAAATGGAAACAATAAGTAGGAAACTTCAAAATTACAGACCTAGTAGAGTATTTGCCTATACCAGCTGTAGTAATGCAGGAAAAGGATTCAACAATGTCCCTTGATATTCCACCCCCCAAAACTATTTTATTCCAGCTTGTGGGCACTGTTTATGTTCTTGTGGTTGGCCAAGTTCTTGCAGGTTCCCAGTGGGTCTGTGCCAGTCCAAGCTGGTGGAAAAACTACATAATTTCCTCCTCTATAGGGAACTTTTATGACTTGTGCATGAATAGAATGACAGCCACTGTGCTATTGGGCAACTTGTTTTTGACTGTTATATAATCTATACAGGTTACAGGAACGTATCCTGGGGGCTGCGGAACAAGCTCGTCTGCTGGTTGACATTTCTCTGCAGCTGGTAGAGAAAATATGCAAATATATATAAATATATGGTCTTAGCAGAAAAGTGTGTGGGATTTTTTGTTGCACATACAAATGTAATGAGAGCAAAGGAGATCAACTGATTCAGATTAAGTTCAACTAACAAAACCAGTGAACTCTTTTTAAAATCAAATTGAAGTGAATGAACCAGGAACTTTGTTGTGAATAAAAAAGTTATTTACTTGCCGAGCCCGAGGGGTTTGCGGTTAAATGATATAATTCTTTGAGTTTTTAGCTAAAAGGGCCTAACGCTCGGCTGAATGTTACACTGCACCACTGACACAGATGCACCTAAATCTAGAGCATGAGGACAGTAGTTGTCTAATCTCCTAAATCCAGTGGGATTTACATAATTACTAATGTGGAAATCAGAGAGTGAGACCCTACAGCTGTGTTGGCTGATTGAATATTCTATTGCTTCTTTTTGCATATTAACTTCATACGTGGTTTGTTCTCTTGCATTTTTAATTAATCAACAATTAACAGCAGCTCCAGGCAGATTTAATCATGTCCTCAAATCACTGCACCTTCCCACCAAACCTTTATGTTCCTACTTGTGGGCACCTCATCTTCCCTCCGGTTGGCCAAGTACCTGGATGTTCCCGTAATAAGTTTCATCTAGGCTGTAGCTACAAACTTGGCTGAGTAAAGTGCTTTATAATCTAATAAATTAGAGAGGAGCACAGTCCATTTTTTTTGCCAGATTTATCTTCCTCCACGGTCCAATTCCAACATCAAGTTTCAGATCTCAAGTCAACTCTGCAGTAATGATGGAATGATCTGAGAAAGTCATTTAATGAATCATCTGTATTAGCTGCCAAAGCCAAGGAAATCTTGAATTGCGTAAAGACCTTCAGTGGTGGGACAGTCCAGAACTGCAGCAACTTTGCAATTATCTATAACAAGGAATTTGGGGAAAACTGTAAATCCTGCACCGCCAACCCCCCCCCCCCAAAAAAAAGTAGTTTTGGGTTGATTAAAGGAGCATCTTTCCGGCACTGAAACATCAAGTGTATGCAAAATGTTTGTCTTCTGAAAAGTTGAGGACATCAACCAAACAACAACCAAATCCTGTAAATCCTGCACCACCAACCCCCCAAAAAAAGTAGTTTTGGATTGATTAAACGAGCACTTCTCAGTTTTATAGTCCAAATGGTTATCTTTCTGCAACTGAAGCAAAGTGTACACAACATGTTTCTTGTCTGAAGAGTTGGGAACATCAATCAAACCAGAAGCAACCACCATAGGCCTTCCCAAAAACTTCATATGTTCTACCCAATGTAGATAAAGATCCAGGGAATAGGACAATGGATCCACCATTAGGTTTGTGATGTGGTAGAACTTCCAAATTCTTCTTGTGGAAGACATTAGCAGAGTCCCACTAGCAGTCAGGTAGAAGTTGAAGCAAACAAGGTGGTAGGAAGGAGAGGGCAAGACAAGGAGACACAACTGGAAGGGTTGACATTTTAATTATATAATTCTTTGTTCTTAGACAAGAGAGGTTGGATCTGAATATTCGACTGCATGTACCACTGACACAGGTGCTCCTACATCTATGGTAAAATACGGTTCTTACCCCCATCTCCAAAATAAGGGGAAGTCAACTTGCAGCTGCATTGGCTGAAGTTTGACTGGGTTTGTCTCTATTGGTGAGTAGGAGGTGCACAATGTAAAGATTTACATTTATTGGAGGGGAGTATCCATGGCCAAAGCAACTCCAGGACTTGAATTGGAAACAAAAAGTAGGAAACATGACAAAATTACAGACCTAGTAGAGTATTTGCCTATACCAGCTGTAGTAATGCAGGAAAAGGATTCAACAATGTTCCTTGATATTCCACCCCCCAAAACTATTTCATTCCAGCTTGTGGGCACTGTTTGTGTTCTTGTATTTGGCCAAGTTCCAGCAGGTTCCCAGTGGGTCTGTGCCAGTCCAAGCTGGTGGAAAAACTACATAATTTCCTCCTCTATAGGGAACTTTTATGACTTGTGCATGAATAGAATGACAGCCACTGCGCTATCGGGTAACTTTTTTTTGACTGTTATATAATCTATACAGGTTACAGGAACGTATCCTGGGGGCAGCGGAACAAGCTCGCCTGCTGGTTGACATTTCTCGGCAGCTGGTAGAGAAAATATGCAAATATATATAAATATATGGTCTTAGCAGAAAAGTATGTGTTTTTTTTGTTGCACATACAAATGTAATGAGAGCAAAGGAGAGCTCACCTTCAGCAAGGACAGTCTCTTCCAGTCAGCCAGTAACATTATGTAACATTTAAATTCTTTTTCTTACACCTGAACTAGAAAGATTCAGTCTGTGGCACTGTTCTATGGGGAGGAGCAATGGGGTTGGCTGAGTGATTGAGAGGAGAAGGTCTGGACAAGGGAGGGCAATGCCATTCAATGTTCATTTCTGATAATAAAGGGGAACTTCATCTAAAGAATTGGGGTTCTCACAAAGTGTATATTTAGCTGCCAACACTGCACAGCCAACATTATGCTGTATAAATCATTTTTGTATATTTCAGGATTTCCCTAATATTCCAGTGTAACAGTTATTTGATTGCTGGGGTCACTGCACTTGAACCGCTTGAATATTTTCAAATGAGATCTGTTCCTTTCAACGGCTATTGACTATTTTAGGGATAATAATGGGGATGTGTTTGTGCCAACCAGATCTGGTTTCCTACATCTCTGCTCCCTGTGCTCAGAGCTGCTCCTGCCATGAGACATAAGGGCAAATTCACTAAAGGGCAAATTTTCACCTGCAAAAGCTTCTCCACACTTCGCGCCACTTCGTCACTTCCACTACGCTAATTCACTAAAACGCGAAGTTGCGTCTCTGCAGCCCAAACTTGGCCAGCGTTAATTCGTCAGCTCGAGCATTTTATAGAAAACTTTTGCTAACATTAATTAGCAAAAGGCCTTGACAAAGGCCTTGGTGCCGAAACGTTGGGGCCATTCTCATTTTTCTGGTAGGTGTATCCTCTTCCTTGCTGATTTCTTGCTTGCTACATGAGACTAATGGGTGATTGATTTTCTATGCTACTTTTTAACATTGTATAAATTGCGCCATGTATTGTATGGCATTATCCATGTAAAATGTTTTCTTGAACAATAGTAAAAAAAATTTTTTTCAAACCACCCTTATGTCCAATTGTTTTGTTTTGAGTGTGCAAACATTTTGACTTAGTACTAACATTAATTTCTGCCTAGCGAAACTTCAATAGTCCTCTTACACTTACACAATTTGAATAGGGCGGGTACATATAGGTCATATATATAAGTCTTTATTAAAGATGTTGGTGCAAAATGGCCACTTATTATTACACATGTCGAAAAAATAAAGACAAAAGAGATCCTCTAACGTCCTAGACATGAGCCCACCCTAACACCCTAAAACAAGGAGGGTGGGGTGCCTCAGGTAGGGTTGCCACCTTTTAATAAATGGTGGTGGGAACAAAAGGGCGGGCCGTGACTGAAAAGGGGGCAGGCTGTGATATAAAAGGGGGCGGGATGTGACATAAAAAGGGGCGGGCCACAGCGCACGATGGCCAGGAGGAGGCAATGCAGTAAGTTTTGAGTGGATTGGGGGCGGGCCAAGGGTTTTTGTTAGGGGTATTACAATTTTATCAGCAGCTACATTGCCAGTAAATTTGCAATACCAGCCCCGGCCTTGGCAGGTGTTTTACCGGCTAGGAGGGTAAATTACTGGCTGGGTGGCAATCCGAGCCTCAGACAGCAGCAGCCCCAATATCCCCCCTGCCTATGCTGATAGCTCAGGGCCCAGGTTTGGACTGGCCCGACGGGACACCGTTCGCACATGCACGCTGAGTGGCGCCTTCATGCATGCGCGTAGAGCGTTTCACAGTAGGTGGCGGGGGCAGAGGGGGGCCCTGGACAGGAGTCCCAGTGGGCCCCAGGCCCCCCATTCCGACACTGCCTACATTCACTTTGTCAGTAGTAGTAGAAGGGCATATAATAACCAGAGAGATAAAGGGGTGAAATGAAGCGCTGGAAGCACAACAGAGAGTTACTAAAAGACTTTATCACCATGATATTCCCCTGCACTGAGCACACGTTAAAAATATACTCACTATGGGACCCCAAATTTCCCCCCTAATTGCTGTAAGAGAGACCCCATCAACTGATTAAGATCAAGATTAATTTTAACTAACAAAACAAGTGAATTCTTTTTAAAATCACTTTGAAATAAATGAACCAGGAACTTTCTTCTAAAAAAAAAATATATTATTTACTTGCCGAGCCCGAGGGGTTTGCAGTTAAATGAATTAATACTTTGAGTTTTTAGCTTAAAGGGCCTAACGCTCGGCTGAATGTTACACTGCACCACTGACACAGATGCACCTAAATCTAGAGCAGGGGAGCCCAGAAGGTCTATCGGGATCTACCAGTAGAACTTTAGCTGGTGATCAGTAGATCTCGAGACACTTTCAACAAACAGCTTGTCTAAATCACCCTCCTGTTTCATTCTTTTCATTCAGATATTTATTATATTACTGTTACATAAGACATAGATGTTTAAATATAACAAAATACATTTTCTCATAAATCAATATTTAAAGGATAAGTAAACCTTTAAAATAGGCGAATGTAAAATTGATGAGGGGGCTATTCTAAGCACTTTTGCAATGTACATTCATTATTTATTTATGTTTAATTCCAAGATATTAAGGGATACATGTACTGTTAATATGAATGAATTTTGTTACAACAGCGCCACCTGCTGGTCAGTTTCCCACCAGTCTGACCAGCAAGTAGTCAAGGAAGTTGTCAGGAGAAAGAAAGAGGCTGATGTTCTTCTGCTTAGGAAAGATGTGAGAAAGGTTTCTAATTATATTTATTACCGGAAAGGTCCAATTCCAACATCAAGTTTCAGATCTCAAGTCAACTCAGCAGTAATGATGGAATGATCTGAGAAAGTCATTCAACCAATCATCTGTAGTAGCTGCCAAAGCCAAAGAAATCTTGAACTAGTGTTGGGACAGGCCATAACTGCAGAAACTTTGCAATAATCTATAACAAGGAATTTGGTGAAAATTTTAAAACCTGCACCCCCCACAAAAAAAGTAGTTTTGGGTTGATTACGCAACATGTTTCACGCCTGAAGAGCTGGGAGCATCAACCAAACAACAACCAAATCCTGTAAATGCTTGTAAATCCCGTCACCAACCCCACCAAACAAGGTAGTTGATTAAAAGAGCTCTTCTCAGTTTTATGGTCCAAATGGTTATCTTTCCGTCACTAAAGCATAAACTTTACACAACATGTTTCTCTTCTGAAGAGTTGGGAACATCAACCAAATAAGAAGCCACCACCAAAGGTCTTCCCAAAAGTTCTACCCAGAGTAGATAAAGATCCAGGTAATAGGTCAATGGAACCATCATTAGGTCTGGGATGTGGTAGAACTTCCAAATTCTTCTTGTGGAAGACATTAGCAGAGTACCACTAGCAGTCAGGTAGAAGTTGAAGCAAACAAGGTGGTAGGAAGGAGAGGGCAAGACAAGGAGACACAACTGGAAGGGTTGACATTTTAATTATATAATTTGTTGTTCTTAGACAAGAGAGGTTGGAGCAGAATATTCTACTGCATGTACCACTGACACAGGTGCTCCTACATCTATGGTAAAATACAGTACTTACCCCAACTCTAAAATAAGGGTAAATCAACTTAGTTTTAAATAATCACAAGTGTGCCAATCAGGGACTGACCCCTGCAGCTGCATTGGCTGAAATTTGACTGGGTTTGTCTCTATTGGTGAGTAGGAGGTGCACAATGTAAAGATTTACATTTATGGGAGAGGAGTATCCATGGCCAAATCAACTCCAGGACCTGAAATGGAAACAATAAGTAGGAAACGTTAAAATTACAGACCTAGTAGAGTATTTGCCTATACCAGCTGTAGTAATGCAGGAAAAGGATTCAACAATGTCCCTTGATATTCCACCCCCCAAAACTATTTTATTCCAGCTTGTGGGCACTGTTTATGTTCTTGTGGTTGGCCAAGTTCCTGCAGGTTCCCAGTGGGTCTGTGCCAGTCCAAGCTGGTGGAAAAACTACATAATTTCCTCCTCTATAGGGAACTTTTATGACTTGTGCATGAATAGAATGACAGCCACTGTGCTATTGGGCAACTTGTTTTTGACTGTTATATAATCTATACAGGTTACAGGAACGTATCCTGGGGGCAGCGGAACAAGCCCGTCTGCTGGTTGACATTTCTCGGCAGCTGGTAGAGAAAATATGCAAATATATATAAATATATGGTCTTAGCAGAAAAGTATGTGGGTTTTTTTGTTGCACATACAAATGTAATGAGAGCAAAGGAGAGCTCACCTTCAGCAAGGACAGTCTCTTCCAGTCTGCCAGTAACTTTATGTAACATTTAAATTCTTTTTCTTACACCTGAACTAGAAAGATTCAGTCTGTGGCACAGTTCTATGAGGAGGAACAATGGGGTTGGAGTGATTGAGAGGAGAAGGTCTGGACAAGGGAGGGCAATGCCATTCAATGTTCATTTTTCATTATAAAGGGGAACTTCATCTAAAGAATTGAGATTCTCCCAAAGTGTATATTTAGCTGCCAACACTGCACAGCCAACATTATGCTGTATAAATCATTTTTGTATACTTCAGGATTTCCCTAATATTCCATTGTAACAGTTATTTGATTGCTGGGGTCACTGCACTTGAACCGCTTGAATATTTTCAAATGAGATCTGTTCCTTTCATCGGTAATGGACTATTTTAGGGATAATAATGGGGACGTGTTTGTGCCAACCAGATCTGGTTTCCTACATCTCTGCTCCCTGTGCTCAGAGCTGCTCCTGCCATGAGGCATAAGGGCAAATTCACTAAAGGGCAAATTTTCACCTGCAAAAGCTTCTCCACACTTCGCGCCACTTCATCATTTCTACTACGCTAATTCACTAAAACGCGAAGTTGCGTCTCTGCAGCCCAAACTTGGCCAGCGTTAATTCGTCAGCTCAAGCATTTTATAGAAAACTTTTGCTAACATTAATTTCTGCCTAGCGAAACTTCAATAGTACTCTTACACTTAGGTCAATTTGAATAGGGCGGGTACATATAGGTCATATATATAAGTCTTTATTAGAGATGTTTGTGCAAAATGGCCAATTATTATTACACAAAATAAAGACAAAAGAGATCCTCTAACGTCCTAGACATGAGCCCACCCTAACACCCTAAAACAAGGAGGGTGGGGTGCCTCAGGTAGGGTTGCCACCTTTTAATAAACGGTGGTGGGAACAAAAGGGCGGGCCGTGACTGAAAAGGGGGCAGGCTGTGATATAAAAGGGGGCGGGATGTGACATAAAAAGGGGCGGGCCACAGCACACGATGGCCAGGAGGAGGCAATGCAGTAAGTTTTGAGTGGATTGGGGGCAGGCCAAGGGTTTTTGTTAGGGGTTTTACAATTTTATCAGCAGCTACATTGCCAGTAAATTTGCAATACCAGCCCCGGCCTTGGCAGGTGTTTTACCGGCTAGGAGGGTAAATTACTGGCTGGGTGGCAATCCGAGCCTCAGACAGCAGCAGCCCCAATATCCCCCCTGCCTATGCTGATAGCTCAGGGCCCAGGGTTGGACTGGCCCGACGGGACACCTGGAAAAAACCCTGTGGGCCCTGACCCTCATGGGCCCCACCAGGCCAGACCCCCTCTCTTCGGTGCCGTGCAGCAACGTTGTGGCACCGTTCGCACATGCACGCAGAGTGGCGCCTTCATGCATGCGCGTAGAGCGTTTCACAGTAGGTGACGGGGGCAGAGGGGGGCCCTGAACAGGAGTCCCAGTGGGCCCCAGGCCCCCCATTCCGACACTGCCTACATTCACTTTGTCAGTAGTAGTAGAAGGGCATATAATAACCAGAGAGATAAAGGGGTGAAATGAAGCGCTGGAAGCACAACAGAGAGTTACTAAAAGACTTTATCACCATGATATTCCCCTGCACTGAGCACACATTAAAAATATACTCACTATGGGACCCCAAATTTCCCCCCTAATTGCTGTAAGAGAGACCCCATCAACTGATTAAGATCAAGATTAATTTTAACTAACAAAACAAGTGAATTCTTTTTAAAATCACTTTGAAGTAAATGAACCAGGAACTTTCTTCTAAAAAAAAAATATATTATTTACTTGCCGAGCCCGAGGGGTTTGCAGTTAAATGATATAATTCTTTGAGTTTTTAGCTTAAAGGGCCTAACGCTCGGCTGAATGTTACACTGCACCACTGACACAGATGCACCTAAATCTAGAGCAGGGGAGCCCAGAAGGTCTATCGGGATCTACCAGTAGAACTTTAGCTGGTGATCAGTAGATCTCGAGACACTTTTAACAAACAGCTTGTCTAAATCACCCTCCTGTTTCATGCTTTTCATTCAGATATTTATTATATTACTGTTACATAAGACATAGATGTTTAAATATAACAAAATACATTTTCTCATGAATCAATATTTAAAGGATAAGTAAACCTTTAAAATAAGTGAATGTAAAATTGATGAGGGGGCTATTCTAAGCACTTTTGTAATGTACATTCATTATTTATTTATTTTTAATACCAAGATATTAAGGGATACATGTACTGTTAATATGAATGAATTTTGTTACAACAGCGCCACCTGCTGGTTATTTTCCCACCAGTCTGACCAGCAAGTAGTCAAGGAAGTTGTCAGGAGAAAGAAAGAGGCTGATGTTCTTCTGCTTAGGAAAGATGAGACAAAGGGTTCTAATTATATTTATTACCGGAAAGGTCCAATTCCAACATCAAGTTTCAGATCTCAAGTCAACTCAGCAGTAATGATTTAATGATCTGAGAAAGTCATTCAATCAATCATCTGTAGTAGCTGCCAAAGCCAAAGAAATCTTGAACTGCCCTCAGTGTTGGGACAGGCCATAACTGCAGCAACTTTGCAATAATCTATAACAAGGAATTTGGTGGAAATTTTAAAACCTGCACCCCCCACAAAAAAAGTAGTTTTGGGTTGATTACGCAACATGTTTCACGCCTGAAGAGCTGAGAACATCAACCAAACAACAACCAAATCCTGTAAATGCTTGTAAATCCCGCATCACCAACCCCACCAAACAAGGTAGTTGATTAAAGGAGCACTTCTCAGTTTAATGGTCCAAATGGTTATCTTTCCGGCACTAAAGCATAAGGTTTACACAACATGTTTCTCTTCTGAAGAGTTGGGAACATCAACCAAATAAGAAGCCACCACCAAAGGCCTTCCCAAAAGTTCTACACAGAGTAGATAAAGATCCAGGGAATAGGTCAATGGAACCACCATTAGGTCTGGGATGTGGCAGAACTTCCAAATTCTTCTTGTGGAAGACATTAGCAGAGTCCCACTAGCAGTCAGGTAGAAGTTGAAGCAAACAAGGTGGTAGGAAGGAGAGGGCAAGGCAAGGACACACAACTGGAAGGGTTGACATTTTAATTATATAATTTGTTGTTCTTAGACAAGAGAGGTTGGAGCAGAATATTCTTCTGCATGTCGATTAATTCTATGAAATTCCCGCCGTGGGATTAATTTAAGTTTGAATGGATCACCTTGTTTTTGGAATCTATTCTACTGCATGTACCACTGACACAGGTGCTCCTACATCTATGGTAAAATACAGTTCTTACCCCAACTCTAAAATAAGGGGAAGTCAACTTAGTTTTAAATAATCACAAGTGTGCCAATTGCATTGCATTGCATTGGCTGAAGTTTGACTGGGTTTGTCTCTATTGGTGAGTAGGAGGTGCACAATGTGAAGATTTACATTTATTGGAGGGGAGTATCCATGGCCAAATCAACTCCAGGACCTGAAATGGAAACAATAAGTAGGAAACGTCAAAATTACAGACCTAGTAGAGTATTTGCCTATACCAGCTGTAGTAATGCAGGAAAAGGATTCAACAATGTCCCTTGATATTCCACCCCCCAAAACTATTTTATTCCAGCTTGTGGGCACTGTTTATGTTCTTGTGGTTGGCCAAGTTCCTGCAGGTTCCCAGTGGGTCTGTGCCAGTCCAAGCTGGTGGAAAAACTACATAATTTCCTCCTCTATAGGGAACTTTTATGACTTGTGCATGAATAGAATGACAGCCACTGTGCTATTGGGCAACTTGTTTTTGACTGTTATATAATCTATACAGGTTACAGGAACGTATCCTGGGGGCAGCGGAACAAGCCCGTCTGCTGGTTGACATTTCTCGGCAGCTGGTAGAGAAAATATGCAAATATATATAAAAATATGGTCTTAGCAGAAAAGTATGTGGGATTGTATGTTGCACATACAAATGTAATGAGAGCAAAGGAGAGCTCACCTTCAGCAAGGACAGTCTCTTCCAGTCTGCCAGTAACTTTATGTAACATTTAAATTCTTTTTCTTACACCTGAACTAGAAAGATTCAGTCTGTGGCACAGTTCTATGGGGAGGAGCAATGGGGTTGGAGTGATTGAGAGGAGAAGGTCTGGACATGGGAGGGCAATGCCATTCAATGTTCATTTTTCATTATAAAGGGGAACTTCATCTAAAGAATTGAGATTCTCACAAAGTGTTTATTTAGCTGCCAACACTGCACAGCCAACATTATGCTGTATAAATCATTTTTGTATATTTCAGGATTTCCCTAATATTCCATTGTAACAGTTATTTGATTGCTGGGGTCACTGCACTTGAACCGCTTGAATATTTTCAAATGAGATCTGTTCCTTTCAACAGCTATTGACTATTTTAGGGATAATAATGGGGACGTGTTTGTGCCAACCAGATCTGGTTTCCTACATCTCTGCTCCCTGTGCTCAGAGCTGCTCCTGCCATGAGGCATAAGGGCAAATTCACTAAAGGGCAAATTTTCACCTGCAAAAGCTTCTCCACACTTCGCGCCACTTCGTCACTTCCACTACGCTAATTCACTAAAACGCGAAGTTGCGTCTCTGCAGCCGAAACTTGGCCAGCGTTAATTTGTCAGCTCGAGCATTTCATAGAAAACTTTTGCTAACATTAATTTCTGCCTAGCGAAACTTCAATAGTACTCTTACACTTAGGTCAATTTGAATAAGGCGGGTACATATAGGTCATATATATAAGTCTTTATTAGAGATGTTGGTGCAAAATGGCCACTTATTATTACACATGTCCAAAAAAAAAATAAAGACAAAAGAGATCCTCTAACGTCCTAGACATGAGCCCACCCTAACACCCTAAAACAAGGAGGGTGGGGTGCCTCAGGTAGGGTTGCCACCTTTTAATAAACGGTGGTGGGAACAAAAGGGCGGGCCGTGACTGAAAAGGGGGCAGGCTGTGATATAAAAGGGGGCGGGATGTGACATAAAAAGGGGCGGGCCACAGCACAAGATGGCCAGGAGGAGGCAATGCAGTAAGTTTTGAGTGGATTGGGGGCGGGCCAAGGGTTTTTGTTAGGGGTTTTACAATTTTATTGGCAGCTACATTGCCAGTAAATTTGCAATACCAGCCCCGGCCTTGGCAGGTGTTTTACCGGCTAGGAGGGTAAATTACTGGCTGGGTGGCAATCCGAACCTCAGACAGCAGCAGCCCCAATATCCCCCCTGCCTATGCTGAAAGCTCAGGGCCCAGGGTTGGACTGGCCCGACGGGACACCTAGAAAAAACCCTGTGGGCTCTGACCCTCATGGGCCCCCACCAGGCCAGACCCCCTCTCTTCGGTGCCGTGCAGCAACATTGTGGCACCGTTCGCACATGCACGCTGAGTGGCGCCTTCATGCATGCGCGTAGAGCGTTTCACAGTAGGTGGCGGGGGCAGAGGGGGGCCCTGGACAGGAGTCCCAGTGGGCCCCAGGCCCCCCAGTCCGACACTGCCTACATTCACTTTGTCAGTAGTAGTAGAAGGGCATATAATAACCAGAGAGATAAAGGGGTGAAATGAAGCGCTGGAAGCACAACAGAGAGTTACTAAAAGACTTTATCACCATGATATTCCCCTGCACTGAGCACACGTTAAAAATATACTCACTATGGGACCCCAAATTTCCCCCCTAATTGCTGTAAGAGAGACCCCATCAACTGATTAAGATCAAGATTAATTTTAACTAACAAAAAAAATGAATTCTTTTTAAAATCACTTTGAAGTAAATGAACCAGGAACTTTCTTCTAAAAAAAGAAATATATTATTTACTTGCCGAGCCCGAGGGGTTTGCAGTTAAATGATATAATTCTTTGAGTTTTTAGCTTAAAGGGCCTAACGCTCGGCTGAATGTTACACTGCACCACTGACACAGATGCACCTAAATCTAGAGCAGGGGAGCCCAGAAGGTCTATCGGGATCTACCAGTAGAACTTTAGCTGGTGATCAGTAGATCTCGAGACACTTTCAACAAACAGCTTGTCTAAATCACCCTCCTGTTTCATGCTTTTCATTCAGATATTTATTATATTACTGTTACATAAGACATAGATGTTTAAATATAACAAAATACATTTTCTCATAAATCAATATTTAAAGGATAAGTAAACCTTTAAAATAGGCGAATGTAAAATTGATGAGGGGGCTATTCTAAGCACTTTTGCAATGTACATTCATTATTTATTTATGTTTAATTCCAAGATATTAAGGGATACATGTACTGTTAATATGAATGAATTTTGTTACAACAGCGCCACCTGCTGGTCAGTTTCCCACCAGTCTGACCAGCAAGTAGTCAAGGAAGTTGTCAGGAGAAAGAAAGAGGCTGATGTTCTTCTGCTTAGGAAAGATGTGAGAAAGGTTTCTAATTATATTTATTACCGGAAAGGTCCAATTCCAACATCAAGTTTCAGATCTCAAGTCAACTCAGCAGTAATGATGGAATGATCTGAGAAAGTCATTCAATCAATCATCTGTAGTAGCTGCCAAAGCCGAAGAAATCTTGAACTAGTGTTGGGACAGGCCATAACTGCAGCAACTTTGCAATAATCTATAACAAGGAATTTGGTGAAAATTTTAAAACCTGCACCCCCCACAAAAAAAGTAGTTTTGGGTTGATTACGCAACATGTTTCACTTCTGAAGAGCTGGAAACATCAACCAAACAACAACCAAATCCTGTAAATGCTTGTAAATCCCGCATCACCAACCCCACCAAACAAGGTAGTTGATTAAAGGAGCACTTCTCAGTTTTATGGTCCAAATGGTTATCTTTCCGGCACTAAAGCATAAGGTTTACACAACATGTTTCTCTTCTGAAGAGTTGGGAACATCAACCAAATAAGAAGCCACCACCAAAGGCCTTCCCAAAAGTTCTACCCAGAGTAGATAAAGATCCAGGGAATAGATCAATGGAACCATCACTAGGTCTGGGAAGTGGTAGAACTTCCAAATTCTTCTTGTGGAAGACATTAGCAGAGTCCCACTAGCAGTCAGGTAGAAGTTGAAGCAAACAAGGTGGTAGGAAGGAGAGGGCAAGGCAAGGACACACAACTGGAAGGGTTGATATTTTATATGGTTTGTTGTTCTTAGACAAGAGAGGTTGGAGCAGAATATTCTACTGCATGTACCACTGACACAGGTGCTCCTACATCTATGGTAAATTCCGGTACTTATCCCAACTCTAAAATAAGGGTAAGTCAACTTAGTTTTAAATAATCACAAGTGTGCCAATCAAGGACTGACTCCCGCAGCTGCATTGGCTGAAATTTGACTGGGTTTGTCTCTATTGGTGAGTTGGAGGTGCACAATGTAAAGATTTACATTTATTGGAGAGGAGTATCCATGGCCAAATCAACTCCAGGACCTGAAATGGAAACAATAAGTAGGAAACGTCAAAATTACAGACCTAGTAGAGTATTTGCCTATACCAGCTGTAGTAATGCAGGAAAAGGATTCAACAATGTCCCTTGATATTCCACCCCCCAAAACTATTTCATTCCAGCTTGTGGGCACTGTTTGTGTTCTTGTATTTGGCCAAGTTCCTGCAGGTTCCCAGTGGGTCTGTGCCAGTCCAAGCTGGTGGAAAAACTACATAATTTCCTCCTCTATAGGGAACTTTTATGACTTGTGCATGAATAGAATGACAGCCACTGTGCTATTGGGCAACTTGTTTTTGACTGTTATATAATCTATACAGGTTACAGGAACGTATCCTGGGGGCAGCAGAACAAGCCCGTCTGCTGGTTGACATTTCTCGGCAGCTGGTAGAGAAAATATGCAAATATATATAAAAATATGGTCTTAGCAGAAAAGTATGTGTTTTTTTTTGTTGCACATACAAATGTAATGAGAGCAAAGGAGAGCTCACCTTCAGCAAGGACAGTCTCTTCCAGTCAGCCAGTAACATTATGTAACATTTAAATTCTTTTTCTTACACCTGAACTAGAAAGATTCATTCTGTGGCACAGTTCTATGGGGAGGAACAATGGGGTTGGCTGAGTTATTGAGAGGAGAAGGTCTGGACAAGGGAGGGCAATGTCACTCAATGTTCATTTCTGATAATAAAGGGGAACTTCATCTAAAGAATTGAGGTTATTTCAAAGTGTATATTTAGCTGCCAACACTGTCCCTTCATTCACTTTGATGAGTTCATCACTATTTTGGAGGTTACCTGAGAATCTTGGTTCACATTATCTTTTTTAACAGGGATGACAAAAAGAAACCCTCAGTTTCATGTGTGGATACCGGCTCCTTGGCTGCTTTTTCTTTGCTGAATAAGGTACAGAGTACACTACATGGATCAAGGAGACCAGCAATGACTTATGGAGAGGTCACTTCCAGGCCTCCTCTTGTATAGTGAGATTATTAGTGATAAAATTGAGTGGAAAGAAGAGCTGGAGATGCCCCAGTCTCTGTATGTGATATTGTACATCTCTTTATATTTCCCCAGTTTTGTTTGCAAGTGAATTTCATGTATATTCAGCTAGACACTGATTTGCATAGATACTTGGAATTGCTCCTCTTACTTGTACTATTCTTATCCCTTGCATTCCCCGCTTAATAGCTTCACCATGCTCCGTATGTAAGGGTTATAAATGGGGACAGACAGGATAGATGGACATTAGAATAGTAGAACCCCAAATTCACAAAGAGTTGTCCTCAATGGCCACCAAGAAGGCGCTCATTTTTGTATTCCTGCTTGAAGGCACAAGGATTCTGCCAGACGGGCAATTGGCACAGTCATTCCCTTTAGGTAACACCAGGACCTTTGTTTATGACTTTGGGTCCTTTCGTACTCATCCAGCCAATGATTGGACTACTTGCCAGCCTGTGACCGGGCCGTGGGTTCTGGAGACTACAACTTTTACATAGAAATTTGGGGAGGAGTCATAGGGGGCCCTGAGATCAGTGATTGGGCTGTGAGGGTACAGAGATCAGTGGGTGTGGCTTATTATAAGAAGAAGCAAGGAGAGGGATTATAAGAAGGAATGGGGGTCCTCTCACTCACCAACAGGATCAGACATATCTCCCCCAGTATCTAAAAAAAGACATTCCTACCCAACATGATACTCAGGGTGGGCAGACAAGTCTATTTTAAATCTTCAGTATGAGGAAACTGTGAAAGTGGAATTTGGTAACTATTGTTCCTGTTTCAAACTATTCAAATAATATCACCTGTCACAGATGAGTTACGAGGTACAAATGTCACGGAGTGTGATTGTGTTGTTATTACTGGTCGCCATAAATGATATACACAGTGTATACACAGAGGAACACAGTGAGATGAAAGCAATGCACAGAATGGCTGGAGAAAAGGCAAAAATAAGGAATTAAAGAGACACAACTATCGCTCCTTCGGCCAACTGCTCCTGATAGCAGTCTGGGTCCGGCAGCATGAGTGAGTTGTTTGCAGCAGGAAAAAAATGTGTCATAAAGGAAGAAAATATAGTTTTTATAACAATGATAATTTCCCAGGAATTTGCCTTGCTTGTTATTCGTGCCATTCTCTCTATTAGGGGTTGTTTTTATTATGTCATGAACATACACATTCATATAGGGCTATATATATATATATATATATATATATATATGTGTGTGTGTGAGGTGTGAGCTCTGCCTACTCGTGAGCTTGAGAGCTGCCAGTGAAACAGGTTCTACACGTAATCATGTTTCTTCCATGGAATAAATCATTGCTGTTCTTCATTCCACTCTCTCCATTATACAATAGCCTACTGCTGTAATGTTCCATGTACTTCTGCAGTCAGAAGATGAGCTCCCCCTGCTGGTTAGTGTAAGTACTGTCGCTCAAAATAAACTGTACAGAGGGATATTCTGAGACACTTTGCAATTGGTTTTAATTTTTTTATTATTTGTTATTTAGCTTTTTATTCAGCAGCTCTCCAGTTGCAGAATTTCAGCCATCTAGTTGCTAGGGTCCAAATTACCCTAGCAACCATGCATTGTTTTGAATAAGAGACTGGAATGTGAATAGGGGAGGGTCCGAATAACAATATGAATAATGATAAGTAGCAATAACAATATTGTTGCCTTACAAAGCATTTATTTTTTCAGATGGGGTCAGTGACCCCCATTTAAAGAGTCAGAAGACGGCAAATTATTTGAAAACTTTAAAAAAAATAATGAAGGCCAATTGAAAAGTTGCTTAGAACTGGTCATGTTATAGCATACTAAAAATGAACCACCCCTTTAACTGTGCAGCATATTAGGCTAAACCTTAGTTATTCCACCGATAACAGGAGTCATCATGTTATAAAGTATGTTATGGTGTGACATTAGCTTCTATTACACCAACTACACCCAACCAGTAGCTCTTAAGCTGTTGTTGAACTATAACTCCTAGCAGCTACAACTAAGATCCTCTTCTAAGACTGAGGCTGGGTCTCTTATTAATATCCCATTCTCTAACAACAATAGTAATCATGCATTTAAAAAGAAGTTATAACATTTAAAAAGAAGTTATAACAGAAGATCCCAGAGAGAAGTGTGAAAGGTTTCAGTTCACGAGTCCCTGTCCCAGTGGAGATTACAATTACATTCACACACACACTAGGGCCATTAAAGTGGTGGTTCACCTTCAAGTTAACATTTAGTATGTTATAGAACAGCCAATTCTAAGCAATTGGTCTGCATTATTTATTTTCCAGTCTCTTATTCATATCAATGTATGGTTGCTAGGGTAATTTGGATCCTAGCAACCAGATGGACACAGACAGGATAGATGGACATTAGAATAGTAGAACCCCAAATTCACAGAGGGTTGTCCTCTGAAATCCTTATGAAATGTATCACTGGGATGAAATGTCAATATAGCGAGTGCAAGAACAAGCTGGGGGCGGGGCTTTGTGGTTGGGAAGGTACAAGGAGGTTGAGACAGACATGGTGGGTAAGGGTTGTGAGATGGAACTCATGGTACTGGACAGAAATGTTCTTGGGGATGTATTGAGCATATTTTAGGGTGATGCCAGAAGGGGGGGTGTCACGATTCAGGAAGTGATGCAGACAGGGGTGTAGGGGGACCCAAGAGGTATAGAGGCCCCATGAGGCCCTAATTCAGATACAATTTCAATAAATATTGATAAAACAGATCAACCTCTATACATTTTGGGGGCCTGAAAAATAACTTGCTGTGGGGCCCAGTAATATCTAGTTATGCCACTGAATGTAGACGAAGGAGACGCACCTATGAGCCTTTCCGAAACCTAAAGGCTAACATTTGCCAAGTAGAATCCCACCCCATCACAGCAGGACTGTGTGATCCCTCATTTAGGAAGCACTGCCCCATCCAACAAAAACAAGTCCCTTTCCATCCCATCCCCAGACCAAGCCACACAATGCCCCTCACACCAAACCATCATACTTTGGGATCCCAGCCACATATTGGGTTTTCCAAACTACTGCTCTCCCTTCAACCCAGAATACATAGGAATGGCCTGAAACCCACACTGTTCCAACTGCATCTGAAAAAACAAAAACACACAAGAAAAAACTATCATCCCCCCCTAATAATTACACTATAACCACATCTATAAGACTTAGTTGCCTGAAATCTCTCTGTAAGTCCTGAAATGTCTGGATTCCCTGTATCCAATAGTCTAATTGTTGCTGTTGAACTGCAGCTCCCTGTATCCCACCTGACAGCAAAGAAGCACCAGTGTGCAAGACTGATACCCATTCCAGTACTCTATATACCAGACAAAGAATGGGCAATTCTGGGAAATAGAGATGGCTGCTGGCTAGGATGGAAGCATCACTGATGTCCCAGAAGTCATCAATAACCAGCATATACTGGAGCCCAAAGGAGTAAAGCTCTCCCTCACTCTTGTTCTGAGACGGGGGGGGGGGGGGCAGGTTAGGAAAGGACAGAGCAAAGGACACACCAAAACTACTTCATTAGAACTTGGTCACTTTAAAAACATTACAACCAACCTCTGGGGACCTCCTGGACCACTTAAGGGATTTCAGAGCTTGTCCCCCTCAAACCCGCTCATGCCCCCTATCTCTGGTGCTAAACCATTGGTCACTAGCCCTTCTAGCACCTGCCATTGTGGTTTGAGTCCCCTTCTATCTGCTACTCCTAGAGCACCTATGACTCTACTCAGCCCTCACCCTTATTTATAGGTCTCCTTCCAGGCTTGACCAACACAACCCAAGAGGGGACCTTATAGTAGAGCTGGTCATTCAGCCCCCTGCAAGCTTGATTAATCAATAAGTGAATGACGTGGCTTGAAACTGGTTTTTCAGGAACCTCCGTGTTTATTGGAATACCCACTTTATTCGGCAGGACATTATCCAGGAGTTTCTGATATACATGGAAGAGGAATTCCCCACTGGCAGGTAAAGGCCAGTCCAATAAACTGCTAAACACACATGACTAATATTGTTGCATCAACAGGGAAGGAAATCAAATTGGGAGTTAACCCAATTATCAGAGTGGTGGGTGCCAGGTTACCCACAATTACATACTATAAGTAGTACATACTATAAATACATCAGCTACAACCTTTCCAAATCAACTTTATCAGGAGGATGGCAAGCAGCCAGTTCAGTTCAACTAAATATAAAACCCCAAAACAGCATTTGGAGCGCCCCCCAATCAGTTACTAGTGGTAATACAAATCCAAATTATATACTGTATGTCCCCTCTTGCTAGACTGATAGGGCACCTATTTTTGTAATCCATTATTACCACCTCTCTTGGTAAAAAATTCGATAACCTTATAGTAAACCTTATTCCTACATTGATAGTTTAAACCGCCTTACCCCGACCAATAAAATGGATCACTCAGACATGTGTATCGTCTTTTCACTTTCTCATCATTTCTTTATAGGAATTTCCATAACCTGACTGTCCTTACAGTAAAGAAACCATTCATTTGCTGATGGTTAAATCTCCTTTCCGCCCCAAATAATTCACCCATTCCCCCCTCTCTTGGTAGGGAATCCAATAACATGACTGCCCTGACAGTAAAGAACCCCTTCCTATGCTGACTCCAATAATACTCTCATTCCCCCTCTCTTTGTAGGGTATCCCATAACCTAACTGCCCTTACAGAAAGAATCCCTTCCTATGCTTATGGTGGAATCTCCTTTCCTCCCCACCAATAATTCGTAGTAACATAGTAAGTTAGGTTGAAAAAAGACACACGTCCATCAAGTTCAACCTTTTAACTTTTTTAACCCGCCTAACTGCCAATTGATCCAGAGGAAGGCAAAAAAAACAAACCATTTGAACCCTCTCCAATTTGCCTCAGAGGGGAAAATTCCTTCCTGACTCCAAAATGGCAATGGGAACAGTCCCTGGATCAACTTGTACTATGAGCTATCTCCCATATCCCTGTATTCCCTCACTTGCTAAACACCATCCAACCCCTTCTTATACCTATCTAATGTATCAGCCTGTACCCCTGATTCACTTCCCAGCTCTCCCTGTAACACCCCTTTCCCCCCCTCTAATCTCATTGGCTCCCTCCTGTCTGCTGGGAGGAGCTACTGGTGAATAAAGCATCCGACCCTTCCTTGTACCTATCTAATGTATCAGCCTGTACCACTGATTCAGGAAGACAATTCCACATCTTCATAGCTCTCACTGTAACAAACCCCTTCCGAATATTTAGCCGGGACCTCTTTTCTTCTAATCGGAATGGGTGACCTTGTGTCAGCTGGAAAGACCTACTGGTAAATAAATCATTAGAGAGATTATTATATGACCCCCTTATATATATAAGGACAAGGAAAATTAAACTTAAGAAGTAGGTAGAAATGTTGTACATTATTTTTTGTGCTTCTGTACCAGCCCCAGACAACCACAGCCCTTTAGCAGTAAAGATCTGTGTCTCCAAAGATGCCCCAGTAGCTCCTTATCTTTTCTGCTGATTCACTGCACATGCTCTGTGCTGCTGTCACTTACTGAGCTTAGGGACCCACTCACAATATACAGTACACATAGAATAGAAATGTCACAATATAAGGCTGATTAGTAATTAATACACATAATTACTACATGGCAGCACAGAAACCAGTGCAATTAGCATCAGAATTTAATAATCAGCAAACCTGTAGCATCAGCTTATATTACAGCCAGGGAAGCTCATTTTCTGCTGGATAATTAGTGACGAGCCCTAAGCTTAGCTTCTCAACAGCCAATCAGAGCCCACTGAGCATGTGAGTGTCACAGACACTTTCCAAGATGGTGACCCCCTGTGACAAGTTTGAAGTCCTGGATCATTGCTGCTATTGACAAGCTGAAACTTTAGCCTCGTGCAATAAGTTCACTATATAAAATATGGCATTTTTAACCATTTTCATTTTTAAGGATTAGTTCTCCTTTAAGTTCCTTGCATAGAATAGCTGTAGAGAGGTTACTGGACAAGACAGCAATGGCTGTGATACCTGCACCCCATGCAGAATATCCGGCTTTTAAATAGCATATCTTAACATATCAATCTAAATGACAGCAGCTTCCCCCTTTCCTTGTGTCTACAATGTGGCATTTGGGTGGATACCGGTTCCTAAAGAGGAAGCCAATCACAGCTCTAAAGTGTAACTGGCAGCTCCACCATTTGTCTTCTGCAAGTTTGTAGAGTCTACGAAGAGAAGACGATAAATCTTTGAGACGGAAACTTGAGTGGAAGGGCAGACTTGGGGAGGAAGCTGGCACTCAAACAGACATCCACTTACTTTAATGTCAAGTAGGTGAAGGATATGCAGGGGCCACAGTTTACAGTTCCCACAGACAGATATGGGAATCGCCATTGGTCAGGAAAGCAATGGCATCTGCTGCTGGAAATCTCCCAAAATAACCCAACTTATACGACAGCACTGGGAGGTGACATTTATTGATCAGGGGGCAATTGCAATATTAAGATGCTTACTATGGTGCCTTTAAGGCCCAGGTTGCCGGGAAAATGAAGAGCAGATTCATACAAAATGTAATGATTTAAAATTGGAACTTCCCCTTTAAAGGAGTTGTTCATTTTTAAATTAACTGTGAGTATGATGTAGAGAGCGATATTCTGAGACAATTTAGAATTGGTTTTAATTTTTTATGACTTATGGTTTTTGAGTTATTTAGCTTTTTATTCAGCAGCTTTCCAGTTTCCAAATACATCAGTCTGGTTGCCAGGGCCCAAATTCCCCTAGCAACCATGCATTGATTTGAATAAGAGACTGGAATATGAATAGGAGAGGCCTGAATAGAAAGAGGAGTAATAAAAAGTAGCAATAACAATAGAGCATTTGTTTTTTAGATGGGGTCAGTGACCTCTATTTGAAAGTTGGAAAGACTCAGAAGAAGACTGAAATAATTCAGAAACTATAAAAAAAAAAAGGCCAATGGAAAAGTTGCTTAGAATTAGCCATTCTATTACATACTAATATTTAACATAAAGGTGACCCACCACTTTAAGCTAGCTATACCACACTGATTGGTCCTGTTGAATTTAAAATAAATTTGAGTTTGAGGATAATAAAGAATATCAAATCAAATGATTGTTGATATTGGCCAGCCCAGCAAATATCAGTCGCTTAGTGTTCCTTAAATGATAATATTTACAACAACTGCAACAACTGGGCATGGTTCATGTAGCCTTGGGGTTCTGGATTTGAATATCAATATCAAAGCTCATCTATTAGTCTGTTTCCCAGTCCAGTCTGAGGGCGCTATCAATAACCCCCCCCCCCAACCTAAACCTGGAGATGTAGCATGGGGACCCAACCTGAAGGAGTTTTGGGGTGAGATTTGGGTAGACTGCCTGATTACTCTTCTGTATAACCTTGAAGTCAAGATATATGCTCCTCTAGTTAATCTTGCCCCAACCTTATCCTAAAGATGTAGCATGGGAAATCAACCTGAAGGATCTTTGGGGTGAGATTTGGCTAGACTGCCTGATTACTCTTCTGTATAACCTTGAAGTCAAGATATATGCTCCTCTAGATAATCTTGCCCCAACCTTATCCTAAAGATGTAGCATATAGACTCAACCTGAAGGACCTTTAGGGTGAGATTTGGCTAGACTGCCTGATTACTCTTATGTATACCCTTGAAGCTAAGATATATGCTCCTCTAGATAATCTTGTCCCCCAACCTTATCCTAGAGATGTAGCATGGGAACTCAACCTGAAGGACCTTTAGGGTGAGAGTTGGGTAGACTGCCTGATTGCTATTCTGTACACCCTTGAAGCTAAGATATATGCTCCTGTGGATAATCTTGTCCCTCAACCTTATCCAGGAGACATGGCATGGGAATTCAACCTGAAGGTCCTTTTGGGTGAGATTTGGGTAGAATGCCTGATTACTCTTCTGTATACCCTTGAAGTCAAGATATATGCTCCTCTGGATAATCTTGTCCCCCCCAACCTTATCCTAGAGATGTAGCATGGGAAGCTAAGATGTATGCTTTTCTAGATGTTCTTGGACCTACTGGTGAATGACTGATACAGGAATCTGTTATATCTTAAACTTTATTATGAGCCAAGGGGGACCCTGAGTAAAGGCTGATCCTCCAAGATGGACTTGAACCAAAAAAGTCCAACAACCACTGTAGCCAAGTATAAGAATAAATAAAGATGGGCCACTTAAATAAGAGACCAAGAAAAGTATTCCTTAGTAGATCGGACTGGTTTCTTTTTTTGGATACTTCCAAATTATTTTACGGGCAGCAAAAATCTATAGAGTTAAAAAACTATATGAAACATTTCTGCTGGTTGATGTGGATTTGATTTGTCTTAAGGAAACTGGAAGATGATGATGCAGAGGATGCTGGAAGAGGGTCTCTGCTCTAACCTGGCGACATGTGAAGCTTCAGACACAATAAAAAGAGGATTTTATAGATCCTCCAGCTGACAGGTTCCTTAGTAACAGAAGAATTCCATTCTTTCCACAGTGACAAAATGTTTTATACGCAGAATAACTGGCGCTGCCTCAGTGCAGGGGAACAAGTTTTCATTAGAGTGGATAGGGGAGACAGTCCAATAGACTGCGAGAGGAATATTTTGGGAGAAGGATGCGCTCTTTGTAAATAAGGAGCTAATTTTGGAAATATCCTTTAAAACAAACCTTTCAATTTTACTAGGATTGGCACATGTCCCAGATTGCTAAATAGAGAGTCTGCTTTCTGCTACAATTCCACCTCCTCCCAGGAATTCTTTGTGCTCTTTATGTTTTCTACCTAAACAAGCAAATCAACTTCCAATGCTGAATTCTTCATCTGAACCAATATAGAACTCGTCATTTTTTGCTTTATATACTTCCCTTATGCCAGAAGTTCCAACAGGGGTGTGTCCAACGTGGAAGGGATGGGGTACTCACCCTAAAAACTATTTAGGGGTGAGTTCTTATTTACTGCCCTGTGTACCCCTGGAACTATAGCAGGGTGACACCCCAATGTTTCTATATATCTGTAACCTTGTTATGAGCTAAGGGGGCCCAGTCTGAAGGCCAGTTAGGGGGAGATTTGGGGTGAGTGCTTATTTGTACCCTGGGTACCCCTGGAACTATAGCAGGGTGACACCCCAATGTTTCTATATATCTGTAACCTTGTTATGAGCTAAGGGGGCCTAGCTAAGGGGGCCTAGCCTGAAGGTCAGTAGGTCAGCTTATTTGTGCCCTGGGTACCCCAAGTACATACCTCCCAACTGTCCTGTTTTCTGCGGGACAGTCCCGATTTTGACAGCACAGCCCACAGTCCCGGGTTCCTTGCTGAAATTTCCAGAGTTTCTCTTTGATCTCCTGCACTAACACCAGAAAAAGATACAAAGTTTCTGAAGCTTTCATTTAAAATTGAGGATTTTTGCCAGAGACCAGAACATTCAGCAGCTGGACTTAGATACTTTTGTAACAATTTAAGATAAGCAAAGAAACAATTGTAACAATTTAAGATAAGCAGGTCTCTTGGGAAAATTGAGACTCACAGCTTTAAGGACAATTTCGCCTTCATTAGCAAAACTGAGAAACGTGTTTAACCTTTCATAACCTGCCGACTTTTGTAAAATGGGCGTGATAATTAGGGGGTGTGGTCATACAATGGGTGTGGTCAAAGGTTTTTCCCTCTTTCCATTTTTCAAATGTTGGGAGTAAAATACCTCAATGCGACACTTTAATGACAGTAGACCTGTAGTTGAGTTGCAGGGGTCATTTTTAGATCCCAGCTGCTTCACTTTAGGCATTTCTGATGTTGGGTAGAAGTGATCTGATGAAAACAACAAAATATATTTTTTTCATTTATTTTTTATTGAAATGTTAAAACTTAAATTCTACCCTTTGCCATTTAAACAGGTGCCTTTCTAAACTGGGGCAACAATGGATTGTGCTGTGTGTAGTAAGTATTCTGAGACACAAAAAACACACACAAATACTACGGATCTGGACAACGTCATTGGTCTTTGTTGTGGGATAAAAACATCCTGTGCCAACACCCATGGGTGACATCTGGAGACAGAGAGAAGAGAGCCTGCAGGGCCGGAACTAGGGGTAGGCAGAGTAGGCACGTGCCTAGGGTGCAAAGCTGGGGGGGTGCCAAGCACGTACCTGCTCTGTCGCCTACCCCGTGTCCGGTCCCGTCTCTCCCAGGCTGCAGAGTATAACTTTCACGAAAATGCGTTTCTGCGCATGCGCACGCACTATTTTGCGCATGCGCGCACACCATTTTGCGCATGCGTGCTGGAGCGAAGCTTTGAGCATGCGCGCTGGAGCGCAGTTTTGCGCATGCGCAGTTTCATGCGCACTGAGCCGGCGCCGTGGCCCGCCAGGTCTTATAAGTAATAAGGAAATGCCAGGGGAGGGCAATGCCTTAAACCCAACTAAATACAGGTAAGGGATCTGTTATCTGGAAACTGGTTACCCAGAAAGCTCCAAATTACAGAAAGGTCATCTCCCATAGACTCCATTCTATCTAATTAATCCAAATTTTAAAACATCATTTCCCTTTTCTCTGTAATAATAAAACAGTCGCTTGTACTTGATCCCAACTAAGATATAATTAATCCTTATTGGAAGCAAAACCAGCCTATTGGGTTTATTTCATGTTTATATGATTTTCTAGTAGACTTAAGGTATGAAGATCCAAATTACAGAAAGACCCGTTATCCGGAAAACCACAGGTCCCGAGCATTCTGGATAACAGGTCCCATACCTGTACCAACAAAACATTTCAGTAAATCCCAGTTCGTGAGCCATTAGCAACTTGTGGGCAGTATCATTACTTTTAATTGTAGAATAGTCTGTTTATTGTCAATATAATAATAGTTTTTTTGTAAAAGGGGTTTTTCACCTTTAAGTTCACTTTTAGTATGTTATAGAATGGCTAATTCTAAGCAACTTTTCAATTGGCCATTATTGTTTATTTTTTTTATAGGTTTTGAATGGTTCATTTTTTTCTTCTGACTCTTTCCATCTTTCAAACAGGGGTCACTGACCCCATTTAAAAAACAAATTCTCTGTAAGGCTACAATGTATTGTTATTACTACTTTTTATTACTAATTTTTTTATTCAGGCCTCTTCTATTCATATTCCAGACTCTTGTTCAAATCAGTGCATGGTTGCTAGGGGAGTTTGGAGTTAGTTAGTATGATGTAGAGAGGGATATTCTGAAACAATTAACAATTGATATTTTTTTTTATTTGTGGATTTTAAGCTATTTAGCCTTGTATTCAGCAGCTCTGCAGTTTGCAATTTTAGCTATCCCGTTGCTATCCAAATTACCCTAGCAACCATGCAGTGATATGAATAAGAGACTGGAATATGAATAGGAGAGGCCTGAATAGAAAGATGAGTAATAAAAAGTAGCAATAACAATACATTTGTAGCCTTACAGAGCATTTGTTTTTTAGATGGGGTCAGTGACCCCCGTTTGAAAGCTGGAATGAGTCAAAAGAAAAAAAGCTTATCATTAAAAACTTATAAAAAAATAAATAATAAAGACCAATTGAAAAGCTGCTTAGAATTGGCCATTCTATAACATACTGAAAGTTAACTTAAAGGGGTGGTATTTTATTTGCCTATAGAGACTTTATATTCAGGGGCGGGGGAGAGGATTCCAATTGCCAGTCTTCTGTTTTGTTGTTTCGGAGGGGAAAACAAACTGGTTTATTTTTAGGTTCTGAGTCCAATTTAGCCGGAGAACAATGGGAAGCTCCAAGTTTCAGGAAACATTTCTGCATATATCCAAACATCCAGCGCATGTCTATACCAAACAATCGGACTTTGCTGGGGCCCGAGGTGTTATGAATACGTGCGCAGACATCGTCTCACTCATATACGTACATTGTTGTGATGTCACAGGCTCAGTGACATACATGGGACGACGTCTGTCTTTTTATAGAACGATTTCTTTGCTTTAATTATTGCTCTAGTGGGTGAATAAATATAATAAATATGCTGAGGCTGCTTTGTGCACCTCAATTGTGTCCTTAACCTAATTCAAAGGGATTAATATGTAGTTATGATATATATGAGTTATACAGGGAATTCTGAGTATCACTCATGTATTATAAGGGATAATGTACCCCCTACTGTAGATGATAAGGATATTAGAAGTCACTGAGGGGTTGTTCTGTGACCATATAAAGGCACAAGGCTGCAGGCTGAGTTATACAGGGAATTCTGAGTATCACTCATGTATTATAAGGGATAATGTACCCCCTACTGTAAATGATAAGGATATTAGAAGTCACTGAGGGCTTGTTCTGTGACCATATAAAGGCACAAGGCTGCAGGCTGAGTTATACAGGGAACTCTGAGTATCACTCATGTATTATAAGGGATAATGTACCCCCTACTGTAAATGATAAGGATATTAGAAGTCACTGAGGGCTTGTTCTGTGACCATATAAAGGCACAAGGCTGCAGGCTGAGTTATACAGGGAACTCTGAGTATCACTCATGTATTATAAGGGATAATGTACCCCCTACTGTAAATGATAAGGATATTAGAAGTCACTGAGGGCTTGTTCTGTGACCATATAAAGGCACAAGGCTGCAGGCTGAGTTATACAGGGAACTCTGAGTATCACTCATGTATTATAAGGGATAATGTACCCCCTACTGTAAATTATAAGGATATTAGAAGTCACTGAGGGGTTGTTGTGTGACCATGTAAAGACACAAAGCTGCAGGCTGAGTTATACAGGGAACTCTGAGTATCACTCATGTATTATAAGGGATAATGTACCCCCTACTGTAAATGATAAGGATATTAGAAGTCACTGAGGGCTTGTTCTGTGACCATATAAAGGCACAAGGCTGCAGGCTGAGTTATACAGGGAACTCTGAGTATCACTCATGTATTATAAGGGATAATGTACCCCCTACTGTAAATGATAAGGATATTAGAAGTCACTGAGGGGTTGTTCTGTGACCATATAAAGACAGACAACATAATTATGAACTCAACGAAATAACTACTTTTGAATGGGCAGTTGAGACATTATCCCATCCCTGTTACTTTCTCTATAAGACAATGACAGTACCAAGCATTCATGACTAGACTTTGGTAGAACAATCATTCTGTTTCTCTTGTAGTCTAAGTTCCCAGTCTGTCCTCAACCCTAAAAGACGAGCAGGAGTCTTGGCAGCAGGAAAATATGAAAATCAGCGGAACTTCTAAGCCACAAAGTTCAAATCAGGAGGACACTTTTGTCATCACTAATTGTACAGCATCAAAGTGGTGAGGACATCATAAGCCAAAGCTCATCATCAGTGACCTAAAAAGACCCTTAAGATCATTGTGAATAAGGATAGTGTCACGTCTGTCTGTGAGATGCATTAGGCGGTTCCTGCTGAAATGTGTGACAATAGTAACTGCTCTGATTTCACTGTAAAGCTAAGAATCCATTGCAGATATGTGACGTACAATATTCATCCTTCTTATTAGCAGAGTCCTCCCCTGATCATTTAGTCCCAGTTTCAATTTCAGCCATCTGGTTGCTAGGGTCCAAATTCCCCTAGCAACCATGCATTGATTTGAATAGGGACTGGGATATGAATAAGAGAGACGAGTAATAAAAAGTATCAATAACAATAAATATGTAGCCTAACAGAGCATTTGTTTTTTTAGATGGGGTCGGTGACCCCCATTTGAAAGCTAGAAGAAGAAGGCAAATAATTAAAAAACTATGAAAATTAAAAGTTGCTTAGAAGTGGCCATTCTATAACATGCTGTACTTAAAGCTAACTTAAAGGTGAAGCACCACTTTAATGGTACACAATACCATTATATATATATATATATATATATATATATACCTTGGGCTTACCTAGCAATAAAACACACCTGACTTTAAAGGCAAAACCACAACTGCACATTCTATTCAAAAAGAATTCAAATACAGATATGGGACCTGTAATCCAGAATGCGCAGGGCCTGGGGGTTTTCCGGATAATGGATCTTTCCGTAATTTGGATCTTCATACCTTACTAGAAAATCATATAAACATTAAGTAAACCCAATGGGCTGGTTTTGCTTCCAATAAGGATTAATTATATCTTAGTTGGGATCTGTTTTATTTATAAAAAGGAAATTATTTTGTAAAATTTGGATATTTTTGATAAAATGGCATCTACTGGAGATGGCCATTCAGATCTTTCTGGATAACGCGTTGTCACGAACACGGTACTTCCAACCGCACGTGACTTTAGGTGTGGCTATCAGGGGTCACTCACTCAGTCTCTCACCCACCTTGCACACAGGTTAGACTAACACAAAAGCACCCCAAACACCAACCAACACCCACAAAACGTATTCGCTGCCACCATCTATCATTCACAGGCGATAGAAACCTAGTGTGACTATTCCCCTGTTCTCTCTTACAGGTAATAATTCACAATACACCTACTGATTCAACAAGTACTTCAGTATGCAGAGGGTTAAGGCTCACAGTTACACTCTTTCAGGCTAGGTTCGTTTAGAGCATCAAAGACAATCTTATTAAATTCTCTTTAATATTATAAAAGGTATAACAGTGCAAAATACAAAAAAGATGTTACAAAAGAGACATACATTCAATAATACAAGTACAAACAGTTGTAAAATAAAAGGGAAAACATGGAAAACCTATACTTAACTCCAAAGATATAGAATTCCTGGTCCTGGAGGCAAGGGGAAACAAACGGGATAACTTCCAATCGCAATTGGTCCTCCAAAGTAAATCCAAAGTTTAGTCAGAAGAGCTGACTATTTATAAGTGATTTCAGGGCATCAGGTAACTGCACACTCCCCCCTCCCTCAGGAATGTAAGGGGGCGTGGCCTAGCAGGACACAGATTGAGTTTTTATGACCTCCTGTGAGTAGGAACTGGACCAAGAATATAATGACCATAACTCCTTATTGGAACATAGGAGAGAGATGATATTATATTCATTGGTTATTAATTCTCTCAGGGATTCCATAGATACTAAACATCAATACTGTGTGACCTGCCCCTGCCCAGATATTCACATCTAATACACAGAGTACCAAACCTAGTCATGTTTGGACTCGTTGGAAAGATGAAATTGCCTCAAACCCATCATCAGGTTTTTATACTGTTGTTACAACAGGTATGGGTTCTGTAAGGATAAATATATTTAAGGATACATTATATGTGACCTTCACTTCACCTTTGAGGGTCTTGCTGGGAACTTTACGTTCTCACTCCTTGGGCTTCCCCCTCCCCATGGAATGGCTCTTATCAGCCAGGGCATGGAGGAGGGCATTACAGCTCTGACCCCTCTGACCATAGTGAACAGAGGCCTGTTATGTGTCTGATTTAGATGCTGGTAGAAATATTTCTCATGATACCTTGGCCTGTTTTATTAACTATTACAGGCCTGTATCATGACACCTCCCCTTTTTAGAGTGAGCAAGGGGAGATTGACTTACAGGTCACTCTTAACCTTGCCACAATAAAAACATAAATCCATAACCATAGCCAGGTCATTATCGAAATATCCATTCATATTATACAGTATGAGGGATCAGGCTACCTCCCCGGCCTAAAGTCTTGTTCCTTGAGGGCTGTATCAGTATAATCCCAGGTACTGGACTGGTTTGATGTAGGTATACTTCCCATTTTGCCTCTATCTGCACTGTCTCTGGACAGAGTGCAGGTTTGCATAGTAGGCAATGGTCTATCACTGCTCTCCTCAGGCACCTGACCTATTCCTCCCACCTTGTTCACTGAGGGGCCCTCCAGCCTATCTCTAATCTCCCATTCCCTGGGCCTAGACATAGAAACTAGCTGGCGGCATCCCACCCTGTTCACTGAGGGGCCCTCCAGCCTATCTCTAATCTCCCATTCCCTGGGCCTAGACATAGAAAGTAGCTGGAGGCCTCCCACCCCCTTGATGCCACCCTGGTCTCCACTGACCTGCTTAGTCTTGGGTTGGCATAAACCACTGGGCTCGTCCTTAATACTCTGGACTTCTGGAAAAACTACTTTGTTGCTATCTGACTTGGGAGCAACTCCTGGTACTGTCAGCCTTTCCTCCTTAGTACTGACCACCTTAGCCCCCCTCAGTACTGGTTCTGGCATGAGGGCTATTCCTGGCCCACCACTACCATCACTCTCCCCAGTCTGAGTGGCACTATCCACTAGGACCCTACTCTGAGTCCTAACCACCTGTCCCTCATGCTTCTGCACTGACTCCTGAGCTTGGCGTAGCTGCTGACCTCCACTCAAGACCTCAGGCAGTTTGGGTACAGGATCAGGGATTACACGCTGGAAATCCCTCACTGCCGGTATACTACCGGGCTGCACCAGGGAGACTCCTAGGGGAAACCTCTCCTCCCCCTCTCCCTTCTTATCCCTACTTTGGGACAACACTGGTTCAGGCACTGGTTGACTCTGGCTCCTGCCTCCCAGTCCTCCCTCCCAGTTACTTTGCTGCATTGTACTTTTTACAATTACCTGTTGAGGTGGGTGGCCACACTCCAGCGCGGCTGGACCTAGTGAGACCTGGTCATAGGGCACAAAAGCAGTTATCATGTAACCCAAATCATTCCCCAACAAGACATTTACAGGAATTTCATTAGTTACACCCACTTCCCTTAGACCTCTCCCCGCACCCCAATCCAAGAAAACTTTTGCCACAGGCACCTTTGGGTGGCTCCCACCCACTCCCTTTATGGACAAAGTCTTTCCAGGAATAATGTCCCCAGTGTTTATCATCTCTGGACGCACCAGAGAAAAATTAGAACCTGAGTCTCTTAGTCCCTGAGTCACTTTGTCCCCCACAATCACAGACTGCATATGATGATGTAGATTCTCAGGCTTACCAGACACGATCATCACAACAGGCTGTCCAGGTGAAGTTGGTTCCTTCTTTTGTGGACAGTCAGTTCTCACATGGCCCACCTGGTTGCAGGAAAAACATCGGCGGGTATCCTTCTGCCCCACAGCTGCAACAGACCCCCCAAAAGATGAATTCTCACCAGACTGTAGACTGCTGTGTGCGGTTCCTCCTGTTGATCGCTCCTTGTAGCTTGGTACAGATGCTCTGCGGTGCTCTGGCATCCGACTAGCTGCATAAGTATCAGCAAGCTTGGCAGCCTGGTCTGCTGTTTTAGGCTCCCGGTCCATAACAAACTGCCGTACTTCCAATGGACATACGTGTAGAAACTGATCTTTGACCATCAAATCAGTTAAATCCTCAACTGTGGTAACATCCAGTCCAGAGACCCATTGCTTAAAGGTAGTTCTCAAACTACTTAGGATATCTGCATAGCTGTCAGCAGGGCCTTTTTGTAGGGAACGAAACCGTTTCCTATATCTTTCTGGAGTAAGATTGTAACGGTCAATTAAGGCTTGTCTGATAGCATCATAATCCCCATCGAGCTCTGGTGGTAAATCCACAAAGGCTTCCAGGGCTTTGCCTTTTAACCCTGGGGTAAGGTACTTTGCCCATTGTTCCCGGGGCAGTTGGTACTGTCTGCAAGTCCTCTCAAACCCACGCAGGAAGGTGTCCATATCTCCATCCTTCTCCATGGTCGGGAATTTGTCATGGGAAATATGGAAAGGATGGGCCACCCTGGGTTCCATGGACGGTAGGTGTGAGTTTTGTTGCTGGAGCTTTGCTAACTCCAGTTGATGCTGTCGTTCTGCCTGCCTTTCAGCTGCTGCTGCATCTCTTTCAGCTGCTGCTGCATCTCTTTCTGCTGCTGCTGCTGCTGCATCTCTTTCAGCTGCTGCTGCATCTCTTTCTGCTGCTGCTGCTGCTGCATCTCTTTCTGCTGCTGCTGCTGCTGCATCTCTTTCTGCCTGTTGATATTGCAGGATAAGTTGAAGACGCAGCTGGGGGTCATCTGAACCCAACAATTGCAAAGCTGCTTGCAGGGATGAATTCCTGTCATCCTGCCCACTGCAGCTAGAACTGTCCTCTCGCTGAGAGGATCCTGGAACAGAGTTCATCACTGGGACATCCTGAGTTGCATAGTCTCCTGACTCAGGTGTGTAGTTCTGCTGCTCCTTTTCCACCAAGGCACAAATCAACATTTCCTTCGATTTGTCCGCTGCATCAATTCCTCTTTGCTCACAGAGATTGATGAGGGTCTCCTTGGTCTGCCTCTTGTAAAATGCTGCCATCTTGCAACACTTTGCCAAAATAAAAGATAGAAAAGAAAAACAAGAAGGGAAGGGAAACTGTTTGCAAGTATGTCTTAATAAAAATAGTATGCACTGAGTTTGTCTTTGAAGACTGTAAACTCCTCGCAAGGATTTACAGTTCTTTAGTGCAAGGTTTAATGACTTAACCCAAGCACTAATGCTCTAAATAAAAAATATCCCACCGCTGCCTACCAATCTGTCACGAACACGGTACTTCCAACCGCACGTGACTTTAGGTGTGGCTATCAGGGGTCACTCACTCAGTCTCTCACCCACCTTGCACACAGGTTAGACTAACACAAAAGCACCCCAAACACCAACCAACACCCACAAAACGTATTCGCTGCCACCATCTATCATTCACAGGCGATAGAAACCTAGTGTGACTATTCCCCTGTTCTCTCTTACAGGTAATAATTCACAATACACCTACTGATTCAACAAGTACTTCAGTATGCAGAGGGTTAAGGCTCACAGTTACACTCTTTCAGGCTAGGTTCGTTTAGAGCATCAAAGACAATCTTATTAAATTCTCTTTAATATTATAAAAGGTATAACAGTGCAAAATACAAAAAAGATGTTACAAAAGAGACATACATTCAATAATACAAGTACAAACAGTTGTAAAATAAAAGGGAAAACATGGAAAACCTATACTTAACTCCAAAGATATAGAATTCCTGGTCCTGGAGGCAAGGGGAAACAAACGGGATAACTTCCAATCGCAATTGGTCCTCCAAAGTAAATCCAAAGTTTAGTCAGAAGAGCTGACTATTTATCAGTGATTTCAGGGCATCAGGTAACTGCACACTCCCCCCTCCCTCAGGAATGTAAGGGGGCGTGGCCTAGCAGGACACAGATTGAGTTTTTATGACCTCCTGTGAGTAGGAACTGGACCAAGAATATAATGACCATAACTCCTTATTGGAACATAGGAGAGAGATGATATTATATTCATTGGTTATTAATTCTCTCAGGGATTCCATAGATACTAAACATCAATACTGTGTGACCTGCCCCTGCCCAGATATTCACATCTAATACACAGAGTACCAAACCTAGTCATGTTTGGACTCGTTGGAAAGATGAAATTGCCTCAAACCCATCATCAGGTTTTTATACTGTTGTTACAACAGGTATGGGTTCTGTAAGGATAAATATATTTAAGGATACATTATATGTGACCTTCACTTCACCTTTGAGGGTCTTGCTGGGAACTTTACGTTCTCACTCCTTGGGCTTCCCCCTCCCCATGGAATGGCTCTTATCAGCCAGGGCATGGAGGAGGGCATTACAGCTCTGACCCCTCTGACCATAGTGAACAGAGGCCTGTTATGTGTCTGATTTAGATGCTGGTAGAAATATTTCTCATGATACCTTGGCCTGTTTTATTAACTATTACAGGCCTGTATCATGACACGCGTCTCCGGATAACAGATCCCATACCTGTACTAATTATTGTGTATCTCACTATAAGTCCTGGATACAATCTCATGGCACAATAGCCTGTGACCAATTAGAAAGAACATGTTGTGCCTATGGAGCAAGGTTTTCATTTAGTTATTTATCTTTTTATTCAGCAGCTCTCCAGTTTGCAATTTCAGCCATCTGGTTGCTAGGGTCCAAATCCCCCTAGCAACCATGCATTGATTTGGAATATGAATAGGAGAGACCTGAATAGAAAGATGAGCAATAAAAAGCATCAATAACAATTTGTAGCCTTACAGAGCATTTGTTTTTCAGATGGGGTCAGTGACCCCCATTTGAAAGATGGAAGAAGGCAAATAATTAAAAAACTATGGAGATTAAAAAACGAAGGCCAATTTTAAAGTTGCTTATAAGTAGCCATTCATATACAGGTATGGGACCTGCTAGGACCGGATAACAGATCTTTCCGTAATTTGGATCTTCATACCTTAAGTCTACTAGAAAATCATATAAACATTAAAAAAAGCCAATAGGCTGGTTTTGCTTCCAATAAGGATTAATCTTTATCATAATTAATCATAATTATTGTTTATGTCACTATGATTCCTAGATACAATCTCATGGCACAATAGCCTGTGACCAATTAGAAAGTAGGGATGCACCGAATCCAGGATTCGGTTCGGGATTCAGCCTTTTTCAGCAGGATTCGGATTCGGCTGACAATTTCCCTCCCCACCCCTAATTTGCATATGCAAATTCGGATTCAGTTCGGTATTCGGCCGAATCTTTCACAAAGGATTTGGGGGTTCGGCCGAATCCTAAATAGTGGATTCGGTGCATCCCTATTAGAAAGAACATTATGTGCCTATAGATGAAGGGACTCACAAAAAAAAGGGTAGAAATTCAACTCTTTGGGGTTATGAGTCTAACTGAAATATCTAATTTTACACATATTGTGAAATCAGTTTATTTTGTTCTATATTTTATATGTAAATGTAGCTTTACTGTTTGTATTCTGTGTATCCTGATTAGTAGGGACCTCTCATCCCCACACGGGAATGATACTCGCTGGGTTTTTTATTTCGTTTTCTTTGTCTTTACACACCGTACGTTTTCTATTCCTGCCTCTATAGCATGTCCATACATTTCCTGAGATAACATAGAATCCTTGGCAGCTTCCCAAATGTTTCATTCTCCTTCAAACTTTAACTCATGATGTGCTTCTATTCCACGGGTTCCTACTTTAGGGGCACAAGAGGGGTGCAAATTACGAGGGGCTACTTTGGAAGGAGTGAGGTTCTACAGAAGCTGCAGGGATTGTAGACAAGACAGTGGAGATATGAATATAAGTTGGAAATAGTAACATCTGAAATACATGGGAGCTGTATAATAAACAATCCAGCAGCACTCCGACTCCAACAGTGAAATCAAGTCTTTGTTTGTGATGTTTCGGGCTATTCTGGCCCTTTATCAAGCCTAATGAAATACATGGGAGCAGCCCTTTAAACCCATCACGATCCATTAGGGCTATTCCACACGGGGAGATAGCGACGCGTTTGCGGTCGCGGCGACAAAGCGCCGCGCCAGTCGCCGCGACCGGCGCAGGCGACAGTTTTGTATGGGCGCCTATGTAAAAACGCCTGTGCTAACCACACGAGGCGATGCGCTTTTCAACAGTCGCCTGAAAAAGCCTGGCGATGCATTTTCAGGCGACTGTTGAAAAGCGCATCGCCTCGTGTGGTTAGCACAGGCGTTTTTACATAGGCGCCCATACAAAACTGTCGCCTGCGCCGGTCGCGGCGACTGGCGCGGCGCTTTGTCGCCGCAAAGCGTCGCTATCTCCCCGTGTGGACTAGCCCTTATCTGGAAACCCATTATCCAGAAAGCTCCAAATTACAGAAAGGCCATCTCCCACAGGCTCTATTTTATCCAAATAATCCAAATTTATTATCTTGTACTTGATCCCAACTAAGATATAATTAATCCTTATTGGAAGCAAAACCAGCCTTTTCGGTCTAATTAACGTTTAAGTAATTTCTTATTTTTTTAAATAATATTTTTATTTAAAGTGCGTCACATCCATAAAAAGGTTCATTTCAGTAATAGTATAGTCATATATTACACATTTGCCTAGTGAAATACATGGGAGCAGCCCTTTAAACCCATCAGGATCCGTTATCCGGAAATGCATTATCCAGTAATCTCTGAATTACGGGAATGCCCTCTTCCAAAGGCTCTATTTTATCCAAATAATCCAAATTTATTAAAAATGATTTCCTTTTTCTCTGTAATAATAAAACAGTCGCTTGTACTTGATCCGGACTAAAATATAATTAATCCTTATTGGAAGCAAAACCAGCCTTTTGGGTCTAATTAACGTTTAAATAGTTTTTTATTTTTTTTAAAATAATGTTTTGATTTAAAGTCCGTCATATCCATAAAAAAAGGTTCATTTCAGTAATAGTATAGTCATATATATTACATATTTGTGCAAAGGGAAATATCTAAAAAAAGACATTCTGATTAATATAAAATTAAATGTGTATTTGTCAACATGTCTAATGCATAAACCAATTTAACATGGTACAGGTTATCTGAAATCATTAAAGAAATGATAGCGGCATTCACACTTTCCAGTTTGCTAGTTTGGGCGGCCTTGTTTAGGGATGCCTCTAGCCAGTCCGTATGGAATAAAAAGTGCAGCTTGTTTTTTACTAGGTTCATAGGAGGTGGGTTAGGATAAAGCCATTCTTGCAGTATAGCTTTTCTGGCTGTTGCGGCTAACCAGAGAGGCTTCTATTTCTAAGCATCTTGGTCATGTTGCGTTGGTCAATAGTAATATATAATATATCTTATCAGTATAATCCGTATGTTTGAGGCAGTAGGGCAACATCTGGAGTTTGTATAGTAGTTTAGGGAAATATATCATTTTAATCAGATATGCTCTGCCCAGTAATGCTAGATTTGTTGCTTTCCAGTTGTCTTGGCCATGCTGGATATGGTTTGCTTTATGTTTAGCTTGTATGTGGATGTGGGATGATTTGCGAATTTAATGCCTAGGTATGTGATGTTGTGATTTTTTGAAAGGGATGTCTCGTGACCAGTCTGTATATTTTGTGTGTTATGGCTTCTGATTTGTCATAGTTAATTTTCAGGCCTGAAAAAGTTGCATATATATTGATAGTTTCCATAATTACAGGTATATCGTAGTTAGGTTTATTTATGAATAATAAGATATCGTCTGCAAATGCTATTAGTTTGTGTTGTGTGTGTCCAATGGTGAAGCCTTGGAATGCTTGGTTTTGAGTTAAGTGTCTAAGTAGTGGGTCTAATGCTATGTTGAAGAATAGAGGGGATAATGGACAGCCTTGTCGGGTACCTTTTCTTATCGGGAGTTTATATTGTTAACTGTGAGAAAGGCAGTTCAGGGATGTATACAAGTTATGGAAACGTTTTCATAGTTGGCAACCAAAGTGTTGAAATTTGAGTAGTCTAAGAAGATGAGTGTGATACATTCTTTCAAATGCTTTTTCTGCGTCAAGATTTACTAGGATTCCATGCTTATGTTTTTCTGTGTTATGTATGTATATGGAATCTAGGATTCAAGACTGGACTGGGATTCAAAATAGGCCCTGGCATTCCTAGTACACAGAGGCCCAAACAACCCCCACCAGTCCACTTTCTATTCTGTAGCATAGAAAATGTGAAAATATTGTGCCATTGTTTTGGTATTTGATGCGGGTCGTTACCAATCCCTGGTTGCTCTGAAGTTTGTGTATGTTTGTTTGTGGGGTTTGTTGTTTTATAATATTTGCTAGTAATTTGCCTGTTTTATTTCCCCATTTAATGTACTTGTTGCGTGTGTAGTCTATGCTAAACTCTGCATTTTCCATTAATATAGTGTTAAAGATTTTTTTGACGTCTTTGTATTTTTCATGGGATTCTTTTGTGTTGTGTGTCTTAAATGTGACGTATGCGTGTGTAAGTTCCCTTTGAAGAGTCTTATATTTAGTTTTGTATTGTTTTTTCCTGTGTGTCACGTACGTGGAGATATTCCCTCGTAAAACTGGTTTGGCTGCTGCCCACAGGTTATTTGGGTTATCCCAGTGGGTTAAGTTATCATCCACATACAGTAGTTGTCCCAGGTGGTTTTACCTTGTTGAAGTCATCGTTCTTGTGGAGATGTGTAGAGAAATGCCAGTTAGAAGATTTAGGTTGGGGCTGAGGATGTTGTATATGCAGTGAGACAGGAGCATGACCTGAGATTATTATTTCTTTTATTATTTCTTTTTGTATTGACTAGGTATCTGTCCCATGTCACATTCATGTCACTCGCCATGATCACATGTGCTGCCTCCCAGGAGTCCAGTCGTTGTAAGAGTTCTAACAGTTGCATAGTTTTATTTGGGGCATTTACATTTACTACAACATAACAAACATTTGCTATTTCTATAAGTAGCAGTAGATATCTGCCTTGTTTGTCTTTAAAAGTTTTTATTATGTGTGGGTTAAGTCATTTGTTAAATAATGTGGAAATAACCCTAGCTTTTTTTGTATAAGAGGCCTATATACAGTGGCTTAACCAGGTGGCTTTACGCCAGTGTCTTTCTTTGAGTAATATTATATGGGGTTTTCCCTTTTCAGTTTGTCAAGAATTGTTTTCCTTTTAACAGGTGTATCTAGGCCTCCCACATTCCATGTTAGGATTTTAAGATCATTAGTAATGGATCACACGCAGATCACACGCAGAGCAATCATCTGAACATGGCTCCCTGGGACAGGTCTAGATGCATCTTTACATGGCGTCCAAGTGCATGTGCCTAGGGCGCACGGTTTTGGGGTGTGTGTTTTTCACGTTTTTGTTTTTTTTTACCCTCCGGAAATCCGATGACAGAGCTGAGGGGGTGAGGGTTAGGGGGGCCTGCGGAAGCACTTCCGCTGAATACGCCGTATGACATCACGCGCAGGGCTAAATGGTTTTAATCTATACCCATTTTCTGGATGTGAGAGATGCAAGCTGGACCCTAGGCATCGACCCTAAACACGTCCTTGCATTGTGCGCATGACGTCACACAACGTATTCATCGGAAGTGACATAAGCGCGCTGTGCATGTGATGTCACTTCCGTATGCTTCCGCAGGCACCTCTACCCCTAACCCCCTCAGCTCCGTCCATGGATTTCCTATGGAAGTCCGTGGTGGAGGGTAAAAAAAAAAAACAAACAAAAATTTAACAAATAGGCACCCCGAGGGCGGCCCCCAAAACCGTGCCGCCCTAGGCACAGGCCGTTGGGGGCCGTTAATATAAATACGGCCCTGGGTGTAAGACACCGTGTAAAGATGCAACTGGACCTGTCCCAGCGAGCCGTGTTCACATGATTGGTCTGTGTAAATGTGGCAAACCGGGCTAAAAGAAAAGATAAAAAAACAAGTAAACATCAATTACTGTAACAACAACATGACCCAGTAATAGCATATGCTGCAATGCCTGTGGCAATTGTGTTGAAACCTTGTGTAGCGCTATAGTAAACTGACTTGTGCTAGGACAGTTTAGCTACTTTCCTTGGTGGGCTGAGACCACCGATGAGCTCTCTTTCTCAGGGGTAAGCCCTCGCAGCGGGGTGGAGGCAAGGGTGTAGTGTAACTGTAACCTGATGCGATAGCACAATGATGGGCGCCAGTAGTTCTTTAACAGTTGAACCAAGAACAGTATTTATTGAACAATAGCACATAGATCATTTAGCACATTGATCCACAATGGAGTATAGAACATACACAGCAGCATAAAGGAAGCATATACTCACAGCACGTATAGGCTGAATCCCCACAGGCTAGGGAATATACAGCAGAGAGTAAGTTGACAGCATGTGATGGTCTTCCAGTGGCAGACTAGGGGAACTCCTGACATCCCTATCTCAACACTTGGTTCCTTACTCTGGGTCAGTAATACCCTGGGATCTTAATCCCTCTAATCTCCTCGGCGAAACCTTGAGCTGCTCAACTAAATAACCTCTCTATCACTCCTAGAGCGATCTATAAAACGAGTATAGCTATCTAATTACTAGAGCCAAGGCGCCTAGGGTCAGCACTACCCATTCCCTTCCAGCCTGCTTGGTTGGGCTAAAGCAATGGATCCAGAGCACATGGTTCCTAAACCTTTTATACTCTGGCACAGTGCCATCTGGTGTACACTGTGTGAACTGCAGGGGTTACATAAGCACAAGGTCCCCATAAGGACCCACTGAGGTGTCCATATTACTAGGCATGTGCCTGTCTGTAAAGTGTAAGGGTGTCTAAGATTTTCACATCCCTACACTTGCATGTTCCCCAGGTGAAAAAAAAGGAGAAGGAAAAGAAGAAAAAGAAAAAGAAGAGTTACTGGGGTATGTAAGGTAGATAGTTTCTGAACACTCAATCAGCAGTCATCTGTGTATCAGTTGTGTGTGTCCCTCGTGGGTTTAAATAGCCCGGGGGTCATGGTCTTGTTCACCTAGCGGTGATCTTGAGTGGTCTTTCGATGGCTGTGGTCAGTTATTGTGGAGATTAGTTAGGACTTTTGTTGGGGTCACCGTCATTAGTGGAGGTTTGAAAGTAGTTTATAGCTTTTTTGGTGTCTTCAAAGCAGATGGTTTTGCCATTGTCCAACACTCTGGGGCACATTTACTAAGGGTCAAATATCGAGGGTTAATTAACCCTCGATATTCGACTATCGAAGTTCAATCCTTCGACTTCGAATAAATGTGCCCCTCTGAGTTTAGCAGGGTATATTAGAGAGAACTTGTGTCCGGTTTCATGTAAGTGTTTGTCAGGAGGAAGTTGTCACAAATAGAAAATATAAAAGAAAAGTCTTTATTTCTGGTGAACTGTCTGAAACCAACTGAACTGGAAAAAAGTGTTGGAAGGTGAACAATCCCTTTAATCAAATAATTGAAATGGTGTACTTGATTCCAACTGAGCTAGAATTAATCTTAATTGGAAAGAAAACAATCTATATCGGTTTTAATTCATATTGAAATTATTTTTAGTAGGCAAGAGATCTAAATTATAGGGATAATGTGGACCCTGGCAACCAGATGGCTGAAATTACAAACTGGAGAGCTGCTGCATAAAAAACGAAATAACTCAAAAACCACAAGTAATAAAAAATGAAAATCCATTGCTACATCATACTAACAGTTCATTTAAAGGCGAACAACCCCTTTCACAATTTTTTTAGTAGAATGAAAGTATAGAGATCCAAATTACAGAAAGACCCCTTATCCGGAAACCCCAGGTCTCGAGTATTCCGTATAATAACAGTTCCCATACCTGTATAAATGCGACAAAAACAGAATTTATGTCCTTAGTTTTCAAATTTCATTGGTGCCAGCCATAAAGCATGTCTTTATCGCTGTGTATTTAGAGAAAGGAAGAAGTCACCTTTAGAAATGTTTTTATTTGAATTGGAGTGCAGTATATATTTACATATATACAGGGCCGCCATCAGAAATCACGGGGCCCCGCATAGCAAAATTTTCTGGGCCCCCTGGCTCCGCCCACCCCAGATCCCGCCCCCACCCCACATTAAAAAGTCCACACAGACACCAGCGCTAAAAACATCATCAAAAACATCATCTTTCTATTCAGGTCCTCCCTTATACATATTCCTGCATGGTTGCTAGGGAAATTTAGACCCTGGCAACCAGATTATATAAATGGCAATCTGGAGAGCTGCTGAATAAAAAGCTAAATAAGTCAAAAACCACAAAAAATAAAAACCCAATTACAAATTGTCTCAGAATATCCCTCTCTACATCATACTAACAGTTAATGTAAAGGTGAACAACCCCTTTAACTGACCTTCAAGCTAGGCTTTTTATTTCTTTAGTAATGGCTGCTTACGGTTCTATTAGAAAAATTTTACTTTTTTTTAACTGATAGAATAAGCAAGCAACATGATCACTAGAAAGATCTGCCAAATAATAAGTACAAAAGACATACTAGGATAGAATGACAGCAACACACTAGGCTGGTGCTAAAATAATTACACAAATACAGGCTGGAAAGAGAGGCTTCCAGTGCCAATGTTACAATACCTGACTCTTGCTCAGTTTGGAGTTACAGGGTTAAACGTTTCTGCTCCTTTCCCCCAGCTGCACCGTGACCTTCGGCGCTGTTAAGGGGGGCCCGGCTAATTTGAAAAGTGTAACACCGCCGAGCCGGGCCCCCCTTCAGCCCCGGGCCCGGTACAGCTGTACCCCCAGTGCCCCCCTGATGGCGGCCCTGCATATATATATATATATATCACTTTCTACATTATACTAAGGGGCAGATTTATCAAGGGTTGAATTTCGAAGTGATAAATACTTCGAAATTCGACCATCGAATTGCTTTAATTCGACTTCGAATACTGAAGTTGAAGCTTTTTTCAGCGAATTCTACCGATTTGTGGTCGAAGTAAAATAGTTTGATCGAACGATGAAATCCTTCGAATCGAACGATTTGAAGTATTTCATCCATCGATCGAACGGTTTTTCTTCGACTTCAAAAAACGTAGAAAACATAGCACTTCGGCAAGTCTACGTTTTTTAAAGAGACAGTACTTCGATTATCAAATGGTCGAATATTCAAAGTATTTTTACTTTGAATCGAATTCGAAGTCGAAGTCGTAGTAGCCTATTCGATGGTCGAAGTATCCAAAAAATTACTTCGAATTTTTTTCGAAAATTCCCTCGAATTCACTTCGACCCTTGATAAATCTGCCCCTAACAGTTAATTTAAAGGTGAACAACCCCTTTTCACACCCCTTTTTAGTTGAATGAAAGTATAGAGATCCAAATTACAGAAAGATCCCTTATCCCGAAACCTCCAGGTCCCAAGTATTCTGTATAACAGGTCCCATACCTGTATAAATGCGACAAAAACAGAATTCATGTCCTACGTTTTCTTAATAATTTCACTGGTGCCAGCCATAAAGCATGTCTGTATAGCCGTGTATTTATAGAAAGGAAGAAGTTACCTTTAGAAATGTTTTTATTTGAATGAGTGCGGTGTATATATATATATATCACTCTCTACATCATACTAATAGTTAATTTAAAGGTGAACAACCCTATTTAATAAGCAGGAACTAGGGAAGGATGCAGGGAGTCGTAGGACAATGCTGAACTGGCAGAAAGGTATATTTAGGAATATTTAGGAATATGTGATTGTTTTAATACATCTGGTATATTGTTTTGCAAGCCAAGTGAGTGCCTTTGTGTCTCTTGCTGTTTGTGTGTATCTCATTGTGTGTCTGTGTGGCCAACAAGTGATCCCCAGAGATTCGGTGTAACCCCAATGCCCGAGCCAGGGGAGCTTCCTCATAAGGCTGTTTATTATTTTTCATATTTCAGATCCCTGTGTTTATTTTACAAAGCAGAAAGCAAGGAAAATGTGCACATCCATATATAGAATTAATGTATTTGGCCCCTGGGCTAAACCATTTCCTGGTATTGTTAAATAATATCACCCCTTCTGGAGCACGAGGGGCCCCTTAATGTTCCTCTTTTAAACCACCTTGAAGAATTCAGCATTGTCCTTTATTTAATGTTTCATTTTTTTGTAACTTTCTTTTGGAAAACATTTATTCCTAAGGGTTGGTTCCAATGGGTCAAACAGGTGTGCTGGTTGTATAAATAACTTTGAGGGTTGTAAAGAAAGAATTGTTCAGTGTACCTTCCTAAAAAAGCAATACGTTTTCCGAACGAAAGAGGTGTGATTACCAAAATAATGTGTTATAGAAATGAAAAGAAGCAAAACCCCTCTCTATTCAATTGACCACCAATTAAAGAAAATTCAAGTATTAGTGCAGCAGTGTCAGAGTTTATTAACAGTTTCGTTAACGGTTACTAACCCAGTGTTGCTTCAATTATTGGGCAGCCATTGCTGGGTTACCCAATAAAGTGCTAGGTGCTAATAATTCATTAGCAATTAAAAATCATGTAACAGGATTAATTAATATTGTGCTATAAAGTGCTAGTGCTTCAAATGAAATTAAGAAGTTAACTTAAATAACCAGGATTAAATTGACCCAGGTGAGATTAAAGTTAATTCATTATTATATAGCACTAATACTTGAATTTTCTTTAATTGGTGGTCAATTGAATAGAGAGGGGTTTTACTTCTTTTCATTTCTATAACTTTGAGGGTTGTGTAATAAAAGACACTGGAGGGCAGATTTATCAAGGGTCAAATTGAATCCAAATTTTTTTATGGTCAAATCTTTCAAATTTCACTAGAGAGTTATCCAAATTAGATTCAAGTTTTTTTTAAAAAAAAATCGAATTACATTTTCAAGATTTATCATACTCGGGCCCTGAAAGAATTCGAATGAGACTATCCGCCACCTAAAACCTGACAATTGCTGTTTAAGTCAATGCGAGAGGCCCAGGGATCAATTTTAGAGATGTTTGCAGCCTTCTGAGAAAAAAACGGAATAGGGTTTGATCGAATTCGATTCAAATTCACTTGGGGGCAAATTCACTAAGCCGCGAAGCGCCGAACGCTAGCGTTAATTCGCTAGCGTTTGGCATTTTCGCTACTGCGCAAATTCACTAACGAACGCTGGCGTAGTTTCGCTAGTGTTACTTCGCAACCTTACGCCTGGCGAATTTTCGCTAGCGACGAAACTACGCAAATTCACTAACTTGCGCAGTGTACTGAACGCTACCTTTTACGCTAGACTTCCTTCGCCACCTCAGACCAGACGAAGCGCAATAGAGTAGATAGGGATTGTTTCAAAAAAAGTCAAAAATTTTTCTAAGTCCCAAAAAACGCTGACGTGTTCTCTACATGATGGCTGATAGGCTGAAAAAGATCGAAAAATTTTTGGGGCTCCCCTTCCTCCCCCCTACATTTCCTGACTCATGGCAACTTACCTAGACAGTGGGCACATGTGTAGGGCAAAATAAAAATTTTATTTGCTGATTTGAAGGTTTTCTAGGCATTTGTAGTGCAGATACGTGTTCCTCCATTGAAATTTGAATTTCGCACCGTAGGCAAATTAGCCTTCGCTAGCGTAACTTCGCTTTATATAGCGAATCAACGCTAGCGCAACTTCGCAACCTTACGCTACCTCTGTGCGCAACTTCGGATTTTAGTGAATTTGCGGAGCCCTGGCGAAACTATACCTGGCGAAGTGCGGCAAAGTTGCGCCTGGCGCAACTTCGCATCTTAGTGAATTTGCCCCTTGGAGTTTTTGGGTCAGTTCAATTCGTCCGAGTTGGAAAAATTTGATTTTATTAATAAATTTCAATTGGTCGGGTTTGTGGGAGTTTTAAAAAACTTTCACGAATCGTATTGTTTCTCTAAAAACGTATGTTTTTTTTCTCGAAGACTCTAAAACTTATTTAATTGTCAAAACCAAGAAAAAATCTAATACGAAACTTCGGCAAGTAAAAGCAGTCGAGGTCCTATAGAAGTCAATGGGAGCTGCACTGATTCTATTGGATCTTTTTTTAGCCAATCAGACTTTGTTCATCGAAATTACAGAGAGACCCCTTCTTTGAAAAATCCCAGGTCCCAAGCATTCTGGTAATATATATTTATATAAACATACAGGTTTAGAATGTGTTATCTGAAAACCAATTATACAGAAAGCTCCAAATTATGGAAAGGTCGTCTCCCATAGACTCCACTATAATAAAATAATCCAAATTTTTAAAAACTGTTTCCTTTTTCTGTGTAATAATAAAACAGTCGCTTGTACTTGATCCCAACTAAGATCTAATTAATCCTTATTGGAAGCAAAACCAACCTATTGGGTTTATTTAATGTTTATATGATTTTCTAGTAGAGATGCAAAGATGCAAATTATGCAAAGTTCCATTATCCAGAAAACCTCAGGTCCCAGCCATTTTGGATAACAGGTCCCACACCTGTATCTATGGAATTTGTTGGTTAAAAAAATCTATCCTTAGATAATCCTTAAATCTACTAAAAAATCATTTAAATGGGCGACTTCTGGGTTGCGGGCCCACAAAGCAGTCGCATTTTTACCAAGCTCAGTGCAATCCGTCTAATATCTGTCCCATCTGAAGGCAGTAACAGTACAAAATAGAAGCACTGGTACTGACAGCTCTGTATGAAAGATCCAGACCAGCGCTGACCAAGTTTTGCATCCCCGGCTACATGTCCGGACTGGCCCCAACCGGAGAATGGTGGCCATTTTGGCTCCAATATGTCAAACATGAGAAGACTGTCACACACCTCCTGAAGAAAGAGCGGCTGGACCACAATACCAAGAACCACAAATGGGCAGCACACCCTGAGTGCTGTTAGGAGGCCCCCACACCCAGGCCTGACACCATCCATATTAACTCTCATTATGGGGACTGTGTTGCTCCAGCAAAAGAAGCACAAGCCCCAGCTAACCTCTACATAGTAACTTAGTTTGAAAAAAGATACGTCCATCAAGTTCAACCTTTTAACTCTTTTTTTTAACCTGCCCAACTGCCAGTTGATCCAGAGGAAGGCAAAAACCCATCTGAAGCCTCTCCAATTTGCCTCAGAGGGGGAAAAAATTCCTTCCCGACTCCCAAAATGGCAATGGGACCAGTCCCTGGATCAACTTGTACTATGAGCTATCTCCCATATCCCTGTATTCCCTCACTTGCTAAACACCATCCAACCCCTTCTTATACCTATCTAATGTATCAGTCTGTACCCCTGATTCACTTCCCAGCTCTCCCTGTAACACCCCTTTCCCTCCTCTAATCTCATTGGCTCCCTCCTGTCTGCTGGGAGGAGCTACTGGTGAATAAAGCATCCGACCCTTCCTTGTACCTATCTAATGTATCAGCCTGTACCCCTGATTCACTTCCCAGCTCTCCCTGTAACACCCCTTTCCCTCCTCTAATCTCATTGGCTCCCTCCTGTCTGCTGGGAGGAGCTACTGGTGAATAAAGCATCCGACCCTTCCTTGTACCTATCTAATGTATCAGCCTGTACCCCTGATTCACTTCCCAGCTCTCCCTGTAACACCCCTTTCCCTCCTCTAATCTCATTGGCTCCCTCCTGTCTGCTGGGAGGAGCTACTGGTGAATAAAGCATCCGACCCTTCCTTATACCTATCTAATGTATCAGCCTGTACCACTGATTCAGGGAAACAATTCCACATCTTCACAGCTCTCACTGTAACAAACCCCTTCCCAATATTTAGCTGGAACCTCTTTTCTTCTAATCGGAATGGGTGACCTTGTGTCAGCTGGAAAGACCTACTGGTAAATAAATCATTAGAGAGATTATTATATGATCCCCTTATATATTTATACATAGTTATCATATCTCCCCTTAAGCGCCTCTTCTCCAGAGTGAACATCCCCAATTTGGCCAGTCTTTCCTCATAGCTAAGACTTTCCCTTTACCAGCTTAGTTGCCCTTCTCTGTCCCCTCTCTAATACAATAATGTCCTGTTTGAGTGATGGAGACCAAAACTGTAGGGCATATTCTAGATGGGGCCTTATCAGTGCTCTATACAGTGGGACCCCCTCCTCCCGTGACTCTCTGTCATGTAAGTAGTTGTCAGAAGAAAGAAAGAGGCTGATGTTCTTCTGCTTAGGAATAAAATTAGAAACCTTTCTCACATCTTTCCTAAGCAGAAGAACATCAGCCTCTTTCTTTCTCCTGACAACTTCCTTGACTACTTGCTGGTCAGACTGGTGGGAAAATGACCAGCAGGTGGCGCTGTTGTAACAAAATTCATTCATAGTAACAGGACATGTATCCCTTAATATCTTGGAATTAACAATAAATAAGTAATGAATGTACATTGCAACAGTGCTAAGAATAGCCCCCTCATCAATTTTACATTCACTTATTTTAAATGTTTACTTATCCTTTAAAAGCAGCTGTTAGAATTGATACAATAGTTGCTATGATGCTGCTGAGAAATGTTTCAACTCAATGTTGCAAAATTATAACAATTAGGGGGCAGATTTATCAAAGGTCGAATTAAGAGTTCATGGGAATTTGTAAAAACTCCCATAAGCTCCCATGAACTCGAAATTCAAGTTAAAAACGAGCACTCAATTTTTTTTTAAAAAAATTGAATTTTTTAAACTCGGGTGAATGGGATCGATCTGCAAACTCGAATCGAATTTATTTACAAAAAAAAAATTTCAAAATTCAAAATTTGAATTTTCACTTCAACCCTGAAATTTAAAAAACTTCGCAATTCGAATCAATAAAGACCAACTGAAATTTCTAAAAAAAAATCGTAGTTTGTTTTTGCGGGTGAATAGCCGTATTCATCTGAATTTAAATTGTGCGAATCAAGGTAATATCGCATTTGATCGAATTAGAATCAAACTTTTTCCCAAAAAAAAACTTAGATTTTTTAAAATCCACCAATTGACTCCAAATAGGTTCTAGGAGGTCCCCCATATGCTAAAACAGCAATTCAGCAGGTTTTAGATGGCGAATGGTCGGTCGTATTTTTCAAGAGACAGTACATAAATTTTGATATTTGAATTTTTTAATTATTTAATTAATATTCCCTAGTCGAAGTAAACAAAAAATAGCTCGAAATTCCAATTTTTTTCATTCAAAAATTCACCTTGACCTTTGATAAATCTGCCCCAAAAATTAGCTTGAAATTCGATTTTTTTCAAATTCGAATTTTCACTTCGACCTTTGATGAATCTGCCCCTTAGAGTCTGTGTGGTGTTTATACAAATGGCCTGTAGATGTCACTGTGCTCAAGTTTTATACTGTGCATACTTACTATACAGCTTGTGGTGTTCGAGTTGCTTACTGTTGTGCAGGGATGGGCGAATTTGACCCATTTTGTTTCGCCAAAAATTCGCCGCCGGCAAAATGTGGAGCGGCAAAATTTATTTGACGCGCGTCTTTTTATTTTGACACACGACACCATACAAGTCAATGGGCGTAATTTTTTCGGCAAAACAAGGCGAAAAATTTCGCCCATCCCTACTGTTGTTTAATGGCTGCATGGGCCTGCTAAAAAGTAGAGATGTCGCGAACTGTTCGCCGGCGAACTTGTTCGCGCGAACATCGGGTGTTCGCGCTCGCCGGAAGTTCGCGAACGTCGCGCGACGTTCGCCATTTTGGGTTCGCCATTGTTGGCGCTTTTTTTTGCCCTCTCACCCCAGACCAGCAGGTACATGGCAGCCAATCAGGAAGCTCTCCCCTGGACCACTCCCCTTCCCTATAAAAACCGAAGCCCTGCAGCGTTTTTTTCACTCTGCCTGTGTGTGCTGAAGAGATAGTGTAGGGAGAGAGCTGCTGCCTGTTAGTGATTTCAGGGACAGTTGAAAGTTTGCTGGCTAGTAATCGTTTTGATACTGCTCTGTTATTGGAGGGACAGAAGTCTGCAGGGGTTTGAGGGACATTTAAGCTTAGGTAGCTTTGCTGGCTAGTAATCTACCTTCTACTGCAGTGCTCTGTATGTAGCTGCAGTGGGCAGCTGTCCTGCTTCTGATCTCATCTGCTGACTGCTGCAATAACAGTAGTCCTTGTAAGGACTGCTTTTATTTATTTTTTTGTTGTTTTACTACTACTACTACTACTACTACTATAAGAGCCCAGTGCTATTAGTCTAGCAGTGTTGGGGAGTGGGACTGGTGTGCTAATCTGCTGCTCCTAGTAGTTCAGCAGCACCAACTTTAATTTTTTTTTTTTAATATTCATTTTTTTTTATTTTACTTTTTTTTATTTACTACCGCTGTAGTAGTGTATAAGTTGACCTTTTAGGCATTATTTGCCCTGTAGGCATTATTTGCACACTGTTTTCTTCAACCCGCCATCGAGCTGTGTGACCTTGTTCACATTCTGTCTAAATATCCATAATATTACCGTCTCCAGAAAAAACACCGGAGTCACTTTTTTCAAGCAGCCATAATATATTTTACGTAATCCGTATCCACCGCTGTAGTAGTGTATACGTTGGCCTTGTAGGCATTATTTGCACACTGTTTTCTTCAACCCGCCATCGAGCTGTGTGACCTTGTTCACATTCTGTCTAAATATCCATAATATTACCGTCTCCAGAAAAAACACCGGAGTCACTTTTTTCAAGCAGCCATAATATATTTTACGTAATCCGTATCCACCGCTGTAGTAGTGTATACGTTGGCCTTGTAGGCATTATTTGCACACTGTTTTCTTCAACCCGCCATCGAGCTGTGTGACCTTGTTCACATTCTGTCTAAATATCCATAATATTACCGTCTCCAGAAAAAACACCGGAGTCACTTTTTTCAAGCAGCATTCATATATTTTACGTAATCCGTATCCACCGCTGTAGTAGTGTATACGTTGGCCTTGTAGGCATTATTTGCACACTGTTTTCTTCAACCCGCCATCGAGCTGTGTGACCTTGTTCACATTCTGTCTAAATATCCATAATATTACCGTCTCCAGAAAAAACACCGGAGTCACTTTTTTCAAGCAGCATTCATATATTTTACGTAATCCGTATCCACCGCTGTAGTAGTGTATACGTTGGCCTTGTAGGCATTATTTGCACACTGTTTTCTTCAACCCGCCATCGAGCTGTGTGACCTTGTTCACATTCTGTCTAAATATCCATAATATTACCGTCTCCAGAAAAAACACCGGAGTCACTTTTTTCAAGCAGCATTCATATATTTTACGTAATCCGTATCCACCGCTGTAGTAGTGTATACGTTGGCCTTGTAGGCATTATTTGCACACTGTTTTCTTCAACCCGCCATCGAGCTGTGTGACCTTGTTCACATTCTGTCTAAATATCCATAATATTACCGTCTCCAGAAAAAACACCGGAGTCACTTTTTTCAAGCAGCATTCATATATTTTACGTAATCCGTATCCACCGCTGTAGTAGTGTATACGTTGACCTTGTAGGCATTATTTGCACACTGTTTTCTTCAACCCGCCATCGAGCTGTGTGAGCTTGTTCACATTTTGTCTAAATATTGATAATATTATCGTCTCTAGAAAAACCACTTGAGTTACTTTTTTTCAAGCAGCATTCATATATTTTACGTAATCCGTATCCACCGCTGTAGTAGTGTATACGTTGGCCTTGTAGGCATTATTTGCACACTGTTTTCTTCAACCCGCCATCGAGCTGTGTGAGCTTGTTCACATTTTGTCTAAATATTGATAATATTATCGTCTCTAGAAAAACCACTTGAGTTACTTTTTTTCAAGCAGCATTCATATATTTTACGTAATCCGTATCCACCGCTGTAGTAGTGTATACGTTGACCTTGTAGGCATTATTTGCACACTGTTTTCTTCAACCCGCCATCGAGCTGTGTGAGCTTGTTCACATTTTGTCTAAATATTGATAATATTATCGTCTCTAGAAAAACCACTTGAGTTACTTTTTTTCAAGCAGCATTCATATATTTTACGTAATCCGTATCCACCGCTGTAGTAGTGTATACGTTGACCTTGTAGGCATTATTTGCACACTGTTTTCTTCAACCCGCCATCGAGCTGTGTGAGCTTGTTCACATTTTGTCTAAATATTGATAATATTATCGTCTCTAGAAAAACCACTTGAGTTACTTTTTTTCAAGCAGCATTCATATATTTTACGTAATCCGTATCCACCGCTGTAGTAGTGTATACGTTGACCTTGTAGGCATTATTTGCACACTGTTTTCTTCAACCCGCCATCGAGCTGTGTGAGCTTGTTCACATTTTGTCTAAATATTGATAATATTATCGTCTCTAGAAAAACCACTTGAGTTACTTTTTTTCAAGCAGCATTCATATATTTTACGTAATCCGTATCCACCGCTGTAGTAGTGTATACGTTGACCTTGTAGGCATTATTTGCACAGTGTTTTCTTCAACCCGCCATCTAGCTGTGTGTATTATCGTTTCCAGAAAAACCAACTGAGTTTTTGTTGTTGTTGTTGTTTTTTTAAAAATAATGCCAGGCAAAGGCAGGCCGCCACGCAGAGGCCGTGCTAGGGGCCGTGCTGCTATGCAATCCTGTGGCCCTAGCAAATTGCCCAGTTTTAAAAAGCCAATGACCCTGAACTCCCAAAATGCTGAAGAGGTAGTTGACTGGCTTACACAGCACACCCCATCCTCTACCGTTTCTAACTTTACCACAACATCCTCCTCATCCTCCACTGCTATGGCCACCCACGTAACACTTCCTCCACCACCGGTGCCCCTTCTTCACTGGGGTCAGAGGAGTTATTTTCCAATGAGTTTCTTGAACTGAGTAATGCGCAACCATTATTGCCAGAAGAAGATGAAGGAGATGAGGACCTTACACCAGATTTAATTCTGGCAGAGAACACGATAGAGATGGACATAATGAGTGATGAGGAGGAGGTCCCACTCCCCGCTGCTGCTTCCTTCTGTGATGTGTCAGAAGAAATTGATGCATCTGAGGAGAATGATGATGAGGAGATTGATGTTTTGTGGGTGCCTAGTAGAAGAGAGCAAGAGGAGGGTAGTTCAGATGGAGAGACGGAGAGTCAGAGAGGCAGTAGGAGAATAAGACTTAGAAGAAGCAGGGAGGACAGCCCGCAGGGATCAGTAGGGCAACAACATGTATCGGCACCTGTGTTCAGCCGGCCAACGCACCCGCCATTGCCGCCAATACCGCCAACTCCGCCAACTTCTACTGTTACCGCCAGATCGCACACTTCCAAAAAGTCAGCAGTGTGGGATTTTTTTAATGTGTGTGCCTCTGACAAAAGCATTGTAATTTGCAATGAGTGCAGTCAGAAACTGAGCCTTGGTAAGCCCAACAGCCACATAGGTACAACTTCTATGCGAAGGCACATGAGCGGCAAGCACAAAGCACTTTGGGAGCAACACCTCAAAGGCAACAGGCAAACTAAAAGCCACACTCCTTCTGGTCCAGCATCTTACTGCTCTACCTCTGCTCTCCTTGACCCGTCTGAACCACCCTCCACTCCGCCTTCCACCTTGACCACCTGTTCCCATTCCCAGTCATCTGCCACCAGCCAAGTTTCTGTGAAGGCCATGTTTGAGCGTAAGAAGCCAATGTCTGACTGTCACCCCCTTGCCCGGCGTCTGACAGCTGGCTTGTCTGCACTCTTAGCCCGCCAGCTTTTACCATACCAGCTGGTGGACTCTGAGGCCTTCCGCAAATTTGTAGCAATTGGGACACCGCAGTGGAAGGTACCCAGCCGCAATTTTTTTCTAAAAAGGGAATACCACACCTGTACCAACATGTGCAGAGCCAAGTTACCGCATCTCTGTCACTTAGTGTTGGGCCAAAGGTCCATATGACTACTGACGCATGGTCCTCCAAGCATGGTCAGGGCAGGTATGTCACCTACACTGCCCACTGGGTGAACTTGGTAATGGCTGGGAAGCAGGGAATGGGTAGCTCAACAACAACAGTGGAGTTGGTGTCACCGCCACGGATTGCACGCGGTTCTGCCACCACCTCTACTCCTCCATCGCTCTCTACCTCGTCTTCTTCTTCTTCTTACTCTGCTGCTGGGTCCTCCTTCTCCTCCTCCACACCTGTGCACCCCCAGCTCCCCCTAGGCTATTCGACGTGCCAGGTACGCCGTTGTCACGCTGTCTTGGGGATGACGTGCCTGGAAAGCAAAAACCATACCGGATCTGTACTCCTGTCATCTCTGCAGTCACAGGCCGATCGGTGGCTGACCCCACACCAACTGCAGATCGGAAAAGTGGTGTGTGACAATGGAAGCAATCTGTTGGCAGCGTTGAGACTAGGCAATTTAACACATGTGCCCTGCATGGCACATGTGTTAAATTTAATAGTCCAACGTTTTGTCTCCAAGTACCCAGGATTCCAGGACGTTCTCACCCAGTCCAGAAAGGTGTCGGCCCATTTCAGGCGTTCCTACACAGCCATGGCACGCCTTGCTGACATTCAGCAGCGCTACAACATGCCAGTCAGGCATTTGATTTCTGACAGCCAGACTCGCTGGAATTCAACGCTCCTTATGTTGGAACGTCTGCTGCAACAACAAAGGGCCGTCAACGAGTACCTTTTTGAACTGGGTGGTAGGACTGGATCTGCACAGCTGGGGATTTTTTTCCCCCGTTACTGGGTGCTTATGCGCGATGCCTGCAGGCTCATGCGACCTTTTGAAGAGGTGACAAATATGGTCAGTCGCACCGAAGGCACCATCAGCGACCTAATACCCTTCGCTTTCTTCCTGGAGCGTGCCGTGCGACGAGTGACAGATGAGGCTGTAGACCAGCGTGACGAGGAGCTGGAAGCGCACGATTTCTGGTCGGAATCACCAGAACGAACCCAGGCACCTGCTGCAACGCAGGGAGAGGTGCCAGAAGTGGAGTCAGAGGAGGAAGGTGGCTTTGTGGAGGAGGAGGAGGAGGACCAACAGGAGCAGGCTTCCCAGGGGGCTAGTGGTGACCTTTTGGGGACCCCTGGTCTTGTACGTGGCTGGGGGAGGAGACCGTGGATGATGCAGTCCTTGATAATGAGGAAGCGGAGATGGATAGCTCTGCATCCAACCTTGTGAGAATGGGGTCTTTCATGCTGTCATGCCTGTTGAAGGACCCCCGTATCAAGAGGCTTAAGGAGAAGGACCTGTACTGGGTCGCAACGCTACTAGACCCTCGGTACAAGCATAAAGTGTCAGAAATGTTACCAACATACCACAAGTCCGAAAAGATGCGGCATTTACAAACCAGCCTGCAAAACATGTTGTACAATGCTTTTAAGGGTGATGTCACTTCAGGAACTCATCAACATTCCAGGGGCAGAGGTGCCAGTAATCCTGCCACGAGCACACCTGCAAGGACAAAGCCCTTTGGCCAGTCTGTAACGTCAGACATGCAAATGTTTTTCTGTCCAAGGCAGCGCCACAACCCTTCTGGATCCACCCTCAAAGAACGCCTCGACCGGCAGGTAGCGGACTACCTGGCATTAACTGCAGATATCGACACTCTGAGGAGCGATGAACCCCTGGACTACTGGGTGCGCAGGCTTGATCTGTGGCCAGAGCTGTCACAATTTGCCATGAACCTCTTGTCTTGCCCAGCCTCAAGTGTGCTCTCAGAAAGGACCTTCAGTGCAGCAGGAGGGATTGTAACTGAGAAGAGAACTCGCCTAGGTCACAAAGTGTCGATTACCTGACCTTTATTAAAATGAATGAGGGGTGGATCTCGGAGGGTTACTGCACGCCGGAAGACTTGTTCTGACTTCTATGCAGCTGTCCTTCTCTTCAAGCCTCATGACTCCACACACAGCTGTCCTTTAGCGTCCTCCTCCTCCCTCCGCCACCGTTACAAACTAGGGTGCAAACCCTACTGGTTTAATTTTTTCTGGCCTCTGTGCTTCAGTGGCTGCAACCAAAAAAACTGGGCAAACAATGTCTACAAGGTCAACGTATGGCAAAAAATGACTATTTTCAGCATTTATATGGCATATTTTTTCTGGCAACTGTGCTTCAGTGGCTGCATCCAAAAAAATGCATATTTTCTGCATTTATATGGCATAATTTTTCTGGCCTCTGTGCTTCAGTGGCTGCGTCCAAAAAAATGCATATTTTCTGCATTTATATGGCATAATTTTTCTGGCCTCTGTGCTTCAGTGGCTGCAACCAAAAAAATGCATATTTTCTGCATTTATATGGCATAATTTTTCTGGCCTCTGTGCTTCAGTGGCTGCAACCAAAAAAAATTATATTTTCAGCATTTATATGGCATAATTTTTCTGTCAACTGTGCTTCAGTGGCTGCAACCAAAAAAATTTATATTTTCAGCATTTATATGGCATAATTTTTCTGGCCTCTGTGCTTCAGTGGCTGCAACCAAAAAAATTTATATTTTCAGCATTTATATGGCATAATTTTTCTGGCAACTGTGCTTCAGTGGCTGCGACCAAAAAAATGACTATTTTCAGCATTTATATGGCATATTTTTTCTGGCCTCTGTGCTTCAGTGGCTGCGGCCAAAAAAACTGGGCAAACAATGCCTACAAGGTCAACGACGTTGACCTTGTAGGCATTGTTTGCCCAGTTTTTTTGGCCGCAGCCACTGAAGCACAGAGGCCAGAAAAAATATGCCATATAAATGCTGAAAATAGTCATTTTTTGCCATACGTTGACTCAACGTATATGGCAAAAAATGACTATTTTCAGCATTTATATGGCATATTTTTTCTGGCAACTGTGCTTCAGTGGCTGCGACCAAAAAAATGCATATTTTCTGCATTTATATGGCATAATTTTTCTGGCCTCTGTGCTTCAGTGGCTGCAACCAAAAAAATTTATATTTTCAGCATTTATATGGCATAATTTTTCTGTGAGCGAACCGCTCGCATTTTTGCGCAAGTTCGCGAATATGTTCGCGAACTTTTTTTCCGACGTTCGCTACATCCCTACTAAAAAGGCACTGTTATACTCTACTCATCCTCGGCTACCTAAAACATAACAGTCTGCGCCTTAATTACTGAGCTGCCAGACTCAAACACCAGGACATGGAGACAAGACATTCAATTTTAAACTTAGATTTTAGAAAAATGGTAAAAAAATAAAAAATAGAAAGTAATTGAAAAAAATCTTTATTTCTGGGGAACAATTTGAAAACAACAGAACTGAAAAAAGTGTTTGGAAGGTGAACAACCCCTTTAATAAAATGGACACTGTGAGAAATCCAGCTTTCTGGATAACGGGTTTCTGGATAACAGATCCTATACCTGTACATGTATTTTATCTACAACATAAGGTAACATAAACGGGTAACATAGAATCTAAAAATAACCCAATTCCATTAATTGTTGTAAGTAGAATATAATGAGCTTTGTGTAGGAGAGATGGAATGAGTGTGAGTGAGGAAGCTCCGGGCAAAGCTGGAGTCTAATGTGGAGACAGATGGTCGGAATTCTGGAAAAACGAGAGCAAAAAACGTCAAAATTCTAATTAATAAAGACCAAACGAAATTTATAAAAAAAAAATCGTAGGTTTTTTTTTGCGAGTGAATAGCCATATTCATTCGAATTCATTTGAATTTAAATCATATGAATCAAGGTAATAGCGTATTCGAATGAATTAGAATCAACGTTTTTCCCCAAAAAAAACTTTGATTTTTCAAAGTCCACCAATTGACTCCAGATAGGTTCTAGGAGGTCCCCCATAGGCTAAAACAGCAATTCGGCAGATTTTAGATGGTGAATGGTCGACGTCAAATTTTTAAAGAGACAGTACATGATAAATTTCAATTTTCAGATTTTTGAATTTTTTTCAAATTCAAATCGAATTTGGACTATTCCCTAGTCGAAGTACACAAAATATAGCTCGAAATTGGAATTTTTTTCATTTGAAAAATCACCTCGACCTTTGGTAAATCTGCCCCTTAGAGTCTGCACGTGAATTACTGAGCTGCCAGACTCAAACACCAGAGACACCAACATTCAACTTTACACTTATATTTTGGAAAATTGGTAAAAAAAAAAAAATAGAAAGTAATTGAAAAAAATCTTTTTTTCTGGGGAACAATCTGAAAACAACAGAACTGAAAAAAATGTTTGGAAGGTGAACAACCCCTTTAATAAAATCTACACTGTGAGAAATGGCTTTCCCCATAAATTCAGAGCTTTCTGGATAATGGGTTTCTGGATAACAGAGCCTAAAGCTGTACATGTATTTTATCTACAACATAAGGTAACATAAAAGGGTAAACTAGAATCTAAAAATAACCCAAATCCATTAATTGTTGTAAGTAGAACATAGTGAGCTTTGTGTAGGAGAGATGGAATGAGTGTGAGTGAGGAAGCTCCGGGCAAAGCCGGAGTCTAATGTGGAGACAGATGGTCGGAATTCTGGAAAAACGTGAGCAAAAAACTTCAAAATTCGAATTAATAAAGACCAAACGAAATTTATAAAAAAAAATCATAGGTTTTTTTTTGCGAGTGAATAGCCATATTCATTCGAATTCATTTGAATTTAAATCATATGAATCAAGGTAATAGCGTATTCGAATGAATTAGAATCAACGTTTTTCCCAAAAAAAAACTTTGATTTCTCAAAGTCCACCAATTGACTCCAAATAGGTTCTAGGAGGTCCCCCATAGGAGAGATATAATGAGTGGGAGTGAGGAAGCTCCGGGGCAAAGCCGGAGTCTAATGTGGAGACAGATGGTCGGAATTCTGGAAAAACATGAGCAATGGAGTGATTGTTGGTAGGGCAGAAGATTGTGTAAGTGTCCCTTGTGTATAGTAAGGAGAATATCTATTGGTCTCCAGCATACATAGAGTTATTTGAAGTGTATAAGTGTGTAGGAATCCTTTCCTTCCTCAGTGGACAGACACATGTCTCTTCCCCCAATTGCTTCCTCTCCAACCCACCCGCCTCCCCTTTCCTCTCTGTGCTCTCAGGAGTTCCCCCTCCAAACTGCCGGCGCCTCTCAGACTCTCAAATGACATAGGAGTGAGGTGAGCCGGGTGCTGTACGTGAGGTGGGGTGAGGAGGGGAGACATGAGCAGGGTGTCGGGGGAAAGGGCAGGGTCGGGGGGCAATAGGTATAAATGCCCTAGTTGGGAGATGCTACTACTCACTTACTCACAGGCACAAAGATGCTCAAGATGGAACCACAGAGATGCTTCACCTCCATCTCCCTCCTGATACTACTGGCAGCTCTGGGTGAGTCTTTCTATATCTACAGCAAATTAGACTTCATTTACCTATAAATATCTTACACTTGTTGCTATTGAAGTAGTAAACCTTTAAACTCGTGATTAGTACAGTGTACGTGGGCTTAAAACACATTTTCAAATGATTTGAAAGGAGTTGTTCACCTTTAAATTAACTGTTAGTATGATGTAGAGATGGATATTCTGAGACAATTTGTAATTGGTTTTCATTTTTTTATTATTTGTGGTTTTTGAGTTATTTAGCTTTTTTTTCAGCAGCTTGCAATTTCGGCAATCTGGTTGCTAGGATCCATATTCCCCTAGCAACCATGCACTGTTTTGAATAAGAGACTGGACTATGAATAGGAGAGGGAAGAATAGAAAGAGGAGTAATAAAAAGTAGCAATAAGAATACATTTGTTACAGAGCATTTGTTTTTTTAGATGGGGTCAGTGACAGATCAGAAGGAAAAAAAATTCAAAAACCACGAAAAAAGAAAAAAATTAAGGGGGATTCAAAAAGTTGCTTAGAATTAGCCATTCTATAACATACTTAAAGGGGCAGATTTATCAAGGGTCGAATTTCGAAGTAATGGGAGTTTCTTTGAAATCCCATAACTTCGAAATTCAAATAAAAAAAGACCAACCGAAACTTATTACAAAAAAATCGAAGTTTTTTTTTTGCAGATGAATAGACTGTATTTGATCGTTCGAATAGAAGTAAGATAGTATTCGATCGAATTCGATTCAAAGTATTTTCAAAGTATTTTTTAAAAAAAAAAAACTTAGATTTTTTTTCACCAATTGACTCCAAATAGGTTCTAGGAGGTCCCCCGTAGGCTAAAACAGCAATTTAGAGACAGTACATGATAAATTTCGATATTCTAATTTAATTTGTTTTTTGAATTCAAATCGAATTTGGACTATTCCCTAGTCGAAGTACACTAAAATAGCTCGAAATTCGGATTTTTTTACTTTGAATTTTGAATTCGACCCTTAATAAATCTTTTTTTGGACTTGCCTTAATAAATCTGCCCCTAACAGTTAACTCAAAGGTGAACCACCCCATTAATTTTTTATGAATTGTATTCATCTTTTAAAATGTTTGCTGGTGGTCAAGAGACTATGCCCATTACAACCAATCAGCACCTGGCATTCATTCTATAACCTGTACTAGAGCAAGCAAAACAAAGATCGGATTGGTTGTCGTGGTCAACTGCACTGCCGCGATTTGCAATTTAGCCTCAAATATCCAAATTATATCAAAAGTTGATTTTAGGGTGAACTTGCCCTTTAACATCTCTTATTCAGCAGACTGTGAAATAAAACGGGAAATAAACAGGGAAGCTAAGTTGTATTAGATGCCAGACAATACCAATGACAGTTACACATAAGGATAAAGGTGCAGAATTAATGAATATTAGGAAATTGCTCATGATTATATTTCTTCCCCCTTCCAGTGCACTGCAGCACCCAGAATAAACTACAGATTATCCCAAGGCGAGAACAGATGTACTTGGGAGAAACCCAGACTTTTCTGTGCAAAGGTGGGTGCAACTGAGCCGACACTTTCACCAATCATGGGCTGAATTTAGCGACATCAAATGGGTCCAAAAATGACTGCATAATGCAGCAGTGTTATTGAGTTTGCCAAAAGAAGAATAAGAAATAAAGGGGAAGTATACAGCTACTGTATTTAAAGTATGTTCAGTATCTATACAGTATCTATATATATATATATATATATATATATATATATATATATATATATATATATATATATATCTATATATATATATATATATATATATATATATATATATATATATTGTATCTATTGCTATACAGTATCTATATCTATTCAGTATCTATATCTATACGGCATCTATATCTATATGGTATCTTTATCTATGCGGAATCTATATCTATACAGTATCCATATCTATACAGTATCTATCTATCTATATATATATATGGTATCTATACAGTATACAGTATCTCTATCTATACAGTATCTATATCTATACATTATGGGGCAGATTTACATAGGTTTGAATATCAAGGGTTAATTAACCCTCGATATTTGACTGCCCAATGTAAATCCTTTTTTACCGCAATTAGTTTGATTGAACGATCGAACGAAAAATCAAACGATTCGAAGGATTTTAATCAATCGATCGAACGATTTTTCTACGACCATAAAAACCTTAGAATGCCTATGGGGACCTTCCCCATAGTCTGACATTGAGGTTCGGTAGGTTTTAGGTGGCGAAGTAGGGGGTCGAAGTTTTTTTTAAAGAGACAGTACTTCGACTATCGAATGGTCGAATAGTCGAACGATTTTTAGTTTGAATCGTTCGATTCGAAGTCGTAGTCGAAGGTCGAAGTAGCCAATTCGATGGTCGAAGTAGACAAAAAAAAACATTCGAAATTCAAAGTTTGTTTTATTCTATTCCTTCACTCGAGCTATCTATACAGTATCTATATCTATACATTATCTATATCAATACAGTATCTATATCTATACAGTATCTAGATATATATACGGTATCTATACAGTATACGGTATATATATCGATACGGTATTTATATGGTATCTATATGTATACAGTATCTATATCTATACATTATCTATATCTATACAGTATCTATATCTATACATTATATATATATATCTATACATTATCTATATCTATACAGTATCTATATCTATATCTATACAGTATCTATATCTATACATTATCTATATCTATACATTATCTATATCTATACAGTATCTATATCTATACATTATCTATATCTATACAGTATCTATATCTATACATTATCTATATCTATACATTATCTATATCTATATCTATACATTATCTATATCTATACATTATCTGTATCTATATATTATCTATATCTATACATTATCTATAGCTATACATTATCTATATCCAGTGTCGGACTTTTGTTTCTAACCATTTAGCCTATTTCATGGCCATTCCCTATTTATGGGAACAAAGAGGCTTAATAATGGAATAATAGAGTTTAGTATGTAGAGAGAAGAGGGGTAATGTAATAAAAGGCGCTAAGTTTGCCCAGGAGCAATCAATCATAGCAACCAATCAGCATGTAGAATTTACTGGTCACCTGTTTAAAAGCAAACATCTTATTGGTTGCTATAGGTTATTGCTCCTGGGCAAACTTAGTGCCTTTTATTTCATATGGGGGTAGAAGTATAAAGAGATTGAGTGAGGAGAGGAGGTATAATAGTTTGGAAAGTGGGCCCTCAACCTAAGGTTTTCTGGTGGGCCCCTGGCATCCCAGTCCGACGCTGTCTATATCTATACATTATCTATATATCTATACATTATCTATATCTATACATCATCTATATATCTATACATTATCTATATATCTATACATTATCTATATCTATACATCATCTATATATCTATACATTATCTATATCTATACATCATCTATATATCTATACATTATCTATATATCTATACATTATCTATATCTATACATCATCTATATATCTATATATTATCTATATATCTATACATTATCTATATATCTATACATTATCTATATCTATACATCATCTATATATCTATACAGTATCTATATATCTATACATTATCTATATATCTATACATTATCTATATCTATACATCATCTATATATCTATACAGTATCTATATCTATAAGGTATCTATGTTCTCATGTCCACAGCTGGGTCTGAGGGCAGCATGAAGTGGCTGGATGATAAAAATGAAGAAATAGAGAATGAGGACGGTCGATATGAAACCAAAAAGATCGATGAGAACACGGTCAGCATTGCCGTTACAGCCGACAGTCGGCAGCAGAAAGTCATCAAGTGTCACATGGAGTATGAATCAGGAGAGACGGAGAAAACACAACTCACCTTGAAAATCATTGGTGAGACATTTGTGTCTATCTCTATTATAGCCAGTGTCACATTATTGTCACTCATGGGGTGAAACAGACATCCCCTTTATGGATAATGTCCCTGGTGAGACATTGTGATTAGGATCAGTATTTCCCCGGGGGGGGGGGGTTAGAAGATAAGGAACTTGTTATTGGTCCATGTCCCCCACAACTCGAGTGCAAATCTACTGTAAAGGGGAACATGGAACTCTGCTAAAATAATAAGACAGCAATTTTGTGTCTCAGGATATTTTCTCACATTGTGTTGAGTGTTTTTATTTGTTTGTGTGTTCCCTGCAGAGAGGCCACAATTTGTAGGAGACCTGGAGAAGCAGAAAACATTTTCAGCTGGCAACTCAGTTCAGCTTCCATGTCAGGCAAAGGGAATTCCTCTTCCTAAAATCTCTTGGATTCGTAATGGGGAAAAAGTGTCAAGTTCACAAGGTGAGCATCCAAATCCTGAACCTGTTACACCAGCCTATCTTAAGTGGTTGTGGGGCCCTGTTATTTTTTTAAGGTGAATGTGCTACTTACAGCATAGCTCCTCATCTGTTTCTGAATAAATTGTCATGTTCTTCTACCATCTTGCTCTACTATTTACACTAGAGACTATTATCCCACTGTTACTATAGGCACCATCTCTCCCTACTATACCTGCTATCCCACAGTCACACTCCCTTCCCAGAGACTATTATCCACTGTTACTATAGGCACCATCTCTCCCTACTATACCTGCTATCCCACAGTCACACTCCCTTCCCAGAGACTATTATCCACTGTTACTATAGGCACCATCTCTCCCTACTATACCTGCTATCCCACAGTCACACTCCCTTCCCAGAGACTATTATCCCACTGTTACTATAGACACCATCTCTCCCTACTATACCTACTATCCCACAGTCACACTCCCTTCCCAGAGACTATTATCCACTGTTACTATAGGCACCATCTCTCCCTACTATACCTGCTATCCCACAGTCACACTCCCTTCCCAGAGACTATTATCCACTGTTACTATAGGCACCATCTCTCCCTACTATACCTGTTATCCCACAGTCACACTCCCTTCCCAGAGACTATTATCCACTGTTACTATAGGCCCCATCTCTCCCTACTATACCTGCTATCCCACAGTCACACTCCCTTCCCAGAGACTATTATCCACTGTTACTATAGGCACCATCTCTCCCTACTATACCTGCTATCCCACAGTCACACTCCCTTCCCAGAGACTATTATCCCACTGTTACTATAGACACCATCTCTCCCTACTATACCTGCTATCCCACAGTCACACTCCCTTCCCAGAGACTATTATCCCACTGTTACTATAGGCACCATCTCTCCCTACTATACCTGCTATCCCACAGTCACACTCCCTTCCCAGAGACTATTATCCCACTGTTACTATAGACACCATCTCTCCCTACTATACCTGCTATCCCACAGTCACACTCCCTTCCTAAATGCTATATCCTCTGCTATCATTACTGATAATTAATTACTGTCTGAATCAAGAGATGTCTATGTGATCTATTACTGAGTTTCGAACACTCTTCCTACCTAAGACTGCTTATATCAGAACAATTATGTACTGAACCCAGGGCTATCATCTGCTTGAACCACCCTAACAGCAACTGTGTCTCTATAACGTCCGGCTGACTGCCATCCATTTACACTCAGTGTTGCTTTCCTTACCAGGTCATATCTCTGTCAGTACCAATGGGAGTTTACACATAAATAACATTCAACTGGCAGATGCTGGGGTTTACACCTGCCGTGCGTGGATTGAAGAACGCACAGAAGAGGTTTTTAAGCATGTCTCTGTCATTGTGAATGGTAAGTGTGTAGGTATAGCTTTAGTATTACTGAATGTAGAAACATTAAAGTTGGAATTTTTGTGTGGTTTCAGAGATTTCCCTTTGACTCCCTAGCCCTAGTTCTAACTGTCTACAATGAGTGCTCATAGTCAACCTCCTTCATTTCATGGGGCTAATTTACCAATTACATCGGTGAAGTAACAGCAACCAGTTAGCAAATATCTTTGGTTGGCCAAGTGTTGGAAGTAGAAAGGTCTCGCTGCTGTAGGACCATGTTATACAACCTGCATTATATGACAACCTTCCAGTTGTCCAAGTATGACTGACTAGAGTGGGTGAGGTTTCTAAGAAAGTGCAGGGGGTTATGGGTGAGAGAAGTGGTGGGAGTGGACCCAAGGAGGTATAATAAACCACTTGGCTAAACATGAGAACTAACAACTGTAATTGTCTCTGCTTATACCAGCTCCTCCAACTGCTTGGTTCCAGGATTCTGCTCTAAATGTCAACTCAAAATCAGTTGCAAACCTTACCTGCTTTGTGACTGGCCATCCCCAGCCAAAAGTGACCTGGACAAGGTATGTCATCATGTTAAATAGCTTGTTAAAGCAGATTACCTTGTGTTTCCACTAATAAACTGATATGAATCAATGAAAGCAAACGCTTCTTCAATCAGTTTCTGCCTGCCAACTGAGGATGATGGGATTTGCAATTCAACAGCAGCTGAAAATAGCAGTTTAAGGATTAAGCCAGAGCTTAGTATCAAGATCAAGGCTGAAGGGGTTCAATTCCCAGATATGGGGTTGCAAAACTATAGCAAGACATGTTTCAAAAAATTCCATAGAATGTTGAATGTAACCAAACTGTTCAAATTTTCGGCAAAATCAAGTGAAACCATTTGCTCATCTGTAGTTCTTGGTTGCTTGGTGGAAAGAGAAATTTGGTGACAAATTAAGTTCAATTAGATCATATATTTGGATGTTTGTCATGTATATGGCTCAGATCATACTGAAAAATTGTATAGACCTACAACCTTGTTTTTACACACAGTTTTTGCAATTGTTTTTTTAGAGGGTCAGATCCTGTGACACACGATGGAGAGAAGTATGTACTCAGTGCTAATGGACAGGAGTTGTCAATTCTTCAGCTGGATAAGTCAGATGAAGGGGAATATACCTGCAGTGCTCTAAATACATTTGGGCATAGCAGCTCCACTTTGATTCTGAAAGTTATTGGTAAGTACATCTTGGCTGGATCAGTTACCCTTAATTTGTTTTGGACGTTATGCCTTTCTTTTCTACTGTTCTTCAAGGAAGACTTTAGACTGGTGAATTTTGTTGAATTGTCTTCCTCATTGCTAGAACCAGACATTGCATCTATAGGGAACTTCCCACACAGGTTCAATAGCAGTGGTACAGCCAGACACCGAGGGCCATATAACGATATCTCTGCCATGACACCAGTGAGCCAACTCCACAGTGAGATCTATTCTCTTGTTTTAATTTCCTTGGGGTTGTCCAACCTCTCCAATGCTGCAAGTCATTTATCTGATAGTAGACAAGTTGGCTGGATGGAGTTTTTTATTATGTCACCCAAAGAATACATTGCTGCATTTCAGCAGGTTGTGGGTCATAGAAGTCCCTATTGAAGGCCACATCCACTAGCTGGACCTCACACTATATTTGTTTCTCTTATATTATAACAAATAAGTCAGTGTTGGAACACATGAATAGTTCCACTCTCTGTCCCAGTGCAAAGCAGGATGAGCTATCTAGGAGTAGAAGTAGATAACATTATCTGCTTTCTATCATCACCAGAGTTGGTCAATCTCTCTATAACTTGGGGGTTTTCTTTGCAGAAGCACAGACCGTGAGCAAAGGCGTGGTCATTGGCGTTGTGTTGCTGATAATCTTGGTGCTGCTTCTTATCATCGACTTAACTTGTTATCGAACCAAACGCAGAGGTTTCCTCATGTTCCTCTCCGGCAAGGTGTTAAGGAATCAAATCCCACGAGTCAAGCTGGAAGAGAATGAAAAGTAAGTATAGACCTTTCAAGTTCTTCTAATGATAGACGTGATTTGTGGTCATGGAAAAGCAATCATCTGGATGGGTGCTATGGGTTTGTCAAGGATTAGGTAAGGGGTGCTGTGGAGACTTGAGGGAAGGGTGAGTCCTTGATGCAGGAGCTGCATGTGCCTAGGGAACACGTAAAGGGAAGGCAGGAACAGGTTGATGAGGGCGATGAGTCAGACTGGAACAGGTGCAGAGCGGAACAGGACGAAGAGGGTGAAGATCAGGACTGGACTAGGCAGGAAGAAGAGGGAGACAACTCAGGACAGGAACAGACTGGATGGAGCAGGAGTGGAACAGGAACAGACAGGATGGGACAGGACGGTGCGGGCATAGATCAGATCAAACTGGAGAAGGAAACAGGAGCAGAAGGAGACTAGAGTAGAAAGAGACTGGAAAGCAGGATAGCAAGAGGACTGGATAGTAAGAGGACTAGAATGGGAAGCAGGAGAGGACTGGAAAAGGCAGGGCAAGATGCAGAGCAAGACAAGGGAAGATATAGACAGGGTACAGGTCAGAACAGGAAGCAGGAACCAGAAAGGCAAGGTCAGGTCAAGGTCAAGGCAAACAAGGCAGAGTTAAGGCAAGGAAAGATCAAGGTTTAAAGCAGGACCGGAGCAGAACTTAAAAGGTGACGGTAAGGCAGATCAAGACAAGACAAGGTTCAGAGCCAGGCAGGACAAGATAGGGAAGGGTTCAGACAAGACAAGGCAAAGCAAGACAAGATAAGGCAGAATAGGAAGGAGGCCAGAATAGGAACCCTTAGCTAGGGACAATGCTGCACTGCTAGGATGGGAACCAATGCTCAGGCAAGGAGTGGTTTTATATAAGGCAGAGTCAGTCCTGATTGGCTGACTGCAACCAATAAGGCTGCTGCTGGGCTAGGGCTGCAGAGGCCAGGTAACATATAGTGAGCATCCTTACAGGCTGCTCATCTGGTCCAATGGTTAAGGCATCGAGCCAAAAAACCCAAAGGTCCATGGTTTGAATCCCAGCAGAGCCTGAGAGGGTTTCAGCAGTAGGACTGTGTCCATGTGTAATTCTAATTGCCTTGTTTTATTTTTACTACAGGAAGGCATCGGCTGACAAGAGTTATGTGGTGAAAATCTCAAGGGTAGAAGCCTGATCCCAAAGACCAAAAGATGTAGCCGATGAAGAATTGTGAAAAGAGAACATATTTTCACTAATACAGACTCAACCAGGCCTACATGTTTGAACGTTCACTGAATCAAATAGTATTTGTTCTTATTGTAAAAACACATAAGGAGGCTTTATCTTGTATATATAATAGGAAAATATAAGGCCATAGCATTGTAGGCCAAGAGAATTCCTCCTCTGCATACTATAATATACGTATGAGATGGAACTACCACATTGCTGGTCTCAGCATAACTATAGACTTACAATGTGGTCAACAGAAGATGCCTCAGCTGATGCCAACAATATGGCAGCCCCTACTCAATATAAATATGCAGTGATTGAATGGCCTGTAAATACAATAAGCCTTTCCTTTTTTTTTCCGATGGGGTTTCATTCCTATTTATCTTCATTTAATAAACTAGCTACTGGCAATACTGTGCCCACCCTGTAAATAAACAACGATCACATGTTCTGGAAAGACCAAATCAAACCCTTCTCAGCAAGACTGGCTCCGGCTTGAGATTTAACTTTGCCCAGAGTTAAGATGATGGTTGGCCAAGACCCTTTGTAGCCTATACTGGGCTACTGGCACCAACCCAACAGGAGTCATCTGTACAGGACTGTAGAATGAGAACATGTAGGAAATTATCAGGAAAAAGCAGCAGAGCAGTAATATCATTTGGCATCTGGTTGGGAGATCTTCTTTAGGGGATGGATCTCCTAACCTTGAAGGGGCCCCCTAGAAATTAAGGTCCTATTTGGCTCTGAATGGCAAAGAAGATCTTCCCTATCTGTCCATGTGTACGCAGTCGGACAGAGATAAATAGGCTGAAGATCAAGAAGAGCTCTGTACTTGCTACCGTCTTGCCTTCAATCTATTGCTGTACAGATAACTTATCCTTCCCACTTGTACATGACTTGGTCCTTGAAGCCTGTTGTATATGTTCATAATGTACATAGAATACGCATCATGCTCCTAATGCTCTCATAAAAAAAACATTGTGTTTTAGCAGCTTGTAAAATGAAGTGGCTTGTTAAATTACTGTATATTGTGCCTGTATGGTGTCAATAACTGCACTCTAATTCAAATAAAAACATTTCTATAAAGGTAACTTCTTCCTTTCTATAAATACACAGCAATACAGACATGCTTTATGGTTGGCACCAGTGAAAGTGGAGAGGGATATTCTGAGACAATTTGCAGTTGGTTTTCATTTTTTTATTATTTGTGGTTTTTGAGTTATTTAGCTTTTTATTCAGCAGCTCTCCAGTTTGCAATTTCAGCCATCTGGTTGCCAGGGTCCAAATTCCCCTAGCAACCATGCACAGATTTGAATAAGAGACTGGAATATGAATAGGAGAGGCCTGAATAGAAAGATGAGTAATAAAAAGTAACAATAACAATACATTTGTAGCCTTACAGAGCATTTGTTTTTTTAGATGGAGTCAGTGACCCCCACTGAAAAGGTGGAAAGAGTCAGAAGAAAAAGGCAAATAATTAAAACAATAAAAAATAAATCCCAATTGAAAAGTTGTTAATAACTGGCTATTCTATTTCTGAAATTACAAACTGGAGAGCTGCTGAATATAAAATGAAATAAGTCAAAAACCACAAATAAGAAAAAATGAAAACCAATTTGACCAATTCATCCAGGTCATCCAATTGCAAATTGTCTCAGAATATCCCTCTCTCCATCATACTAACAGTTAATTTAAAGGAGAACAACCCCTTTAAAGCAAATCCTCTCTGAGAGGGTGGAACTGCACAGCTTTTGTTTTTACTGCTGACAGAACCTGTTGACTGTGAGTGGGCGGGCTTTAATAAAGGTAGAACCAGTGAGGGCGGGGCTTCCCAGGCAGAGTTTTGTTGCAGGACTCCCTGACACTTTCATTTTCTGGAGCAAAGGGGCCCTGGAACTCTGTACACATTCTAAATGAGAGGAATTATTATTATTATTATTTTACAACATTCATGGGACGTTAACATTTCTGAAATTCTGAGTGGCCAGAATCCGACACAAACCCATTTGTTGTGCTTCTGTGGCTCTCTAAAGAAATAAGAGTTGAATGTCAGTGTCCTGGAGGCGGATCTCAGTAGTCACATCAGTTGCAGGAAGGATGCTGGGAGTTGCAGTGGGCTGAAGGTATTCCACAGTCACAGCCTTGGGATTATAATTTAGTAACTGACACACAAGAGAAAAACCTGCTTTGCAAGAGATTGTGTGATGTTTGCGTGTGTGTGATGTGTGCATGAGACATGTGTGTTGTGAGACGTGTGTGTGTTATGTGTTAGTGTGTGTGATGTGTGCGTGTGTGTGCATGAGACATGTGTGTTGTGAGACTTGTGTGTGTGATGTGTTAGTGTGTGTGACGTGTGATGTGTGCGTGTGAGATGTGTGTGTGTGATGTGTGAGATGTATGTGTAATGTGTGATGTGTAAGTGTGTGTGTGATTTTTATTGTGTGAGAGATGTGTGCGTTTGATGTGTGCTAGACGTGTGTGTGATGTGTGCGTGAGATGTGCGAGATGTGTGCGTGTGATGTGTGTGTGAGATGTGTGTGTAATGTGTTAGTGTGTGTGCGATTTTTATTGTGTGAGAAATATGTGTGCGAGACATGTGTGTGATGTGTGCGCGAGATGTATGTGTAATGTGTGTGTGTGAGATGTGTGCAGAATAGATAACAAATAAAACACCATTGTATTGGACAGAGCTTATCTGTTATGGACTTGTCTGTAATTGCACAGTCGGGGGCAACACAAGCACTGGAGATGAAGGGAGCTGAGTAAATACATGTCACTAATGGAACTGAATAATTTGGCTGAATTCAGGGCTGACAGCGTGGGAGAAGCCCCAGGTCCTTGGGTTTTGGGTCTTAATGGGGTTTCATTTCTCCTGAGCAATCTGAAGACAAGTGAACTAAAATAAGTGTTTGGAAGGTGGGGGGGGGGCTGGTTGTGTTGCCCTCACTGGGATTACAGGATTCCCATTAGCCGTTACCCAACTGTCACCTTCTTACTTCAAAGTCATTAGCGAATCCTATTGGTCGTGTCCCATGCAAACTATGACACGAGATAAAACTGTATAACACCCCTATTTGAAAGTTGGAAAGAGTCAGACGAAGAAGGTAAATAATTAAAAAACTACAAAAAAAGGCTACAAATGTATTGTAATTGCTACTTTTTACTTATCTATTTAGGCCTCTCCTATCCTTATTCCAGTCTCCTATTAAAATTAAGGCATGGTTGCTAGGTTTTATTGGACCTTAGCAACCAGGTGGCTGAAATTGCAAACTGGAGAGCTGCTGAATAAAAAGCTAAATAAGTCAAAAACCATAAATAATAAACAATGAAAACCAATTGCAAATTGTCTCAGACTATCACTGTCTACATCATACTAACAGTTAATATAAAGGTGAACAATCCCTTTAATGCCCAAGAAACGTGTGTCAAATGTGGCCTTTTGCTTTTCTGCAGACTGATTTTCACATGGATGGGACTCAGCTGAAGATGGGAAGCATGTTTGGTAAGTACGTCTTAGAAGGATTTCAAACTTAATACAACGGCATTTAATACAACGGCATTAATTCGGCTCGTAGCTCCAAGTCACTAAATCTCCTTCAGCAAAAGTGCTTTCCCGATATTCCGATTTGATGATGTTTATTGACCAATGAATTGGCTTTGGATCAAGGGCAAGTATTCAGTTAAAAACAAGGTTCAACAGCAAAAAGATCATGGGACGCTAGCACTAGTGCTCTTGGACCCAAGGGCTGGGAGTCGGTACATAAATACTTCGACTCCTCATTTCATGGTCTGACTCCTCTGGTTTTAAAGGAACAGCAACACCAAAAACTGAAAGCGTATCAAAGTAACAAAAATATAATGTAGTGTTGCCCTGCACTGGTAAAACTGGTGTGTTTGTTTCATACACTACTATAGTTTATATAAACAAGCTGCTGTGTACTAGTGATATGCTGGTTGAGAAAAGCTCGACCCGCACTCGACTTGAACCGGCACTCGACCTGAACCCACACCTGCATCTGGCTTCCCTCCTCCTTTTATAAACCAGCCCCACCGATGACATCACAAAAGGGACAGGGTGGGCAGGAGTGCAACTATGAAGCCGGCAGTGAGGTCGGCCCGAACCATCCTGACCTACAGGTCCCATGGGTATCAGTCCGATCTACGCAACACTACTGTGTAGCCATGGGGCAGCCATTCAAAGCTGAAAAAAGAGAAAAATAGAACAAAACAGATAGGCTCTGTCCAATACAATGGTGTTTTACCTGTTATTTGTTATCTAACCTATGCAAACACACAGATTTTACCAGTGCATGCTAACAGTTTATTATACGTTAATTACTTTAAAATGGTTTCATTTTTTGGTGTAACCGTTCCTTTAATATACAAATGCATTTTCCATGTTAAAGGGATACTGTCATGGGAAAACATGTTATTTTCAAAATGCATCAGTTAATAGAGCTTCTCCAGCAGAATTCTGCACTGAAATCCGTTTCTCAAAAGAGCAAACAGATTGTTTTATATTTAATTTTGAAATCTGACATGAGGCTAGGCATATTGTCAGTTTCCCAGCTGCCCCCAGTCATGTGACTTGTGCTCTGATAAACTTCAGTCACTTTTTACTGCTGTACTGCAAGTTGGACTGATATCACCCCCCCCCCCCCCGCAGCCTAACAGCAGAACAATGGGAAGGTAACCAGATAGCAGCTCCCTAACACAAGATAACAGCTGCCTGGTAGATCTAAGAACAGCACTCAATAGTTAGGGTTGCCATCTTTTAATACAATGCTTACTGACTGGTGGTGGGGGCGGGAGCAAATGGGCGGGTCGTGATGTAAAAGGGGTGTGTCTAGATGTAGAAATGGGCATGCCGTGATGTAAGTGGCGTGGCCCAAACGTGTGATTGGACAGAAGACAGAAAAAAACGGTAAATTTTGAGCTGGTTTGAGGTAGCCGAGGGCAGCTACATTACCGGTAAATTTGTAATACCGGCCCCGGCCATGGCAGGTGTTTTACCGTCTAGGCCAATAAAATACCCACTGAGACACATTCAGTTACATTGAGTAGGATAAACAACAGCCTGCCAGAAAGCAGTTCCATTCTAAAGTGCTGGCTCTTTCTGAAATCACATGACCAGGCAAAATGACCTGAGATGCACCTACACACCAATATTACAACTAAATACACTTGCTGGTTCAGGAATGACATTTTATATTGTAGAGTGAATTATTTGCAGTGTAAACAGTGTCATTTAGAATTATATATATATATATAATTAGTGGTGAGCACAACTTTCACTTGTTTGTTATAGTTATACAGGAGCAGTGACCAGCTCCATGTTGTAGCTCCCACCCTTCCCAGCTATAGTCAGGTGATCCCACTGGTGTCTAATAAAAGGGCAGCCAAGTTTGGGAGTTTTACTTTGAAAGCAGCAAGTAAGTTGCAGGTAAAACTTAGTCCCTGTGTAAAATGTATAATGAAGCAATAGAATTCTTAATGAATCAGATAAAATTGAGTGTAGGACTGGCCAGATATGGGATGACTTTGACGTAGTTGGCCAGCTTAAATATATTGTAATATATGGACAAACAATCCCTGTGTTGTTTAACGGGTAAGGCATTTTTCAGTAGCAGTAGCACAAAATGTCTCTGTCTTAAATATATTGATAATGGGTTGAGTGCAGAGGAATCTTGTATTTGTCTATATATATATATATATATATATATATATATATATATATAATATATATATATATATATCATGACAGGCAAAACTAAAGCTGATCTGGTCGACCCTGTAAACTGTTCTAAATTTATTTCTTATCTTTGTCCCTGCTGAGCAGAATCCCTGGGTTTCATTACAGGCAACAACCTCTTTAAATCTGATTTGATTACTTTCAGTGCTTGTAATCGTTAGTTGAAGTTCCTAAACCTGACTGTTTTGCCAACCTGACTGTCACATCTCAGCCTGTCAGTTAGAGTTTCTAATGCTAACGGACTCCTGCTGCACAAATATGGCAGCCCCCTCACAGGTGATCACAGGGAGTCAGACAGGCAATGTAAAAAGCATTAGGCAAATACTTTATGGCAAAGTTATAAGTAGCATGCAAAGACAATATTATTGTAGATGTAAAAAAAAAAAAGGTTACATTTCTGGTGTCAGTATCTCTTTAACGTTATTAGGAGTTGGTACATTTTTTGCGACTTCGACTTCATATACCCAAAATTGCTTCCGACTCCACAGCTCTGCTTGTACCCCTTAGTGTTCTAACACTTGTGTCCCAGGGATAAGTAAATGACACCTTATATCTCATCGTAGATTACATTTCTATGTTGCAGAGCGGTTCAAACTAAAATTTAAGAAGGATCAGCAGAAACCAGGCAGATCTCCCAAACCTGACACCTCTCCTAAAATCTCCCCTTCCCCTGGAAGTCACAGCAGCAGTGACTGGCGGCCACATTCCCAAATCTCCTGGCCTGGACACTGCAAGCGTTGGTCACGTCGTTACGATGCTTATATCCGCCATAGTGAGAGAGACTCTGATTACGCTATAGAATTGCTTCATTATTTGGAGGCTCAGCCGGAGGATCTGCGATGTTTCGTGCCCATGAGAGACTTGGCATGGGGGAGCCCTATCCCCTCGGAGATTTGCAACAGTTTGGGGAACAGTCACTGCTGGATAATGCTGCTCACTCCGCAGTTCCTCGATGATGACTGGTGTCTATATCACATGCACCAAGCTCTGGCGGAATCACCTCTTTCTGAAGGCCGAATCATTCCTGTAATGATAAACCTGGAAATGTCTCAATATCCATTGGTGCTGAGGTTTATGCAGGCCATCAAGTCCCAGTCATGTGATGCCAGTGTGTTTTGTAAAATAAGGGACAGCATTTACAACTGTGAGTATGTTATTGGCAGTATGGGGTCCATTATCCGGAAACCTGTTATCCAGAAATTACGGAAAGGCCGTCTCCCATAGACTGCATTTTATCCAGATTATTGCGATTCTTAAAAATGGTTTCCTTGTACTTGATCCCAACTAAGATATAATTAAAGGGGTTGTTCACCTTTAAATTAACTGTTAATATGATGTAGAGAGTGATATTTGGAGACAATTTGCAATTGGTTTTTATTTGTAGTTTTTGAGTTATTTAGCTTTTTGTTCAGCAGCTCTCCAGTTTGTAATTTCCGCCATCTGGTTGCTAGGGTCCAAATTACCCTAGCAACCATGCACTGATTTGAATAATAGACGGGAATATGAATAGGAGAGGCCTGAATAGAAAGAGGAGTAATAAAAAGTAGCAATAACAATACATTTGTAGGTGGCCCAGTCCGACCCTGGAAACACAAGTCATATTTGCCCCCTTGGGAGGGGGGGGTCAGGAGTACATGGGAGCCCTGTAGATAATACCTGCCTTGGACACGTGTGAAGAATAGGCTTTGGATGCAAAATGCACCTATGGGAACTCTTTTGAACCTCAAGAATAATGTCCAAGTAAGGAGCGTGCCTGTGGCTCCCCAAATGCTGAGTTTAATATGGTGGGCCCAATTTGCACCCCTCAGCATGCCAATCTCTGTCAAGGGAATGCTTATAAAGGATGCACAACAAAAAAGTCTGCTTTGTATCTGCTTCATTGATACCCTTTATACATAAATGCTTCGATCTTTTGTATCTCCTTTTTTCTTTTTATTAGATATGATAACAAACCTGCAGACTAATGACCCTACAATGGAGAGGCAAGCTGCGTCAAGCAATAACGTTCATGAAAGTAGCGATGAGACGCATAAATCCTGCAGCAGCACAATGGAAAGCAAATTTCAGGCAGAAGAATACAGCAGTAGGATCCAGGAAGCTAACCGAAGAACTGACTCCTCAAGATAAGCTTCAACATACTGGAGATCTGCAGTAGCATGCAAGGAAGAAGTTGTAAAGCACAGGGGTCCTGCAGTAAAATAAAGTAGACGGAAATCTCCAGTAGAGACATGGATAAGAGAAGCTACGAGACACAGGAGGCCAGTAGAGAAATGATCAGCCAAGTACAATACTCCAACATTAACACACAGACTGCAAGGAACTCCCCTACTTTAAGCAGCGCTAATATATCCACACGCCTAATCAACGGTGATAGCTACACGTATGGAGATGCCCTGGCCCTCAACCAAAAGACTTGCTCTTGCACATGGACTTCTTCTAGGAGCACAACAAATGAGTAAAAAGTGTGCAACATGCTCTCTATTTTTGGAATATATATATATATTTTACTTTTATGGGACACATTGAGATAGGTGCCACTCCCATTGACTTGTATAGGACATCAACAAGTCTGATTTTCGGATTCAGGCTTTTTGCAGTGAAAAAAAACTTAAATTTGTAGAGATTTTATGGGGGTTATTTATCGAATTGATGTGAATTTCTTTTTACTCTAATAAATTTGAAAGTGCTCACAACTTGAATGGGAGGTTATTTATGAAAAATTTCAAAACGGGCTAAAATTCGATTGAAGGGGGAAAGACCCAAAGAATTGATTTGTATTTGAAATTCGAATCAAATTTTCCTCAGAAAAAAACTCGAATGTCAGGAAGTCGGGTGGAAAAGTTGCTTGGACTTGGCCATTCTATAATATGCTACAAGTTAACTTAAGGGCAGAGACACACGCTCAGATCTGGGGAGATTAGTCGCCCGGTGACAAATTTTTATTATTATTATTACCATGTATTTATTAGGGATGCACCGAATCCACTATAACCCCCCGAATCCTTTGTGAAATAGTCGGCCAAATACCAAACCGAATTCTAATTTGCATTTGGAAATTAGGGGTGGGAAGGGGAAAACCTTTTTTACTTCCTTGTTTTGTGACAAAAGGTCACACGAATTCCCTCCCCACCCTTAATTTGCATATGCAAATTAGGATTCGGTTCAGCAGGGCAGAAGGATTTGGGCAAATCCTGCTGGAAAAGGCCGAAACCTGGCCGAATCCCGAACCAAATCCTGGATTCGGTGCATCCCTAGTATTTATATAGTGCCAACATATTGCGTAGCACTGTAAAGTAAATGTGATTATACAACTAAATCACATGAATTATATCCTCTTCTTTGGGGCAACTAATCTCCCCGAACTGCCTCCCACTGGCTAGAATCTAAATCACCGGTGGGATGGCAATCGGTGCGCTTGATTTCTGAAGTTGCCTCAGGGCAGAGACAGATGAGAAGATTCGAGGAGATTAGTCCCCCGGTGACTAATCTCCCCGAACTGCCAGAATCTAAATTGTCGGTGGGATGGCACTCGGAGCGCTTTGTTTTCCAAAGTTGCCTCATGAAGAAACTTCGGACGACTTTGGGAAACGAAGCGCTCTGAGTAGGGTTGCCACCTTTTCTGGAAATAAATACCGGCCTTCCTATATTCTTGCCGTTTTTTCCTATTAATAACATTGGCATCAAGCATCATTTTTTGTCACAAAACTAGGAAGTAAAAAATGTTTTCCCCTTCCCACCCCTAATTTGCATATGCAAATTAGGATTCAGTATTCAGCCGATTTTCGTGAAGGATTCGGGGGTTTGGCTGAATCCAAAATAGTGGATTCGGTGCATCCCTCAAGCATAATTTTTACCGGCCAGGTGGCAACTAGGGATGCCACCTTTTAAAATAATCTTTACCGGCAGGTGGAGGGGCGGGGTTAAAAGGGCAGGGCCGTGACGATAAAGGGCCAGGGTCGTGCCGTCAAAGGGGGCGGAGCCAAACGCGCAAATTTGGCAAGAAGCCCAGGAAAAAAGGTAAGTTTGGAGCAGGCTGGGGGCAGGCCACGGGCTTTTTTTAGGTGTATTACATTGCCGGTAAATTTGTAATACCGGCCCTGGCTGGTGTTTCACCAGCTAGGCTGGTAAAATACCAGCTGGGTGGCAACACTAGCTCTGAGTGCCATCCAGCTGGCGATTTCCATTCTAGCTGGTGGGAGAGGCGATGTCACCAGGTGACTAAATCCCTCTGAATCTCCACATGTGTCTTTGCCCTAAAGGTGAACCTCCCCTTTAATAAATGCACCATAAAGTCGGAGCAGGAAAGTAGTAGAAGGCTTCATTAATGCCCTGGCCCTGGCCCTGCCCACCACACAAATACACTGAATTATGAGTAAGGCGGCCGGCGCGCTTTATATAGCAGAACATGACGTCACGACAGAATCTCGCGAGACCGTGACGCGAACGGGCGGCGAGAGCGGGAAATTTAACCAGCCAACCTGGAGCGCGGGAGTCGCAACTTGTTTTCAAGGGGAGAGGTAGGGAACCTGTGGGAAATTCTGACGTACAGCATTGATAATAATCGTGTGACAGAGCGCTCAGCCGACTGAGGGGTTAGAGATGGAGCGCCGGAGCCTCGCACAGGAGCTGAAGAAATGGGCGGTAGAGGAAATGGGACTCCCTGCCCAAAAAGCGCCCAGTGAGGAGATGCTGCAGCGGTGAGTGACGCCACACAGTGAGCGAGTACAGAGGCCCCGCCCCCCGGCCTGACTGACTGTCTCTTGTCATTTCAGCTTATTCATTGGTCAGTGTGGGGACATCTGGAAGTTTATAATACGTCACATACACAGCCACAGGTGAGTCATTGGCCCAGGGCCCATCATACACACTGACTCCTCCCCCTTATTCATTTCATCACCTCCATTTGTTTTTCTTACAGGACTGTGCGCAAGATCGAAGGGAACCTACTGTGGTATCCTTATTAATCACCCTGGCACCCCCGGGAATGTCCTTTTTGTCTTCCATGTCTCAGTAATGGTGCCCCCGATGGACAGAATGAGTAGAACTAAATGGCCAGCCCTCTGAGTGTACTGTGCCTTTAAAGGCTGGGCATGAGGAATAAGAGGAGTATTTGAGGTGCCAAGCCCCTCCCCTGGGCAGGTCACCCCCTTATTGACCCAGAAAATGACCACAGGTTTCAGGTCTGGACCAAATCTAGTACCAGCCCAGTTAATAATAGGCCCTGAAATTTTACAGCAGCCTCTCTGCCATTTGCCAGAACCCACAGATTGTAAGTCTGGGCCTGAACAGTTTCTTAAAGGAGAACTAAACCCAAAGAATGAACGTGGCTAAAAATGCCATATTTTATATAGTGAACTTATTGCACGAGGCTAAAGTTTGAGCTTGTCAATAGCAGCAATGATCCAGGACTTCAAACTTGTCACAGGGGGTCACCATCTTGGAAAGTGTCTGTGACACTCACATGCTCAGTGGGCTCTGATTGGCTGTTGAGAAGCTAAGCTTAGGGCTCGTCACTAATTATCCAGCAGAAAATGAGCTTCCCTGGCTGTAATATAAGCTGATGCTACAGGTTTGCTGATTATTCAATTCTGATGCTAATTGCACTGGTTTCTGTGCTGCCACGTAGTAATTATCTGTATTAATTACTAATCAGCCTTATATTGTGACATTTCTATTCTATGTGTACTGTATATTGTGAGTGGCTCCCTAAGCTCAGTAAGTGACAGCAGCACAGAGCATGTGCAGTGAATCAGCAGAAAAGATAAGGAGCTACTGGGGCATCTTTGGAGACACAGATCTTTACTGCTAAAGGGCTGTGGTTGCCTTGGGCTGGTACAGAAGCACAAAACATCATGTACAACATTTCTAGCCTACGTCTTTAGTTTAACTTTACTTGTCCTTTAAAGGGGTGGTTCACCTTCAATCACCTAGTTGTTTTCTGATCACCAGAAATAATGACTTTTTCCATTTACTTTCTATTTTCTTTTTGTGACCGTTTTTCTAATAGTGTAAAGTGTCATTTTTCACCTTCTAAAGCAGCTCTAGGAGTGGGAGTTGCCGACAGGCCCGGACTGGCAATTTGTGGGTTCTGGCAAATGGTTGAGTTTTATTTGGGCCTCTGAGTACTTGGAATGCCAGGGCCTATTTTGACTTCCAGTCTAGACCTGGTTGCTGACCCTTGAAACTGTTCTAAATTGATCCATTTCTTATCTTTGTCCCTGCTGAGCAGAATCTCTGGGTTTCATTACAGGCAGCTGTTAGACTTGATACAATAGTTACTAATACTCCAGAGATGCTGCTGAGAAATGGATCAACTAAATGTTGCAAAATTGTAACAGTTTGAAGTCTGCGCCTGAATTACTGAGCTGTCAGACTCAAACACCAGAGACAGGAACATTCAACTTTACACTTAGATTTTGGAAAAACCGTAAAAAATAAATAATAGAAAGTAACTGAAAAAAAGTCTATTTCTGGGGAAGAATCTGTGTTTGGAAGGTAAACAAACCCTTTAGAGGGAATGCAAAGGCCCAAAAAATAAAATCCCATTTTTACTTTCTTTAAAGGAAAATTAAATCTATCTGTAATATACTTTAACTAAAAAATGTCTATAGTTTTTATAAGAAACCTGACTGTGTGCAGTAAAATTCCCCCTTCATTTTACTGACTTCTGCAGATAGGAAACTTCAGACGTCCCTAACTGCTCTGCAGAGAAACGATCATACTTTCAAATGGCAAGGGGGAGCCCCCCCCCACCTCACTTCCCAGAACTCGAGCAGCTTTATTTGTTTCCCTGTAGAGCTGCCGGCGACCGTGTAGAGATTTGTATCCGCAGACCCAGTGCAGTATATTCTGATTATTAATCAGTCTTGATGTATTGGCTTCCAACTGAAGCCCGGACCACACTGAGCATGTGCGCAGTCTTGGTCTTGCAAAGATTGTTAACAAAGTTACAAGAGCACAGCCCCCTGCGGCCAACTTTGAAAGCATAAATCATTTGTTTAACGAGGCCAGTAAGTTCATGTTGATATTTAGTAAACAAAATACAGCATTTCTAGCCTTATTCTATTTAAGACTTTAGTTCCCCTTTTAATCCATACTCCCTATGTGCCATTCAACTACATCTGAACGTTAGATCATGAGTTTGGTCCCTTGCTAAAAATTCTTTGTATACTTCATCTGTGAAGAATTATTCATGCCCACTGGGGCTCCTGAGCTCATAGGGTCCAGCATCTATTCCCCAGTAGGGAACACTGCAAAAACTCCAGCAGAGCAGTTACAGTGCAAAGACATTGCCAGGGCCTGTATATAACATTAATGAACAAGGTGCTGATGCCTTATATGATACTACATAGACACTTAAGCTCCCCTGGTTTGGCCACTCTCATACAGGACCAAGTCCGGCTAATGCCCAGGATAAGACTGTGTGATTACTCCAATGTTGTTCTTGTCTGACATTTCAAACCTGCTGGATATTCAGGAGGGCCACAAACATGGGGCAATAAAAGGGAGGGGCATAAGATGCCAGGTGTGCTCATTGTTTTCATGCCTTAACATCCTCCCCAGGTATCAGCAGCTCCAGCACACAGAGGTAAGCTTTTAATATATTGTGGTCTCTATCCAGAAACCTGAGAAAATCCAGGACAGAGCTTACATATCTCCCAGGTTCTTAACACAGTTAAGCTACCCCAGCCCAGATTTGTTTGTCTACCTGAGGCAAATCAATTATAAATAGGCTGTAGCTCACCTTTAGTACATGTAGGTGGATTCTCCTGCAAGGTGTCCTGTGTCCACACCCAAATTGATACAGTCAGTATTATAGTAGAAAGCAGGACAAATCGAAGGCAGTAGCTATGACTGCAAAGTGATTTTATTGGGGAAAAATGGAGCATTTGCACTTTGCAGTCATAGCTACTGCCTTGGATTTGTCCTGCTTTCTACTATAATACTGACTGTCTACCTGAGGCTCCTCAGGTGGATATTATAATATAGATCAGGCCATAATGGAACGTTCCAATCTGGGGGAAAGACACAGGAGAGATGTCTGTTTGAATCACAAAAAGGTTGGGACTTTGTTGTCTTTACCTATAAGGGCAACTTCAGAAAACAAAGCGATCCGAGTGCCATCACTCCGGCGATTTAGATACTAGCCAGCGGGAAGGCAATTCGGGGAGATTAGTCGCCCGAAGAAAAGGCGATTTTGTCACCGGGCGACTAATCTCCACATGTCTCTGCCCTTACTCTCATCATGCAGTGTCTGTATGAACTAGTGAGATAACACAAGTGGAAATAAGAGATACTATAGAGACTGCTGCAGCAAACCTTGCACTGCTGCTTTAAGGAGGAAGTGAGAGAGAAGTTGTAGTTCAAGTCTTCCTTTATGTAGAAATGAGAAATAAAGTAAGTTGAGGCGTGCAGCAGTTCCAGCATTTGTGTAGCTGTAAGGGGGGTTCATTGCACTAGTGCAAGGCTTTCTGTATCAGTGATGGTAAAGTTAAAAATGCTGGCTATTCTAAATCACCCTGTCTTTCTTCTCCCCAACGCACCAGGCCCAGAGGACAGCAGAGGAGGAGCAGCAGCAGCGCAGGAAGCAACTGTGCAAGGAGATTTTGGAGCTGCGAGCGGAACTCCATCATTTACAGGAACAAATTCAGACTGCAGAGCGGGAAATAGTGGGCCAGGGTGAGGTGCTGTTTTTTGTGTTTAGTGCAGCAATATGGAATCACTTTGTGTTACTTAAATTGGTGGTTAACTATTAGGATGTTATAGAATGTCTAATTCTAAGCAGCTTTTCAATTGGTCTTCATTTTTCCTTTTTGATACTTTTTGAATCATTTGCCTAGTCTGACTCTTTCCAGCTTTCAAATGGGGATCAGTGACCCCATCTAAAAAAGCAAATGCTTTGTAAGTCTACAAATGTATTGTTATTGCTCCTTTTTATTACTCGTCGTTCTATTCGGGTCTCTCCTATTCATATTCCAGTCTCTTATTTAAATCAATACATGGTTGCTAGGGGAATTTGAACCCTAGCAACCAGATTGCTGAAATTGCAAACTGGAGAGCTGCTGAATAAAAAAGCTAAAAACTCAATAACCACAAATCAAAAAAAATTAAAACCAATTGCAAATTGTCTCAGAATTTCAATCTACCTACATCATAATGTAAAGGTTTTTTGTATTTAATTTTTTTTTATTTAGAGATCATTGTTACTTGACCCCTGTGGTAATTAAACCAATCCTCTTTCTTGTCAGATCTGAACTGTGAGCGTGCACAGGATTTATGTCGACGTTCACTACTGCTCCGCGCGTTCAACAAAAAAAGGGAGGAAGAATGCGAGGCCTTGTGCCAAAGCAACAAAAAGATCCAGTACCGCTGCGAACAGCTGCAAGAGATTCGCAGGTAAGAGGCTGTGGAAGGGCTTTGGGACCACATGTAAGATAATTAGCCACATTAGTGAATAACCCACATATGCAAACAGTGTCACTATAGCAGCCTGTTGTATTCTGCATATTATTGCCTTATTTCACTGTTTACTTTTATAAGCTCTCTCTCATTTTCAGCCCGTCAATGTGTAAAATCCATGGACAAAGATTCCTATCATTACACCCTTTGTTATTCCATCCTTTATTATTTTAATTGTTTTATTTATATACTTCTCTTGCTGAATGTATTTCAGGGCATCACAAAGAGAAGTTATGTTCTCTGCGGTGGATCCTGACTTATCTTCTTCTACATTCTTGGAACCAGAAGTATTGGTGAGAGAAAAATTTATTGTACTTTCTTTTGGTCTTAAAGGGAAAATATACCCTCTTTTTCAGGGCATGTTATGGATACCTTTTGTAAAAAAAAAAAAAAAAGTGCATAAACAGTGTCTGAACTTCAGAAATAAATATAAATGTAATATTTTTTTTACACAGATATACCTCATTCTGCATATTGAAAGGAAACCTTGATCCCAACTCCTCCATCAAATTATTCAATTGTGAAGTGATGAATACTGGGACTGCTTTCTATTGTATCTGTGCACCACCCACTGTGGAAAGTACTAGAATCCATCACTTCACAATGAAACAAGTCAAGGAAGAGTTTTGGTCCCTCTGTGGGCCTAAGGTGGCGGGAAAATGTCATATTCATTTATTTTTTTGAAGTCGGATAGCGTTTATGCACATTATTACATAACCCAACCAAATGAGCTCAAGCCATAGACCTTGCCTCCCCAGTATATTGGTATTGTAGCCTTTTTGTAAATTGTTGTCGTTTGCAAATGGCAAAAAGGCCTGCAGAGACTGGTATATCTCTATTAATATCAGCCTTCCCTTCTTCCAACTCTGTTAAGATGGAAGATGGTGGCAGGTAGGTTCCAGGCTGGGTGTCGGCTAATCTACAAATGGCAGATCAGTATTTGTTACTGCAGATAATTGTATTTATTTGTTTGTGCTTTTTTTTTTTTTTTTTTAAACTTCCTTCTTCAGAGAGATGTGAGAGAAGTTTGCAAACTGCGCTTCAAGTTTTTGCGGTCGCTCCACGATGATTCCATCTCCAGCTCTGTACAGTGAGTTTGGCAATATCATTCTGCCATGTTCTGATTGTTTTTTAACTGACCTGATTTCTACTCTTGTTCTTTCTGTAGCCCAGGAAAAGAAGATCTGCGATCCCTGTCCCACCAGCAGTGGATGAGTATGGCAGAGGTGAGCAGTCTGTCACACAGACATAACAAATCTGTACAATAGAAGTTCTTTTCAAATTAAACATGAGATATTTAAAAAAAAACAAAACTCAGCTGTCAGTCTTATATTGCCCCTCCTCTTTGCCTCAGACATAGTGGCAGGGCATGAATTTATAGCTTTACTTCCATTCAACACTTTCTAGATTTCACTGCCCTCTTCACATTCCCCCTCTCTTATTATACTGTCTATAATTGTGTATAAATGGGCATGGGCTTCTGGTCTCCCATTCTGGCCTATAAATTTGAGATGAGGCAAAGATTTCCTTAATTACAATTGTCTACAAAATGGCACATATAATAATGAATGCTTCAGGGAAAGCAGGTATGTAGATTAGCCTCCTCCACCGTCCGTTTATATACCCACATATAAATCATAGATGATAATACCTGTAAGGTTTCAGTGGGGTATTCCCAGTTGGGAATACCCCACTGCAGCAATACAGGTATTATATTTGGCTACAAAATGGTGCCTGCTTGCTGTGATTGTGAGTTCCACAACCATATTTGAATAATTAATATACTGTAAGTACATTTTATTTTGCTCAGCTTACACAATAAAGAATTTGGAATTATTTTTTAATGTGATAGGTCCCCTTTAATGCAAACATTAATTGATAGATGACTAGTTACCATTCTTGAAACAAGACTTTTCTTTCTTCTGCAGAAAGTCTGGAACACCCACACCCCTAATCACATATTGGCGGCATTAGAGCGACTTACTCTAAACTCGACCCAAGAGCTAAAGAAATTGCAGTTCTCCCAGGCAGCTGATCTATCCAAGGGACCCTCTTGCCAGTTAAAGGAATTCTCTGAGCCAATCACACAGTCAAGGTGATCTTGGTTGTGGAGTCTTTTCTTTGTATTTTGATAACCAGTATAGATGTTTTACATCCATTGCTAGCAAAGGTAAAGACCCCAAGCTTTTCTTTGATTCCTGGTCATGGCCTGTTGTTTTCCATGGACATTCCAATCTGTAGAGGTTAAACGAACTGGAAGGGTTAATATACACATATTCATTTAAGCCTATATTAACATTCCTATTTAGCTTAATAAATAGAATTTCACTCTGTGTCGATCTCTAAATTCACTTTTTGATAAATATACCCGTAAGTATTAAGAACATTTACTGTAATTGAGCTACAACATGTAACTGTCTGTATTGTTACTAGGTCTTGTAATGAAAGTACCCACCTAGATCCACAAGAGACTCTGCCATCCTTCCACAGCCTGATCCAGGTGAGTTCATGTGATGGATTGTGTTACAACTTTGACTGCCTTTTCCTCTGATCTCCACCACCTTCCAACAGACAATGCCCTGTGCACCAATCAAATTCATCCCAGTCTTAAATCAAAGATAACTTTGTGCATCATACATATGTTATAGCTTGTAAAGAGACTGTTAATAAAGGTTTCTTTCAGAGCAGTTCTGACTTACTGGTATATTATCTATCCACATGGTTTACAGATATTTAAAGAAGCAGGAGTAAAATTAATCATTGGTCATTGGCTTTTAGGTTATATTCACAAGTAAGCTCTCCCTTTGCACTTTTGTACTGCAATGTCATATTTATCTTGGCACACCTAGTGTATTATTCCATTGTGGGTATGTTTGTTACTTCTTTCTGATTCCTTTGTTTAAAATAAACAATCAGACTGGGCTTGTTTTAGTATAATGCAAAGATGCTCCTAGCCTTTTTTTATTAAAAAAAGAAAACACAAAAGAATTTCTTTAAATATTACTCTGGTTTTAGAGCCAGGTTTATATTCTGTACCAGAATTTTTATGTAACGTGGCCAGACATTTCATTATAATTACATTTATACATACAAGTTGATATTGGGATTGATTATCATTGAAACAAAGAGTGGGCTGTGTGTTACTCTGGTCTTTATGGTCTCTTCTCAGGAAGGCTGGGCAAATTCTGTTAAAGTATCGTCTGAGCTGCGCCGTGTTCAGAGCCAAGCACAGGCCCTGTCTGAGCATTTGGCTGAAAGGATCCAAGAGATTCACAAGAAACTTTCAGATGGAAGTGAAGTGTCTGTGCTCACCAGGTGATGTGTTTAAAGTGGCCTTGCCTCTCATTAGCATCACTTCAATCACTATTGCTTTATTCTCACAAAAAACTCCCTCTACATAGTTAGTTACATAGTTAAATCGGGTTGTAAATCGGGTTGAAAAAAGACAGTCCATCAAGTTCAACCCCTCCAAATGAAAACCCAGCATCCATAGACACACCCCTCCCTACTGTCACATAAATTATATATACCCATACCTATACTAACTATAGAGTTTAGTATCACAATAGCCTTTGATATTATGTCTGTCCATAAAATCATCCAAGTCCCTCTTATAGTCATTAACTGAATCAGCATCACAACATCACCCGGCAGTGTATTCCCCAACCTCACTGTCCTGACTGTGAAGAACCACCTACGTTGCTTAAAATGGCTAGGCTTAGTGAATGCAGTGTTCTAAACTAGTTCTTATCCTGGCTTTGAAACTCTCTCTCAGACAAGAACCTCCCTAAAGTTGACCGTAGACGTACAGATTATTAGCCTATGTCGAACAAATCATCGTCCATGCCAATTTGCCGACCTGCAACTAACCATTCAACTAACTACAACAAAACAGACGATCAGCAGGCCAATCAATTGAAAGACTGCAAAACAAATAATAGTGACAATCTCCCATTGATATCGCCAGCTAGGCAATACATGCAGAGATCTTATCGTTAGTCGATATAAATCTTTTAACCTGTCTGGTTGCCAATGGGATGTATGTACTGTATACCTTTATTTGTAAAGAACTGTTAAGGAGCAGCAATGCTGTACAAAGCACAGAATATTAGGGCAAAGCGCTTAAGTGCTATGTGGTAAGAGACATAGTGGGAAGGAGGTCCCTGCCCCATAGAGCTTACAGTCCAAGTATGAAAAACGTCCGGACACTCCACACACTATTTGAAAATCGCTGTTTTGCATGATGGTATCTTTGTGTCTATGGTCTGCTTTAGGGTGAAGTGAATGCAATCAGTTCTCCCACCTACTTACTTAGGCACAGTAATGATTTATCTGTGCTTCCTTTCTCTGGGCTTGTATCTTTTCCCATGGCCAAGTGCAGAGTGGGGCTTGGCCTCAGATGACGATTCTTGTTTTCTTCTGTGGACCAGATGAAGCAGTCAAGTAGTTTATGGAGCAAGAGCTCTGGTCAAACTCCTTTAACATACTCTATCCTTTCCATGGATGTTTATGCAGTAAGAAATCTGGGGCCAAGCTCCCACTGTTTTCCTATGGTCGTGCTTGAAAAAAGCAGCCCAGGAGGAGACGGCACAGAAAATCAGGGCTTTGTATTTGAATAACTTCTGGGAGGATTGGATTCACTGACTTCCTTGTGGAACTAAAGGTGGCCATATGTAACAATTACGGTCTTTCCTGGAAAGAGAGCTTGTTTCAATACACACGTGTAGAGCTGAATTGTCCGATATACAGGTAGAAACAATAGAATTCTACCTGTATCTGTCTATTCAGCACTAACCTTCAAAGGCACCCAATAAAAATTTTACAAGCAGCCTGATTGACGAGCCCACCAATATCAAAAATCTTTTCCAATATAATAAGGCTCGTGTCCTGCCAATAAGCTCCCAAGTGTATTATACCAAATGAGTTTTCTGTAAATACTGAAACTGGACTTCCTCCTCCCTGATATGGTTACAGGGCGGCATTTGATGCAGAGCTTCGTTGCGTGATTCTACGAGGATGCAGGGATGCTTTGATGCAGGAGTGCCGAATGCTTCAGGAAGAGGCTGCAGGCAAGAAGCAGGAAATGAAGCTTTTACAGCAACAGCAGCAAAACATACAAGAGGCTTGTCTTCTCCTGGTAAGGAAAGCACTATAGGGGTGCGCCTGTCTATTGGCATTTATACAGCTACTGTTTTTGTAATTTCATTAATTGGTATTTTTGCAGGACAAGAAGCAAAAACATATACAGATCTTAATTAAGGGAAATTCTTCATCTAAATCGCAAATCCGGCGCAGCAGTGTAGAGGTGAGTAGCGGTCCCTCGTTGGGGCAAGAAGAATAAAACAGACTCTTTGCTGTTGGACGACTTATCTAGTCTCTAATCTTCCGAATGTTCCACCAGGCCCAAAAATATGTTCAGGATAAACTGCTGCCCTGGCCCCAAGAAATCATACAGGAATCTCAGCGCCTACAGGACTCCATTCAAAAGGAGGTCAAACACTTTTCTGCAATCTGTCTGCCAGCACTGCTGAAAGTGTCCACTGATGGGTAAGGACATCATCTTATCCAAGCCAATCAGGAATGGGGAAATGGGATGAACCCAGAAGGTCGCCATCCTTAAAACTTACCTGTTACAAAGTACCGTTTGTTTTAATACACTCGCATGTGTATTTATGCATTTGATGGCCTTTTTAAAGGGGACTATCGCAAAAATGTTAATTTAATATAGGCTTCAGCATACATAAATAAGACGTTTTCTAAATACAATCAATTAAAAATTCTGCATTGTTTCTGAAATAATCAAGTTTATATTCACTATTCCTCTCTCAGCATCTGTTTCTCTTCATTCTTTCTTCATGCAGCAGTTGGGTGTCAGATATTCATTGACAGTTAGATCCAATATATCTTATAGGGGGGCTCCTTTTGCCTAGAAAATGTATTAGAGCTCACTCTATTAAACTCACCAGACATCATGTCTCTCTACATGCAGGATTTGTGCAAAAGGCAGTTCGATAATAAGATCTAAGAATAGCACCCAATGGTAAAATCCAGGTCCCACTGCGACACATTCAGTTACATTGAGTATGAGAAATAACATCCTGCCAGAAAGCAGTTTTCAAGTGCTGGCTCTTTCTGAAAGCACATGACCAGGCAAAATGATCTGAGATGCACCTACACACCAATATTACAACTAAAAAATACACTTCTTGGTTCAGGAATTACATTTTATATTGTAGAGTGAATTATTTGCAGAGTAATTTAGAAATAAAAACAACATCATAAAAATCATGACAGAATCCCTCCTGTCTTTGAATGGGTGAAATCTGTGCCTATACCCATTAGTCCCACTAGGAATTCCCCCAGAGTAAGTCCTCTCTCCCCCTGGCACTTGCTTCAATTCCATGTGCCTGTTCCTTAAGCTTCCCGGTACTTTCCCAGGGGGTTCGGGTACTTCCTGTTCCTGTGCTACTCTTTCCTACTAACCTATAACTTGCACTCCGCTAATAGAATGAAAATGTTTATTCTATGATTACTAATCCGAAGAGAATTTCTATCCCTTGCAGATTTAATCTGCTTCCGTCTCGTGAGCTTTCTATTAACCGTATGTCAAACACACACGCTCCCTACTATGGCATCTTCAAGGGCATCTACGAAAGTGTCCGCCTGCCACTGTATAAGGTAAGCACCTGGCTGCTGTTCAAGCTTGAGAATTTCCTGCCCTTATGCTACTGTTGTTTATACAAAGTACTCAAAAAAAAAAAAAAAAAAGCTTTATTGATCAATGACTGCAGTGAGTTGTTGTTAAAGGACCAGTAACAGCAAAAAAATTCTTAAATTTCTACAAAAAAAGATGCCAACACATATTAAACGTTAAAATCGCTAAGTCTTTATTAAGAAATAACTTACCGAAACTCCGCTTGCGCTCCTCTTCAGTAAAGGCAATTGGCGATCCATCCATTTCTCCTCCCTGCCTTCCTTATAGGAGATAGCCAGGAGAAATTGAGCGCCGCACAATGGATTGTCGCTCTTTCTGAAGAGGAGCGCAAGCGGAGATTCGGTAAGTTCTTTCTTAATATAGACTTAGCGATTTTAAAGTTTAAAATTTGCATTTTCTTCTGCAGTTTCTAGGACTTAATTATAGCAACCAAGTGTCCGTTTTGAAGAATATCAGAAGGAGATATATCGCTTGTATTTGCAGCTTGTAAATTGGCAGAGCAGGAAGGCAAATCATTCAAACACCATTTGTAATAAATAAGAAGGGGCAGTTAAAAATTTCCTATTAAGTCAATCTATAACATAAGTTAAAAGTGCCTTTTTTATATTTAAATGAGTAACAAATTTTCCCCTTGTGAATAACATCTTTCAAATTGTATTGTTTTTAAATGTAAGGGTGAAACAAATGTGCCTTCTGTTGGTGTGAGAAATCCCACTTACCTGCCTTCATTGTGTCTTTTCTTTTGTGTCTCTGACAGGCGCCGGAGAGTGTGCTCAGCCATGTTGCCGATATGAAGAAGCAGCTCTTTTTCTTGCGTTCCCAGCTCAGTAGCCGCAGTGAAGCAATAAGCAAAACACAAAGGGCCCTGCAAAAGAACACCAATCCAGATACAGATGGTGAGCTTAGTGCAAGAAACATTGAAAATGGTGTGCAGTATCGGGAAGCTAGAGAGATTATTGCAGCAATCTTTTTATGCTTTATGGCTTCTAGCTATGTGTATAACAGAGCATTCTTTCCCAGTGGCTGCACAGATCTTATCTGATCTCCATTGTAAGCAGCAGTCCTGTTCTGCTTTATGGCAGCTGAGATTCTAGCTATCTGTATAACAGAACATTCTGTCCCAGTGGCTGCAGAGATCCTATCTGATCCCCATTGTAAGCAACAGTCCTGTCCTGCTTTATGGCAGCTGAGATTCTAGCTATCTGTATAACAGAACATTCTGTCCCAGTGGCTGCACAGATCCTATCTGATCCCCATTGTAAGCAGCAGTCCTGTCCTGCTTTATGGCAGCTGAGATTCTAGCTATCTGTATAACAGAACATTCTGTCCCAGTGGCTGCACAGATCCTATCTGATCCCCATTGTAAGCAGCAGTCCTGTCCTGCTTTATGGCAGCTGAGATTCTAGCTATCTGTATAACAGAGCATTCTGTCCCAGTGGCTGCACAGATCCTATCTGATCCCCATTGTAAGCAGCAGTCCTGTCCTGCTTTATGGCAGCTGAGATTCTAGCTATCTGTAAAACAGAACATTCTGTCCCAGTGGCTGCACAGATCCTATCTGATCCCCATTGTAAGCACCAGTCCTGTCCTGCTTTATGGCAGCTGAGATTCTAGCTATCTGTATAACAGAACATTCTGTCCCAGTGGCTGCACAGATCCTATCTGATCCCCATTGTAAGCAGCAGTCATGTCCTGCTTTATGGCTGGGATTCTAGTTATTTTTACAGCAAATAGCTTAGATAAAAGTATAACAGCATAATAAATAATCTTTCATCGTTTGATTATTTTTTTTGTTGTCCAAGGGGTAAAGAAATTGTTTTCCTTGCTAGGCTGCATTCCGAGATTACAATTTTACCTTATTTGTTGTTTCTCCCCAGCTTTATTGAAGTCCCTTTCTGACCATTACTCTCTTGAACTCGATGAGATGGTTCCCAAGATGCAGCGCCTTATACAGCAATGTGAGAAACACCAGGAGTATGGAAAAGAGGTGCAAGCCACTGTGATGGACTGGTGAGTAATGTAGCACAGTGTGAACAATAGTAACATAGATGGCAAATTATGACTGGGGAAACTTAGTTAAAGGGGTGGTTCCCCTTTAAATTAACTTTTAGTGTGTTCTAGAATGGCCCATTCTAAGCAACATTTCATTTGGTCTTCATTATTTATTTTTTATAGTTTTTTTTAAATTATTTGCCTTCTTTTTCTGACTCTTTCCAGCTTTCAAATATGTGTAATTGACTCCCATCTAAAAAACCAATGCTCTGTAAGGCTACACATTTATTATTTGTATTACGCCTCTTTCTGTTCATGCATCTCCTATTCATATTCCAGTCTCTTATTCAGATCAATGCATGGTTGCTAGGGGGATTTGGACCTTAGCACCCTGAAATTGTAAACTGCTGAAGCTGCTGAATAAAACGCTTTAAATAGCTCAGAAACCACAAATCATAAAAAAATTAAAACCAATTGCAAATTGTCTCAAAATGTCACTCACTAAAGAAGTATTTAAAGGTGAACAACCCCTTTAAGTAATTGCATTGAGTAGCATAACATCTGTAGGATCCCCAGTTGGCATACGCTGATTATATGCGATTTACTTTGTGTTGACTCTTGTGCTGAAGTGATGTGCGGGCCGACCCAAAACCCATGAGTCGGCCCGCCCCAAACCCGACCTCGCACCCCCCTTTCTGGGTCACGGGTGGGTACAGGTTGAGCTCTCCTGACTGCTCTCCTTGCCCGCAACCTAACAAAAGCTGACTTCTGGGTTGAACTTTTATAGATGTGAGCTTGCTAGCCCGCCCCTTTTGTGACGTCATTGGCGGGACAGCGCGGGTCTATAAAAGGAAACTGGAAGTCGGGCAGGGTGGAGGGAGGGCAGGTGCGGGTCGGGAAAAACCAGACCCACACATCACTATTGTGCTATGTAAACAAACCTTTTTGTTGGCTAGTGCTTTTGCCTTTAAAGGAGAACTAAACCCTAAAAATGAATGTAGCTAAAAATGGCATATTTTATATACTGATCTTATTGCACAAGGCTAAAGTTTCAGCTTGTCAATAGCAGCAATGATCCAGGACTTCAAACTTGTCACAGGGGGTCACCATCTTGGAAAGTGTCTGTGACACTCACATGCTCAGTGGGCTCTGATTGGCTGTTGAGAAGCTAAGCTTAGGGCTCGTCACTAATTATCCAGCAGAAAATGAGCTTCCCTGGCTGTAATATAAGCTGATGCTACAGGTTTGCTGATTATTAAATTCTGATGCTAATTGCACTGGTTTCTGTGCTGCCATGTAGTAATTATGTGTATTAATTACTAATCAGCCTTATATTGTGACATTTCTATTCTATGTGTACTGTATATTGTGAGTGGCTCCCTAAGCTCAGTAAGTGACAGCAGCACAGAGCATGTGAATCAGTGAATCAGCAGGAAAGAAGATGGGGAGCTACTGGGGCATCTTTGGAGACACAGATCTTTACTGCTAAAGGACTGTGGGTTGCCTTGGGCTGGTACAGAAGCACAAAACATATTGTACAACATTTCTAGCTACTTCTTTAGTTAGGCTTTAGTTCTCCTTTAAAGGATTAGAAACCTTTCACAAATTGTTCCTAAGCAGAAGAACATCAGCCTCTTTCTCCTGACAACTTCCTTGACTACTTGCTGGTCAGACTGGTGGGAAACTGACCAGCAGGTGGCGCTGTTGTAACACAATTCATTCATATTAATAGTACATGTATCCCTTAATATCTTGGAATTAAAAATAAATAAATAATGAATGTACATTGCAATTGTGATAAGAATAGCCCCCTCATCCATTTTACATTCACTTATTTTAAAGGTTTACTTATCCTTTGACCAGTGCTTTTGCCTTTAACCAGTGCTACATTTCTATATCTATGCAGGTGGGAACAGCCTGTACAACTGTGCTTACCGTCAGAGGAGAGAGGAGGGTTAACTCTGCGCCAGTGGAGAGAAAGATGGACCGTTGCAGTGACAGCCCTGCAAAGAGCGACAGGCAGCAGAAGTTAAATCCAATGGCAGAAAGTCACCTGCAGTACAGACACTAGATGGCGCACTTGGGTTTGTTTGTGGCTCATTTATTAACACTGGGCAAATTTGCTCCTGGGCAGTAACCCAGTGACAAACTTTTTTTCAGCCAGCTGCAGTTTGAACACTGAAAGCAATCATCTGATGCAATGGGTTAATGCCCAGGTGCAAATTTGTCCAGTGTTTATAAATGACCCTCCGTATATTTTATCAAAGCATTTTGTGAGTGGAATTCACATACAGGGTGGGTGTGATGGATAAGGCAAGTTTTTCAGTTTTTGTGTATAGTGAAACACTGTGATCTTGTGTTCAAGCCCTGGGGTTTCTAGCTGTCAGATTGAGTGTGTAAGAGAGCAGCACAGCTCCTTTTTTTTTTCTTGATAGGTGACAAGGCTTTGCTTATTGCGTCCTAGACTGGGTGCCAAAACCACTGCTAATGCAAGTGCCCCTGCAAGACTTTGCTTTTGCCATTGAACTGAACGAGGGCCAATTCTTAAGGGACAAATTGAAAACTCACATTTTTTTTACCATCAAATTTGACTAGGGAGTTATTCAAATTCAATTCGAGTTTTAAAAAATGTTTGAGATTTATCATACTCTGGCCCTTTAAGAATTCTAATTCGACTATTTGCCACCTAAAAGCTGCCGAATTGCTGTTTAAGTCAATGGAAGAGGTCCAGGGCTCAATTTGTAGTTCTTTGCAGCCTTCCTGACATTCAAGTTTATTTTTGGATAAAAAAACTCAAATCGAGTTTTTAAAATTCGAATCAAATTCGGTTAAAGTTTTCGGGTTCATTCCATGAATCTGAGATTAAAAAAATAACTACTTTTATTAAATTTCAATGGATCGTATTTCGAGTTTAGCGGCGTTTTTAAAAACTTGCATGAATTCGAAATTCGACCTTTGATAAACGTGCCTTCCCGTGTTTCGAATATGTCTCCTGATCTGAAGTGGGTGCTGAAATGAAAGCTCTGACTCTCCCTGTGGGATTACACAGCTCTGCCTTTGCACTGTACTTAAGCAATAAATGGGGGAGTCTCTTAATTTAATGTGCCTTTACCCCGCATTGGATAACCTCCCAACCTCCTAGGTAAAAACAAGTCACTTATTGAGGTGCAGAGTGTGAGCCAGTTCTGCTCATTTCTAACAACCTATGGATAAACAGCATTAAAGGATAAGTAAACCTTAAAAATAAGTGAATGTAAAATTGACGAGGTGGCTATTCTAAGCACTTTTGTGATGTACATTTATTATTTTTTTATTTTTAATTCCAAGATATTAAAGGATACATGTACTGTTACTATGAATGAATTGTGTTACAACAGCGCCACCTGCTGGTCAGTTTCCCACCAGTCTGACCAGCAAGTAGTCAAGGAAGTTGTCAGGAGAAAGAAAGAGGCTGATGTTCTTCTGCTTAGGAATAAAATTAGAAACCTTTCTCACATCTTTCCTAAGCAGAAGAACATCAGCCTCTTTCTTTCTCCTGACAACTTCCTTGACTACTTGCTGGTCAGACTGGTGGGAAACTGACCAGCAGGTGGCGCTGTTGTAACACAATTCATTCATAGTAACAGTACATGTACCCCTTAATATCTTGGAATTAAAAATAAATTAATAATGAATGTACATTGCAAAAGTGCTTAGAATAGCCCCCTCATCAATTTAACATTACTTATTTTCAAGGTTTAGTTAACCTTTAACTGCTCTACTATTTGGAAAGTGAATTTCTGATTGGTTGCTACAGGGGGAGCAAACATTGTGCCTGTAGTTACATTGCGCTTTATATTGGCTATAATTGCCCACTTTGCTCACTTCCCTCTCTCGCTACAATGTAACATTCCAGTTCCAGCATTTTACCTGTTAATAAACTTCTTTCCATTGTCTTTGTACCATGATCAGCTTTGTTGCCCTCACGCTGTGGTTTCCTTGTGCTTCATTGCAGCTCACACACCCTAGAATATATAATATTTGGTCTTGTATAGGGATCAGGCTAAAGCAGCTGTCAGTAACCCGTGTCCTTACCTGTGCTGAGTGGCAGTTGCTAGCTGGAGTAATCGGTTGTAGGTATCACAAGTCAAGTACGTTTATTTACACCTGGAAGAAAAACTCTTGGTTCCAGCTTTTTTTTAGATAAAAACTCCCACAAATTCAAATTAATGTTCCAAAAATTAGGGATGCACCGAATCCAGGGTTTGGTCCAGGATTCTGCCTTTTTCAGCAGGATTGGGATTCGGCCGAATCCTTCTGTCTGGCCGAACCTAATCCGAATCCTAATTTGCATATGCAAATTAGGGACGGAGAGGGAAATCGAGTGACTTTTTGTCACAAAACAAGGAAGTAAAAAATGGTTTCCCTTCTCACCCCTAATTTGCATATGCAAATTAGCATTTGGTTCGGTATTTGGCCGAATCCTTTGTAAAGGATTCAAGGGTTTGGCCGAATCCAAAATAGTGGATTCGGTGTATCCTTATCAAAAATATAAAAATTCAGCATCTAAAAGCTTCCAGGTTCATGTAATAGTCCATGAGAGTTGTCCTAGGGAAATTTTAAGCAATTTTTCAATTTGAATTTTTTTTTTTTTTTTTACCTTGTAGAAATCAAGTTTTTTTTTTTCCATGATTTTATTCAATCACGTTTATTATATTGTTATTTTAAGTAATAAGTAAACATTCAGTTTTTTCCCTTTTTCTGTGTAATAATAAAACAGTAGCTTGTACTTGATCCCAACTAAGATATAATTAATCCTTATTGGAAGCAAAACCAGCCTATTGGCTTTATTTAATGTTTATATGATTTTCTAGTGGACTTAACTGGGTGGTTCACATTTATGTTAACTATTAGTATATTATAGAATGGCTAATCCTAAACAACTTTTCAATTGGTCTTCATTATTTTATTTTATTATAGTTTTTGAGTTATTTGCCTACTGCTTCTGACTCCAGCTTTCAAATTGGGTCACTGACCCCATCTAAAAAACAAATGCTCTATAAGTCCTGAGCATTCTGGATAGCAGGTCTCGTACTTGTATTTTAATGTTGATAAATAGGCCTCTATGTTACATGGGAGGACTTGTTGCTCATTAAATAGAAACGTTCTATCTGATCTGTTTCCTCTTTCTATACAGCTGTGAATGTATTGGGGACATGATCACTAATAACTAATTCTGCACAATCCGGATGTCTCTTGTATATACTATATACTGTACTGTCTAATAAGAAGGGTTCAGCACGGTGCATAGACATTTTACACGTGATAGCTGCAACAATTCTGCCTCTATAGCACAGACAGGCCTGTGATGTGTCTAAAATAAAGTTTCTGCGAATAGCACAGGATGTCACATATTCTTATGTCTTGTGGTCTGACCCCACGTTTAATCCTACAGAATCTGCTTTAACTGGTGCAACGCACACTATTTAACTCTAAAGTCAGATCATGCCTGAACATGAGTCTCCAGAGCAGCACAACATCTATACAAATCTAATTCTATAGAATGGTAACACTTTTGTATTGTGATATAATGTATATTTCATGATCAGTCTCCTCTGTAAAATATATCCTTATAAATGGTGCTTAGTGGTAATTTATGACTGACCTGTATAACTCAGCCTTATTATCCCTTATAATACATGAGTGATACTGAGAGTTCCCTGTATAACTCAGCCTGCAGCCCTGTGCCTTTATATAGTCACAGAACAACCCCTCAGTGACTTCTAATATCCTTATCATTTACAGTAGGGGGTACATTATCCCTTATAATACATGAGTGATACTCAGAGTTCCCTGTATAACTCAGCCTGCAGCCTTGTGCCTTTATATGGTCACAGAACAACCCCTCAGTGACTTCTAATATCCTTATCATTTACAGTAGGGGGTACATTATCCCTTATAATACATGAGTGATACTCAGAGTTCCCTGTATAACTCAGCCTGCAGCCTTGTGCCTTTATATGGTCACAGAACAACCCCTCAGTGACTTCTAATATCCTTATCATTTACAGTAGGGGGTACATTATCCCTTATAATACATGAGTGATACTCAGAGTTCCCTGTATAACTCACATAATCACAAACTAGTTGGATTTAGTTGGCTCAGGTTTATGCAAAGTCTCATGCAGTTCTAATAACCACTAGGGGGCAGACTGCTTCTGACTTGCACCCTGTCCTGTAACTAACTCAGTTACCAGTTTATTGTATAAATACAAATATAGAGAGTAGGAATGTTGTACAGGCAATAAGTCGTGTATTTCTATTCACAAGACCGTAATTAGCGAGAAATGAGCCTCAGAGCTTTTCCCTTTTATTGCAAGAAAGACTTGGACGTTTCTCAGTAAATAAAATTATTTATTAATAGGAAAATACAAATATAAGAAAACATCTGTCTATTTACAAAACACTGGGTAGATTTGTACCTGAGAAAGAGCATCTTATAAAGACAAGGCGGGACTGTAACCTGCTTTCCAGCCAGTGTGCCCGCCCACTTCCTTAGGATTGGACCAATGGGTGCTCACAGAACCCAGAAAGGCAGCCAATCACTATTTCTATTCAGTGCTTTATCAGGGAGCCTCTGTTTGTTGCTGAATTCTAACCCCCAGCAGCCTCCAGTAATGGCTGTCTTCATCGGAATGTGTGTGGCCCTTTAATTCATAATAGAAGGAAGCCACATGTTCTCCTGCCCTAATATAAAAGTGTAAGTGATGCCTGTGCTGTTCTCTGTACAATACAATCGAGGCCTTTTTGCTTCTAGAGTTAATGGATCTGCTCCGGACTTTTCGTCAGTGAATTTAGAGGCAGAAGTTTTGGGGCTCAATAGTGTTTTTTACTTTTCCACTGGATCCAACTGCTGCCCAGTGGGCGGAGCCTAGTGCAGTCACTGTCTGCTTGTACCGCCCCCTCAGGCTGCAACTGTCTCCAACGTAAGACTTCTAGTTCAGCAAGAGCAGATATTTGCTTTAGTGCATGACTGTGATGTAGCAGCAGCCCTGGGCTCATTCTCAGAAGTCCAGAATCCGCTCCAGGTCCCCTCACATGATTATTGAATCCTGGATCTCTGGGTTTTGGTGGGAGGCTGTGATGTCTGAGTGGGTCGGGACAGAAGGTCCTGCAGGTCACAGACAAATCTGTACACGTAGCGCTGACCTCCAGTCTTATGTATGATGTTCTTGTGATAATAATACCTCAGCCCACGGCTCAGCTTCTCGTAGTTCATCCGTGGCTTGTTCTTACGTCTGCCCCATCGCCTGGCCACCTGCCCGAACCAAAGAGAGAGACTTCTGTAATTAACTATACACCTCTTAGGTTCCTGCTGAATTGTGCTTAGTACAGGGAATACCTATGCTGCCATAGTTTTATGGGATCTCTCTGTACAGACTTATGAGCAAACTTAGGGGACTGTTCCTGCTGAATTGTGCTTAGTACAGGGAATACCTATGCTGCCATAGTTTTATGGGATCTCTCTGTACAGACTTATGAGCAAACTTAGGGACTGTTCCTGCTGAATTATGCTTAGTACAGGGAATACCTATGCTGTCATAGTTTTATGGGATCTCTCTGTACAGACTATGAGCAAACTTAGGGGCTGTTCCTGCTGAATTGTGCTTAGTACAGGGAATACCTATGCTGCCATAGTTTTATGGGCTCTCTCTGTACAGACTATGAGCAAACTTAGGGGACTGTTCCTGCTGAATTGTGCTTAGTACAGGGAATACCTATGCTGCCATAGTTTTATGGGCTCTCTCTGTACAGACTATGAGCAAACTTAGGGGACTGTTCCTGCTGAATTGTGCTTAGTACAGGGAATACCTATGCTGTCATAGTTTTATGGGATCTCTCTGTACAGACTATGAGCAAACTTAGGGACTGTTCCTGCTGAATTATGCAAAAGAAAATGAGGATTTTCCTTACCTCGTTGGGGTCAGAAAGTTTAAACTCCCAGCCATTCCCCGTCCAGCTGATAAGCTTCTGGCAGGAGGAATCTTGCAGTAACTCCAGGAGGAACTGCCAGAGCTGAATTGGGCCGGAGCTTGCTATTGGACAGAAAAGAAACAACAGGATCAGTGAGGGTGAGAGGCAGATAATGGGAACTGCCCCCAATCGATTGAGATAGATTTATTGATTGATAATAGATTGATTGATAGATATAGAGAGAGATAGATTGATGGATAGATAGAGATAGATAGAGAGATAGATAGAGAGATAGATAGATAGATAGATAGATAGATAGATAGATAGATAGATAGATAGATAGATAGATAGATAGATAGATAGATATGAGAGAGAGATGGATAGATATAATGTGCAGGGAAACCTACTTGTGACTCACCTGTTGGCAGTGGTTTCTTGTCCTTGATCCCGGTGCTGTTCAGTCTATAGGGATGATGGTATCTCTCATTTTCTGTACTGGAGCGGCGGGGGCCCAAGCTGTGGGCTTGATGGTGAGGAGAGTCATTGAGAGGAAAGGCTGCAAAATAAAGGCAAAGTCAGACTTCCAGAGTCAGCAACATAAAGCTCCCTGCAGTGGGCCTGTGTATATACACATATATATATACACACATGTAGAATCACTGCCGTAAAGCAAAGCAGAATTGCTGTTTTTTTGCCAGTAAAGGAAGTTATATTAGAAGGGAATTTCTCACCTGCAGGGGGAGCTCTGTTTGCTGCTGAGTGTTGACTTCCAGGATTAACAAGTGGTGATGGAGGAACTGAAGCCTCAAAAGAGTTGCAGCCCATCCAGGTGGTTTCGTCCCAGCTGTGCCATTCCTGTGATGCCCACGAGAAACTCTGATCCCCAACCGAGCCTGCGCCCTGGGAGTAGCTCTCATCCATAGCAGTGAAGGGAGATTGGTGCTGAGTGTGATACAGCAAATCCCCAGTAGGGGGCATCATCATCGTCTCCTGCTGCCCTGGCTGTATTTGCTCTGTTAGTGCTGGTAACAACGTCTGGAAAGAGGGCAGGAATTCATCACATGGCAGGGAGTTGCCGGGAGTCGGGAGGGTGCCTGAACCTTAAAGAGTAAAAAAATAAATAAATAAGATTTAATTTATATTACATATTTCCACTCTTTCTGCTTATTTTTATGTACGTCCCACCCCTCTGTTTACATGTACTTGCTGTTGAAAGCCAGGATTTTTTTATGGTCTGCACTACTGGTTCTGACTCCTGAAGAAATGTAGCAGAAGCAAACGGATGAGAACTGACATTTGCTACATTGTTTCAGGAGTCAGAACCAGAAAGGGACAGACAGAAAAGTGCATAAAACAAAGGCAGAGACCCCCTACCTGCGGTGTAGTGCTCCCAGTGATACAGAGACTGTTCTTGGGGAAAGGGCCCGGAGGAGGGGGTGGAGCTGTTCTGACCCACTGCAGCTCTCAGGCTCTCGGGGTCGGGGTACAGTCCCTTCCCTGCACTCAGCTGAAAGCCACTCAGGTCATAGTCATGGAGAAAGCCAGAGTCATCATATAATAAATCTGCAAAAAAACAGCCTGGTTATCCTTAATACACCCCCTCCTCCTGCCTCGGGTACCCCATAATGCACATTGGTCCCCACTTTTTATATCTCTACAGTGTGGCATGCAAAGAGCTGGAAATAAGAGTGCAGGGCTGCTGATAGCTGTAGAATTGTACAAATCAGTGAATGACTTCATTTTACTTCCCCTTTAATATGCCTCTCATCACATTACAGCTTCCACTCCCATTCAGGTGACCCCCCTATATGGCACACAGAGAGCAGGAGAGAGAGAATTACCTTCTGACCTGCCCTCCAGGCTTGGGACCTCCTGCGGGGCGAGCTCTGGGCAGTAGTAGATACTGGGATCCATCTGCAGGAGGGGGAGACAGGAAGATAAACATCATCATCTGGCACTTTGCACATTCAGCGCTCACTTCACTTATCCTTCAGCCTCTCTCCTCACTTATCTACCTCTCCGTCTGGTGCAGATAGGGCCCCGCTGGGGGTCAGGCACACAGCACTATGCTTGACAACCAACATAAGAGTCTGTTGCCACCTCCAGGGCAGATAAATCCCTCCATGCTTGCAAAAGAAAATCTCTATGGCAACACTATTATATATATATATATATATATATATATATATATATATATATATATATATATATATATATATATATATATATAATCATTTTGCTCTATTAACGGGGCAGTTCCCCTTTAAGAATGTTATAGAATAGCCAGTTCTAACTAACTTTAAACTGGTCTTCATTATTTATTTTTTAATTATTTGCCTTCTTCTTCTTCTGACTCTTTCCAGCTTTCAAATGGGGGTCACTGACCCCATTTAAAAAATAAATGCTCTGTAATGCTACACATTTATTGTTATTGCTACTTTTTATTACTCATCTTTCTATTCAGGCCTCTCCTATTCATATTCCAGTCTCTTATTCAAATCAATGCATGGTTGCTAGGGGACTTTGGACCCTAGCAACCAGAGGGCTGAAATTACAAACTGGAGAGCTGCTGAATAAAAAGCTCAAAAACTCAAAAGCCGGAAATGATAAAACATGATACTGCCTTGAATCTAAATGGGATCAAAATATTCTGGGGTAGTTAATTGGGTCAGATTGGGATTTAAGGGAGCTGAGGGTAGATCCTGGGATGTAAGAAGGGTGTAAGATTTGGGGAGGTAGGTATTGGGGTAAGCAACATGGGTGCTAAGTTTTATTTTCTAAAGTGAGGTACAAGGGGTAGTAAGTGGGATCTGGGTTGGGTGTGAGGATAATGGGTATAGCCAAGAGGTAAAGTATGTGGGGGTAGGTAATGGGGGTCTATCTGGATTATAAGGATAATGGTTAGTGGGGGGTAGGGATATTGGGGTTACTAGGTAGTTAAAAGGGAAATTAACTTTTAGTATATAATACAATGATTAAGTCTAAGAAACTCTTCAATAAGTCTTCAATATTTATTCTTGTATCATTTATAAGTATTTGCCCTTTTCTTCTGACTTGGCTTTCAAATGGGGGTCACTGACCCCATCTTAAAAACAAATGGTCTGTAAGGCTTCAACTGTATTGTTATTGCTGCTTTTTATTACTCATATTTCTATTCAGGCCTCTCCTATTCATATGCTTGGTCTCTTATACAAATCAGTGCATGGTTGCTAGGGGAATTTGGACCCTAGCAACCAGACTCATGAATTTGGAAACTGGAGAGCTGCTGAATAAAACGCTAAAATAACTATAAAAAAAAAAATGAAAACCAATTGCAAATTGTCTCAGAATATCCCTCTCTACATCATACTGACAGTTAATTTAAAGGTGAACAACCCGTTTAAAGGGGTAGTTCACCTTTCGGTTAACTTTTAGTATGTTATAGAATGGTCAATTCTAAGCAACTTTACAATTGCTTTTCATTATTTAATTTTTATAGTTTTTTAATTATTTGCCTTCCTTTTCTGACTCTTTCCTGCTTTCAAATGAGGATCACTGACCCCATCTAAAAAACAAACAAAGGTTCTGTAAGGCTACAAATGTATTGTTATTGCTGCTTTTTATTCCTCATCTTTCTATTCAGGCCTCTCCTATTCATATTCCTGGTCTCTTATACAAATCAGTGCATGGTTGCTAGGGGAATTTGGACCATAGCAACCAAACTGATGAATTTGCAAACTGTAGAGCTGCTGAATAAAAAGCTTAAATAACTAAAAAAAAAAAAAAAAAAGACAAATAATAAAAAAATAAAAACCAATTGCAAATTGTCTCAGCATATCCCTCTCTACATCATACTAACAGTTAATTTAAAGGGGAACAACCCATTTAAGGAGCTCACTTACCTTGCTGAATTTCGGGACAGGCTCTGCTTGCACCAAATCTCCGATCTCTTCTCTCAAGGAGTTTTTGGTGCCTTTTGGACAGGACAATCCTGATTGTTGCTTCAGCGCCAGTCTCCTGCCCCTTATATACACCCAGCTCCTCTCTCATTGGCTCATTGTACTGTGACATCTTTAGGGACTCAGAGGAGTAAGTTTCCGTGACATCACAGAGGAGGTCAAATCAGAGCAGCCCACTTGAGCCACCTTGAGAGGGGGGTGACATGGGAGCCTGACACCAACCAGGAGAGGGAGGGGTGGACAAACAGCTTGCAATCCATCACTCAGGAGGGAGGAAGAAGGGATCAGGGACAAAAATAGCTTCCAGCCCTCATTAACCGGCTAAAAATATCCCTTCCATTCAGATTCCATTTCTAAATATTTATGGTATAACTGATAGTGGGGTTATTAGCCAGGTACATCCCCCCTCCCTCCATGCACACTTCTTATATCCCAAATTAATTCCCAAATAATTGTATATCCATGTATATGAAGCACATTCACTGTGTCCCCAGTACAGATATATATATATATATATATATATATATATATATATATATATATATATATATATATATATATATACACATACATACATACAGTAGCTTTATACAATGTGCTGGACACTCATATGATACATTCGTACAGACGGGGGGAACAGACAGTGCAACAATTACACAAGACATTGTTTCCTTGGAAGACGGATACTCAGAAACAATTCCAATGTTGCTTCATGTTGCTCTGGATCTTGATGAAAAGTCCGGCGTAATGACGGCCAATGGCCAGAAAAGGGACTTTTTGGTAAAAAAAAAACAACAATTCTTTATTTCAGAATCAGCATCGGTTCTATGGAGCATTGGCATAAAGCTTTAGGTCCAGGTCTAATGGGCAGCCATTCAAGCACAGGATACACAGTAGATAACAGATAAGTACTACTATAGTTTATATAAACAAGCTGCTGTGTAGCCATGGGGGCAGCCATTCAAGCACAGGATACACAGTAGATAACAGATAAGTACTACTATAGTTTATATAAACAAGCTGCTGTGTAGCCATGGGGGCAGCCATTCAAGCACAGGATACACAGTAGATAACAGATAAGTACTACTATAGTTTATATAAACAAGCTGCTGTGTAGCCATGGGGGCAGCCATTCAAGCACAGGATACACAGTAGATAACAGATAAGTACTACTATAGTTTATATAAACAAGCTGTAGTGTAATCATGGGGGCAGCCATTCAAGCACAGGATACACAGTAGATAACAGATAAGTACTACTATAGTTTATATAAACAAGCTGCTGTGTAGCCATGGGGACAGCCATTCAAGCACAGGATACACAGTAGATAACAGATAAGTACTACTATAGTTTATATAAACAAGCTGCAGTGTAATCATGGGGGCAGCCATTCAAGCACAGGATACACAGTAGATAACAGATAAGTACTACTATAGTTTATATAAACAAGCTGTTGTTTAGCCATGGGGGCAGCCATTCAAGCACAGGATACAAAGTAGATAACAGATAAGTACTACTATAGTTTATATAAACAAGCTGCTGTGTAGCCATGGGGGCAGCCATTCAAAGGAGAAAAGGCTCAGATTACACAGCAGATAAGCTCTGTAGAACATAATGTTATCCGTTATCCACTATTTATCCTGTGCCATATAGACTTCAATTTCCGCCATTGCTACTCAGCAGCTTGTTTGTATAAACTATAGTAGTGTTTCTGAAGCAAACAGATCAGTTTTACCTGTGCAGGGCAACAGTAAATGATATTTTCATTACTTTAAAACACTTTCATTTTTTGGTGTTACTGTTCCTTTAATTAAAGGGGTGCAGCACCTTAAAGTAAACTTTTAGTATGTTATAGAATGGCTAATTCTAAGCAATTTTTCAATTGGTCTTCATTATTTATTTAAAGTTTTTTAATTATTTCCCTTCTTCTTTTGACTCTTTCCCGCTTTCAAATGAGGGTCACTGACCCCATCTAAAAAAACAAACGCTCTGTAAGGCTAGAAATGTATTGTTATTGTTACTTTTTATTATTCATCTTTCTATTCAGGCCATTCCTATTCATATTCCAGTCTCTTATACAAATCAATGCATGGTTACTAGGGAAATTTGGACCCTAGCAACCAGATGGCTGAAACTGCAAACTAGGGAGCTGCTGAATTAAAAGTAAAAAAACACAAATAATAAAAAATCAAAACCAATTGCAAATTGTCTCAGAATATCACTCTCTATATTATACTAACAGTTAATTTAAAGGTGAACAACCCCTTTAATGACAGCAAATATGATTCTAAATTAATTCGCAACTTCCCAATATTCATTCATTCCTCATTCTTGTTGGTGTGAATATTATTTGTACATGCCATTGCTATCGACAGCTGTCGGTTCTCTTTCAGCTGGCTTCTGCTACCTTTTTTCCTAAGTCAGAACTGGCAGTGCATAGACTATAAACAACTGGGCAGACACTGATTTCGAAAGCAATTCCATTTACACATAGAACCATGTGATACAGTTAATGGGTGGATATTGGGAGGTTGCTTAGAATGATATTTTCTTTCATTTTTGGGTAGAGTTTTGAGCGCAGAGACTTTTCTTGGACTCGCTGGGAGCAGTGCAGAGAAAGCCCAGTAGCTAATACACAGGCAGGTGGGTAAAACATGGTGGGGGGAATCTCTTCCCTGAGTAGTGGAATGAGATAAAAGGGTTAAATCTGACCCTTATCAGCGAGTCTCCTGGGCTCAGACCTGATGAAGATCCAATTAGTGGAGATAAGAAAGTGCTGATCCCATCACTGGCCGGGCTGATAAGCTACTGGAGTCTATGGGGATCCCTCCTGCAGAACCCTGGCCAATTCATCTGCCCCAGATTTACTAAAAGATTTAATACATCTCAATTCCTTCCCATTTCAGGCTGATCTCCCCTATTGCTTCTTTACTCTTTCAGCCACATGAGTAACTTGTAACATTGTGGTTTATGGCAGAAGCCAGACTACAGACTGCAGCAAAGAAGTAAGAGTTAAAGTAATAGTGAGGGAATTAGAAAAGTAAGGAGGGGGGCTCTGGAGCAAGAAGAGACACACAGTGAACCCCCTGCTACAACTCACATCACATCTGAATTATTGGCATTTATTAGGGATGCACTGAATCCACTATTTGGGATTTGAATCCCCAAATCTTTGGTGAGAGATTTGGCCGAATACCGAACCGAATCTGAATTTGCATATGCAAATTAGGGGCTGGAAAGGATAAAAGTGGAAAAAATTATTTTTTTTGGGACGAAAAGTCATGTGATTTCCCTACCCGCCCCTAATTTACATATGCAGATTCGGATTCAGTTCGGCCAGAGACAAGAATTCGGCCGAATCCGAATCCTGCTGAAAAAGGCCGAATCCTGGATTTGGTGCATCCCTAGCAGTTCTACATAGATAGTCGTGCAGGAGATGCCATGTAGGTTTGCTGAGGGCGGCCAACTCTTTATAAAGAAGTGTTAAAGGAGATGTTCACCTTAAATTAACTGTTAGTATGATATGGAGAGTGAAATTCTGAGACAATTTGCAATTGGTTTTCGTTTTTTATTATTTGTGGTTTTTGAGTTATTTAGCTTTTTATTCAGCAGCTCTCCAGTTTGTAATTTCAGCCATCTGGTTGCTAGGGTCCAAATTCCCCTAGCAACCATGCATTGATTTGATGAAGAGACTGGAATATGAATAGGAGAGGCCTGAATAGAAAGAGGAATAAAAAGTAGCAATAACAATACATTTGTAGCCTTACAGAGCATTTGTTTTTTTTACATGGGGTCAGTGAACCCTATTCGAAAGATGGAAAGAGTCAGAAGAAAAAGACAAGTAATTAAAAAACTATAAAAAATGAAGACCAGTTGAAAAGTTGCTTAGAATTAGCTATTCTGTAACATACTGAAAGTTAACTTACAGATGCGCTGCCCCTTTAAAGGGGTTGTTCACCTTTGAGTTAATGTTAGTATGATGTAGAGAGGGATATTCTGAGACAATTTGCAATTGGTTTTCATTTTTTATTATTTGTGGTTTTTGACTTATTTAGCTTTTTATTCAGCAGCTCTAAAGTTTGCAATTTCAGCCATCTGGTTACTAGGGTCCAAATTCCCCTAGCAACCATGTATTGATTTGAATAAGAGGAGAGGCCTGAATAGAAAGATGAGTAATAAAAAGTAAAAAGAGTTAGGAGAAGATAGCAAATAATGAAAAAAACTATAAAAAATAACTATATAATGAAGGCTAAGTAAAAAGGTGCTTTAAAATGAGCCAGTCTATAACATACTAAAAGTTAACCTAAAGGTGAACCACAATTTAATGCCCTGCAGTGATTAGGGAAATACCCAGCGTTACCCGAGATAACACATGGGCAAGGGATTTGCTGGCTGGCCCCTTATAGGCAGTTTTAGCCTCGGGTTGGTTATACAGAGGTCTTTCCATATAACAGATAAGACCTGTATATAGAGTGTATATCTGATCCAGTATCTGCACCCAAATAGTAAGAGAAGTGCAGCTCAGTGGCACCCACGCCCTAACTATCTACTAACCACATCTATGTGAGACGCAGAAAACATGATTCAGGGGCCCCTGCAGCTCTCGCTCATTCTGCCTGTACCAGGGCTCCTGCATTTCTCTCTATACACAGGACTGACATTTTACCAACCTTTGCTGCCACCTGACTCCCTGACTTTATTACTTGACTTGCTACATATAAATGTATTTAGTAGGTTTAGTTTCCCTTTAGTCCTGGCCAGATCTGCCTGCAGTCCCTTGTGTTTGTGAATGTGCAGCCCACCTGGGACCCATTGTGGCGTCACTAAATCTCTCAGCAGCCCCACCCCCGGCACACGCCTGACCCCGCCCCCTCTGACCCCACAACCCCAGGGGCTGCTGTTTAGATCAGGTTTCTCCAGCAGTGAGTGCAGCAAAGAGCAGTTTGATGGATATTTCCAGCCGACTCGAGACGGATCTTTTATTTTGGAACATTTCTCACTGACAAATGAGGTGGAAGTGGTTTCAAGTGAGGCTTCTGAGTTACTGGGGCTGGTTAATCAGTAAAAGTTACTCCCCCCTAGAGATTCCATTTCAACACATTTCATTTGATTTAAATTAACATTATACAGACAAACCATTGGCTTATTTCTACTTAATGGTTTTTGGACTTAAAGCTGCACCTTCGCCATTAACAGAGACACCAGCCACCAGTTTGGGGCAACTCTCTGCCAGTTCTCTGTACGATAAAATACCCCATTTGTCTTTTACTGCCCCCTCCCCAGTATGGACTGCCCCCATTTTGATTGCAAGCCTACCAGGCAAACAAATAGAAGACTCAAACTGGGGACTGTTCCTGCTGAATTGTGCTTAGTACAGGGGATACCTATGCTGCCATAGTTTTATGGGATCTCTCTGTACTGACTATGAGCAAACTTAGGGGACTGTTCCTGCTGAATTGTGCTTAGTACAGGGAATACCTATGCTGCCATAGTTGTATGGGATCTCTCTGTACAGACTATGAGCAAACTTAGGGACTGTTCCTGCTGAATTGTGCTTAGTACAGGGAATACCTATGCTAATACCCACCTCCTCCAATTAGTGATGCGGCCACTGCGGAGGGTAATTTTAGGGCAGAGACACACACTGCTATTTCGGGAGATTAGTCGCCGAGCGAAAAATAGATTCTTCTTCTGGTCGACTAATCTCCCCTAACTGCCTTCCCGCTGGCTAGAATGTAAATCGCCAGCGGGATGGCAGTCCGATTGCTTCGGCTTTCCGAAGTCGCTCGAAGTTTCCTCGTGAGGCAACTTCGGGCGACTTTGGAAAACAAAGTGGTCCCAGTGCCACCCCATGACCATTTACATTCTTGCCAGCGGGAAGGCAGTTTGGGGAGATTAGTCGCCCGAAGAAGTGATTTGTCGCTGGGCGACTAATCTTCCAAAATAGCAGCGTGTGCCCTTACCATTACAGCCTAGCCATTTAGTTAAAAGAAATATATCCAGTTGATGCTGCTAAAGAAAATGGGATGTATAAATCATAATTGAGTCTGGCAGACTGACTAGGACTCTCCAGGGAGTGACTGTACTTATACAGGTCTGTAGAGGCAAGCCATAGGGCAGCTCCTATCATTAAGGGTAAGGGCACATTAGGCGATCCAGGGACATTTAGTTGCCTGGCGACTAATCGCCGCAACTTTGTGGCGACTAATCTCCCCGAATGCTTTCCCTCACTCTGCGCTGGCTAAAATGAAAAATCCCTGGCGCTAATCACACTCGGCGATTCGTATTCCAAAGTCTCCTGACTTCTGACTTTTTCCAACTTTCAAATGGGGGGTCACTGACCCCATCTAAAAACCAAACGCTCTGTAAGGCTACAAATGTATTGCTTTTTATTACTCATCTTTCTATTCAGTCCTCTCCTATTCATATTCCAGTCTCTTATTCAAATCAGTGCATGGTTGCTAGGGGAATTTGGACCCTAGTAACCAGATTGCTAGAAATGCAAACAGTTGAGCTGCTTAAGAAAAAGCTAAATAAGTCAAAAACCACAAATAATGAAAAATGAAAACCAATTGCAAATTGTCTCAGAATATCTCTCTCTACGTCACACTACCAGTTAATTTAAAGGTGAACAAACCCTTTAATATGGACATTACTCATATGTATAAATAGAGAATGCTGTGTGCCCACACTAGACATTTCAACCACTAGTCACTTGACGGCCCTTTCACTGCCGTGGCCCCTGTTCTCCCAGTAGGACGTCATTAACCAGCCGCAGACACAACAGCCACATAAGCTTTTATCTTGGGAGACTGCAGTGCGACTATATCAGGGGAGACTGTATCAGGGCTCTAGTCATTAGCACATTCCCTCCGAAAGCCACACTTCTGCAGCTGCAGCCAAAGAGGCCACAGACCTGGTCAAGCTCGTAGCCCCCTGGTGAGTTTGGGAGACAAAACAACTTCTTTATCCACTTTGTGAAACATATACCCTGATACAGTGTAATAATGATCGGACCCCATTATATAGCAAATAAAGTACCCCCTACTGTAAATGATAAGGATATTAGATGTCACTGAGGGGTTGTTCTGTGACCATATAAAGGCACAAGGCTGCAGGCTGAGTTATACAGGGAACTCTGAGTATCACTCATGTATTATAAGGGATAATGTACCCCCTACTGTAAATGATAAGGATATTAGAAGTCACTGAGGGGTTGTTCTGTGACCATATAAAGGCACAAGGCTGCAGGCTGAGTTATACAGGGAACTCTGAGTATCACTCATGTATTATAAGGGATAATGTACCCCCTACTGTAAATGATAAGGATATTAGAAGTCACTGAGGGGTTGTTCTGTGACCATATAAAGGCACAAGGCTGCAGGCTGAGTTATACAGGGAACTCTGAGTATCACTCCTGTATTATAAGGGATAATGTACCCCCTACTGTAAATGATAAGGATATTAGAAGTCACTGAGGGGTTGTTCTGTGACCATATAAAGACACAAGGCTACAGGCTGAGTTATACAGGGAACTCTGAGTATCACTCATGTATTATAAGGGATAATGTACCCCCTACTGTAAATTATAAGGATATTAGAAGTCACTGAGGGGTTGTTCTGTGACCATATAAAGGCACAAGGCTGCAGGCTGAGTTATACAGGGAACTCTGAGTATCACTCGTGTATTATAAGGGATAATGTACCCCCTACTGTAAATGATAAGGATATTAGAAGTCACTGAGGGGTTGTTCTGTGACCATATAAAGGCACAAGGCTGCAGGCTGAGTTATACAGGGAACTCTGAGTATCACTCATGTATTATAAGGGATAATGTACCCCCTACTGTAAATGATAAGGATATTAGATGTCACTGAGGGGTTGTTCTGTGACCAAATAAAGGCACAAGGCTGCAGGCTGAGTTATACAGGGAACTCTGAGTATCACTCGTGTATTATAAGGGATAATGTACCCCTACTGTAAATGATAAGGATATTAGAAGTCACTGAGGGGTTGTTCTGTGACCATATAAAGGCACAAGGCTGCAGGCTGAGTTATACAGGGAACTCTGAGTATCACTCATGTATTATAAGGGATAATGTACCCCCTACTGTAAATGATAAGGATATTAGAAGTCACTGAGGGGTTGTTCTGTGACCATATAAAGGCACAAGGCTGCAGGCTGAGTTATACAGGGAACAAGTAATTTTCTACAGGACGGATATCCTGTAAATTATATCCTTATAATCGGAGTTTAGTGATATAATTTCTGTCACATGACAAATTTGAACTTGGGCAGTAATTCATAGCAACCAATCAGTGATTAGCTTTTTTCAGTCAGCTTCCGGTTGAACGCTGAAAGCAAGCATCCGATTGGTTGCCATAAGTAATTGCCCAGGTGAAAATTTGCCCAGTGTCTATAAAGTCCCCCACTGTGTATTAAAAATATTTATATTATAAAATAATGTACCCCCTGTTGAAAGATATGAGGATATTAGAAGTAATCTCAGAGTTACATGACCTGTATACTATAACTTACAATATATACTTTATTTATAGTGAATAAAGTAGCCCCTCTTGTAAATTATAAGGATATTATAAGTTAGTGAGGAGTTTCATGACCATTTATTATAATACACAAGTTTCAGTGAGTCATGTGACAGAAATGACATCAGAACTCACTGTTTATAATCATATAATTGATAAGATATTCATGGCTTTTGTGTATTATATCATTTATAAAATGAATTGACAGCAGTCAGTGAGTATGTGTGAGCCACAGGCCTGGGAGCTGAACCAAAGACCCATAAATGTAGTGGTGCTTGTTCCAATTATAATATTCATACACTGATAATTATATTCATTATTACTAGTCAGACATAGTAACATAGTAAAACACACGTCCATCAAGTTCAACCTTTTAACTTTTTTTAACCTGCCCAACTGCCAGTTGATCCAGAGGAAGGTGAAAAACCCATCTGAAGCCTCTCCAATTTGCCTCAGAGGGGAAAAAATTCCTTCCTGACTCCAAAATGGCAAATTGGACCAGTTTCTGGATCAACTTGTACTATGAGCTATCTCCCATATCCCTGTATCCCCTCATTTGCTAAACACCTAAAAAATAAGTGAATGTAAAATTGATGAGGGGGGTGTTCTAAGCACTTTTGTAATTTACATTCATTATTTATTTGTTTTTATTCCAAGATATTAAAGGATACATGTGCTGTTAATCTGAATGAATTGTGTTACAACAGCGCCACCTGCTGGTCATTTTCCCACCAGTCTGACCAGCAAGTAGTCAAGGAAGTTGTCAGGAGAAAGAAAGAGGCTGATGTTCTTCTGCTTAGGAATAAAATTAGAAACCTTTCTCACATCTTTCCTAAGCAGAAGAACATCAGAGCAGCCTCTTTCTTTCTCCTGACAACTTCCTTGACGTCTACCCACAGTGCAATATGTTACAATCCAAATCCAGTACAATTAGATCAGAACCAGCTGCCAAGGAATCAGATTGGGGTAGGGGCCAAACCTTTGATTTTATTGCAAATTGAACCATCTCCTGCAATCATGTCAATATCAGTCAATGTGAAAAAAAAAGTCTGTGCATCTGCTCAAGTTGAGATGATTTACCCTTTAAAAAAAACCTGTAGATGTGGGAGGATCAGGAGACCCCACGAGGACTTCCATGTTCAGACAATAATCCTCCAGAAGCCAGGAAATATTACTGTAAAGTGGAAACACCAGTATTCTTCCTTCCCTTCTTTAAATTCCCATTGGGCTGGGGGGCCATGAGAAAAGTTATTTATCAATTTGACAACGGCAGAGAGTTTACCACCTGGCCACTATTTGACTAGTCTGGCCAGTAAAAATGATACCTGGTGCCAGGGGAGAAAGATATAAAAAATATAGGAATTTATTTATCAGAAAAAGTGGCGACCTAAGTGTTTATTTTATAATTTAAATAAAAAAGCTCAACCCCGATTTTGCCTTATTCATTAATAAAATAACTCAAATAAATCGGATCGGGCGAAAATTCAGAATCCTACTTTTTTCGGACTTTGTTCCCGATTTGCTCAACTTTTTAAGGATTAATTATATCTTAGTTGGGATCAGGTAGAAGCTACTCTTTTATAATTACACAGAAAAAGGAAATTGGTTTTAAAAAATTTGGATTATTTGATTATAATGGAGTCTATGGGAGATGGTATTTCCGTAATTCGGAGCTTTTTGTGGATAACGGGTTTCAGATCCCATTCCTGGGAAGCAAAACCAGCCTATTGGGTTTATTTCATGTTTATATGATTTTCTAGTAGACTTAAGGTATAAAGATACCTCTGGATCAACTGGCAGTTAGGCAGGTTAAAAAAAAGTTAAAAGGTTCAACTTGATGGACGTGTGTCTTTTTTCAACCTAACTTACTGTGTTACTATGTATTTATGTTGCTTGTGTCGGAGGTGCAAATTAGGACACAGATTTTATGGACTTGGTGTTAAAGCCCCCACTTTGCTGTACAATATTTCTTCAGGCTTCCTTTTATTACCTATAAACTCAGCAGTGCACCCATTAAATCCTGCCCCCTAGGGAACCTTCATTTAAGAGCCTATTTCTTCAAATCAGAGTGTGTCTGTTTATTCTCCAGTATTACTTTAGCCATACCCAAAATGCCACATATTTGCACTGGCACAAAGAAGTAGAGACCAGGTAACAGGTATTACAATTTGGCAGTTGGGAGAGCTTAAAGGCACAGAAGCCATAAAACAGAACAACAAGTGGACAGGGGTCCCAGGGGGGTGGGAGGGTGAGAGCATCAGGAAATGTTATTAAGTTACAGGGAAAAACAACAAACTCGGGTAAAGATGATCCTTTTATTGGTTGAGTAAAAGCCCGAGCTGTTACGCTGGAAAAGCCAATAAACAGCACCAGGGCCTATAAAGGTTCCCTCTTAATATCAACTTGTAAAGGAATAAGTAGTGGGGGGCAGCAGGGGGTGATGTTTATGAGCACTGAGCAGTCTGTTTATGGAAAGGAGCTTTTGTTTGTTTTAGGCGACCCCCTCATTCCTGGGGTCATTCAGCGACAGTTTCCTGACTGCCCCCGAGACTGAATCAGGGGGGTCACTAAGAATTCTGTAGCTTTCGTCATATCAATGTTACCATATACATACATTGCACATTCTCACTGTTTTTTTTGTTTTGTTTTAATGTTATTGAGAGCAGGGTGCACTGCTGGTTCTGACTCCTGAAACAACAAAGCAAAAGTGAGATAATTAACAGACCTGGAAGAGGACTGATTTCTGCTACTTTATATCAAGAGTCAGAACCAGATAGAGACAGAGAGACACGGCTTTCAATAGCAATTACATGATCAGGTTTTTGTTTGGCTTTGATGCAATGGCACACACACATATATATTTGCTTTTTTGGGGTTTCCACATGCTCTGGCCTCCATACGCCTCAGCTGGAAAGTCATGGAATGGGAAATCTGTGCTTGTGTGGCCGAGCCCAAGCCAGAGATTTGACTGGGATACGGTAATAAACATTAAAGATTTATAAAAATGATAGTGACGGTCTGGCAGTGAGAATTGTGAAATAATTTGTTATCTGTGCAGCCCAGTCCCTCGGGCCCTTATCAATATCACAGACACTGCTGAGCAAAGGCATTTCATGGGCAGATAAAACAGGGCCCTGTCTCTCTGTGTGCTCAGTAGCCCAAATCTTATGTATTCATTGGGATATTTGTCTCTGTGCTGCAGCCTGGGGACAGTCATAGAAAAAGCTGACTGGTTTGGGGGTAAATTCTACAGCCTGGAACATGGCTGTGTGTCTGGTACATTAGAAATAAAACAACAGGGCTAATATACAGGGACGGAAATGGGGGCAAATGTTGGAAGGGTTACTGTCTGCTCTGTCTCATTTCCCTACAGAAATAGGGATTGGTAGCACTAGATAGGTACCTAATATATAGAGACAAGAGGAAAGTGTTGGAAGGGTTACTGTCTGCTCTGTCTCATTTCCCTACAGAAATAGGGATTGGTAACACTAGATAGGTACCTAATATATAGAGACAAGAGGAAAGTGTTGGAAGGGTTACTGTCTGCTCTCTCTCATTTCCCTACAGAAATAGGGATTGGTAGCACTAGATAGGTACCTAATATATAGAGACAAGAGGAAAGTGTTGGAAGAGTTACTGTCTGCTCTCTCTCATTTCCCTACAGAAATAGGGATTGGTAACACTAGATAGGTACCTAATATATAGAGACAAGAGGAAAGTGTTGGAAGGATTAGGGTCAGGTAGGATTGCCACCTTTTCTGAAAAAAAATACTGGCCTTCCTATATATTTATTTTTATTCCCTATTAATAACATTGGGATCACTGGCCTTCCTATATATTTATCTTTATTCCCTATTAATAACATTGGGATCACTGACCTTCCTATATATTTATCTTTATTCCCTATTAATAACATTGGGATCACTGACCTTCCTATATATTTATCTTTATTCCCTATTAATAACATTGGGATCACTGACCTTCCTATATATTTATCTTGTTTCCCTATTAATAACATTGGGATCAACCATCATTTTTATCGGCCAGGCCTGTAAAATACCAGCCAGGTCACAACCCTAGGGTCAGGACACACGCTCAGATTCGGGGAGATTAGTCGCCTGGCGACAAATTTCCTCCTGGGGCGACTAATCTCCCCAAACTGCCTCCCGCCTGCTAGAATGGAAACCGCCAACAGGATGGCACTCGGAGCGATTTGTTTTCCGAAGTCGCACGAAGTTGCTTCACGAGGAAACTTTGGGTGACGTAGCGGCTATTTACATTCTAGCAGGTGGAGGCAGTTCGAGGAGATTAGTCCCCCTGAAGAATATGTCGTCGAATCTCCCCAAATCTGAGCGTGTGCCCTGACCCTTATTATCAAAAAGTGAAGTTAATAGTGAAGTTCCGCCACTAGAGTGAAATTCCGCCACTCTCCATTCATTTCTATGGGATTTTTATAGGTGTATTTATCAAAGGCTGAACTTTCACTTTCACCCATTGATAAATACGCCTTTCAAAATCCCATAGAAATGAATTGAGAGCTGCGGAATTTCACTCTAGTGGCGGAACTTCACTCTTTGATAAATTTACCCCTTAATGTCTAGCAGTAGTTTAAGTGCTTATTATATACTGTAAAAACTATTTTCATCTAATTGGCCCACTTTTCCTAATTCCAGTTTTCAGCTGGGTGCAGTTACATTAGTGAAAACTGTACATTACACAGTCACTTTGCACCATCATTTGCAGTTTCGCTCAGTAAAAATGGAAATTTGGAGGGAACGGGATTCCTGTGGTTTTGCATTGAGAAGGGGAAAGGGTCACCTGGGGCAGATGTGCTGAGCCTGTAGTTACAGGGAAGGGTTAAAGGGGCCAGTGAAGGGGTTAATGCCCCCCTGCGGGGCCGGTAGCTGTAATGTTACATGTTGTATAACAAGTTGGGGATCCAGTTACAGGGGGGCAGCGCAGTCACATCAATCAGTGTTACTTTATAGAATAACAGCAAAGTGAAGGGCTTTAACCTGTTTCCTCCCCCCCCCCTGGACCCTCAGTCTGTGGCTATTTTAAGCCCTTCTGTTTGAACTTCCAGAGCCCCCAGAGGACTGGCCACAGAGTGTGACTGGGGCTCACAGATAAGGGACTCTGATTTGGAAACTTTCGGCTGAAATAGCAAAAAGCGAAGAGGCTGGAAAATGAGCCATAAAGCTGCCCCCCTCCTCCTCCATCACTTGTACAGACACCTTATACCCCATCAGTAATAATAGTGACCCCTCACCTCTCACCTCCCTCCTGTGGCCTCTACCCAGTGTCTGAGAGGCAGAAGTGTGATGTGAGGGGCCAAACCAACTGCTCAAGGGGAACATTATTCAGGGGGAGAGGGACGGGTGACAGCTAGGGTTGCCATCTGGCTGGTTAAAATGATGGTTGATCCCAATGTTACTAGTAGCATACCTCCCAACATTTTTCCAGTTATTACAGTTTTTGGAAACAAAAAAAAAAAATAGTTGCAGCTCGTAGCACAGCAAAAATTCTTTTGACCACACCCATTTTGTGGCCACACCCCCTAATTACCATGTTCATTTTACAAAATTTGGCAGGTTATGAAAGTTTGAACATATTTCTGAGGTTTTTTTTTTTTCAGTTATTACAGTTTTGCTAACGAAGGTGAATTGCCCTTTAAGCTGCAAGTCTAACTTCTCCCAAGGGACTATGTTGTTACAATTACTTATTTGCTTATCTCAAAATTGTTACAAAAGTATCTTATCTGAAGCTGCGGCTGTTCTGGGCTCACTGCCAAAAGCCAATTAAGTTAGAAACTTTGTTTCTTTTTCTGGCTGTTCAGTGCAGAGAAAAACAGGACTTTCCAGTACAAATGAGGGACAGCAGGTTAAGCTGTCAAAAGAGGGACTGTCCCTCTAAAAAGGGACAGTTGGGAGGTAATAATTTATTTCCAGAACCTAGTGACAGCAGGGAGACACAGGGAACATCAGTGATTTCATCCTGGCGGCCATATTGTATCCTCTCCATAGAGTCACCCAGGGCTGGACTGGGAAGTGGGTGGCCCACCGATACTGCTTCCCCAGGGGGCACCCACAGTCCTTCTGGGGCCCCTGCTGTAGTAACCAGCTTTTGTGGACAATTTGGTTGAAGGGGTGGTTCATCTTTAAGTTCATTTTTAGTATGTTATAGAATGACTAATTCTAAGCAACTTTTCAATTGGTCTTCAACATTTATTTTCTAGAGTTTTTTTTTACTAATTTGCTTTCTTCTTCTGACTCTTTCCAGCTTTCAAATGGGGGTCACTGAGCCCATCTAAAAACAAATGCCCAGTAAGGCTACAAATGTATTGTTATTGATGCTTTTTATTACTCGTCTCTCTATTCAGGTCTCTCCTATTCATATTCCAGTCTCTTATTCAAATCAATGTTAGGTTGTTAGGCTAATTTGGGCCCTAGCAACCAGATGGCTGAAATAACAAACTGGAGAGCTGCTGAATAAAAAGCTAAATAACTCGAAATCCACAAATGATAAAAAATGAAAACCAATTGCAAATTATCTCAGAATATCACTTTCTACATCAGTGATCCCCAACCAGTAGCTCGTGAGTAACACGTTGCTCCCCAACCCCTTGGATGTTGCTCCCAGTGGCCTCAAAGCAGGAGCTTATTTTTGAATTCCAGGCTTGGAGGCAAGTTTTGGTTGTATAAAAACCAGGTGCAGTCTCCTATAGGCTGCTAGTCCACATAGGGGCTACCAATAGCCAATCACAGCCCTTATTTGGCACCTCAGGAACTTTTTGCATGCCTGTGTTTATCTTTGAATGTGGCTCATGGGGAAAAAAGATTGGGGACTACGGGTACCACCTGGCCAGTATTTCACAGGCCTAGCCGGAAAAATACCAGACAAGGTCTGGGCCAGTATTTAGGGTTGCCACCTTTTCTGGAAAAAAATACTGGCCTTACTATGTATTTAACTTTTTTCCCTATTAATAACATTGGGATCAGCCATCATTTTTACCAGCCAGGCCAGCAAAATACCGGCCAGGTGAAAACCTTACCGCTATTACAAATTTACCGTCAATGTATTAGCCGGTAAATTTTTAATCCCTATTGTTTCGCCTCTGGTCTGCCTCCAGGGTTCTAACAAACAAGGGAAAGTTGTGCTCACAACTAATTTTTAAAACCATTAGGCGGGGGTGCAATGAGGCTGTGACCACAAAATACATATAGTCAAATACAAGATTCCTCTGCACTCAACCCATTATCAATATATTTAATTTATATTTATATTTGTGCTACTGCTACTGAAAAATGCCTTACCCTTTAAACAAAACAGGGATTGTTTGTCCATATATTGCAATATATTTAAGCTGAACAACTACGTCACACTCATCCCATATCTGGCCAGTCCTACGCTCAATTTTATCTGATTCATTAAGAATTCTATTGCTTCATTATACATTTTACACAGGGACTAAGTTTTACCTGCAACTTACTTGCTGCTTTCAAAGTAAAACTCCCAAACTTGGCTGCCCTTTTATTAGACACCAGTGGGATCACCTGACTATAGTGGGTTGAGTGCAGAGGACTCTTGTAGTTGACTATATGTATTTTGTGGTCACAGCCTCATTGCAACTTTCCCTTGTTTGTTATAGTTATACAGGAGCAGTGACCAGCTCCATGTTGTAGCTCCCACCCTTCCCAGCTATAGTCAGGTGATCCCACTGGTGTCTAATAAAAGGGCAGCCATTCTGGATAAAGGAGTTCCAAATAACAGATCCCACGCCTGTAATTAGAATTGACCTTTAGTTATTTGTGACTGTGAACTATTATTTGTATTTATATTCTGTTCTATTTCATTAACACAGGGGAAGAAAAGAGGAGAGAACTATAAGGGAAAACAATTGAGTCTAAAATACACTCACAGTTTGCAAACTGGAGTTCACTTTCTTGTTTCTTAAAGGAGTGGTTCACCTTTCAGTTCACTTTTATTATTTTATAGAATAGCCAGTTCTAAGCAATATTTAAATTGGTCTTCATTATTTTTTTTTTATACATAGTTTTAGAATTATTTCCCTTCCTCTTCTGACTCTTTCCAGATTTCAAATGGGGGTCACTGACCCCATCTAAAAAACAAATGCTCTGTAAGGCTACAAATGTATTGTTATTGCTACTTTTTATTACTCATCTTTCTATTCAGGCCTCTCCTATTCATTTTCAAATCAGTCCAGGGTTGCTAGGGGATTTTGGGCCCTAGTAACCAGATGGCTGAAATTACAAACTGGAGAGCTGCTGAATAAAAAGCTAAATAAGTTGAAAACCACAAATAATAAAAAATGAAAACCAATTGCAAATTGTCTAAGAATATCACTCTCTACATCACACCAATGGTTAATTTAAAGGTGAACAACCCCTTTAAGGTATGGGGATCAAACTTATGGAAAGACCTGTTATCCAGAAAACCCCAGCTCCCAAGCATTCTGGATAATAGTTCCCATACAAGTACCTTAATTAAACAAATTCCAATAATCTGTATATTATTGATAGCAGGAAATGCTGCTCTGATTTCTGACAAAGGGACGTGATAATATTTGGCACTTTTTTGGCATGTGAATGGAGTGATTGGGGGGCGCAGAATAACAAAGAGGGGTGATCAGTAAATGCAGAGCTGGTCTGCCTGGCAGTGATTGTACAAAGGGCAAGTAGATGATAAACGGCACGACTAATAGGGTTATCCCAGGTGGAGCAAGGGACACATTTTTGGGAGTTAATGAAGCCTGACATTGCTGATCATTTTGTCAATAGTTCAGTTGCTTGGGACTGAGAGAAACACACGAGTGTCATGTGCTAAGGGCAGAGACACACTCAGATTCGGGGAGATTAGTCGTCTGGCAAAAAATCTCTTCTTCTTCGGGCGACTAATCTTCCTGAACTGCCTCCCCGTCGGCTAGAATGTAAATCACCGGTGGGATGGCACTCGGGGTGCTTCATTTTCCGAAGTTGCCTGAAGTTGCCTTTCGAGGAAAGGCAACCTCGTAAGGCAACTTCAGGCGACTTCGGAAAACTAAGCACTCCGAGTGCCATCCCACCGGCGATTTACATTCTAGCCGACGGGAAGGCAGGGAAGGCAGTTCATGGGAAATTAGTCGCCCCGAAACAAAGCGCTTCGAGTGCCATCCCCAGGACCGCCCTCAGAAATCGCAGGGCCCCATACGACAACATTTCCTGGGCCCCCTGGGCTGCGCCCACCGCAAGCCCCACTTACAGGTCCGCCCTCCCCACCCCACAGGTCCGCCCCCCACCACACAACAATAAAAATAAAAAAAAAACATTGGTGGCTAGGGTTCCCACATGTTAATAAAAAATAAAAAGATATTGGTGGTCAGGGCCCCCCATAAAAACAAAACATTTTTGGCCAGGGCCCCCCCATTAAAAAATATTGGTGGCTAGGACGCCACATGAGAAAAAAAATTGGTGGCCAGGCCCCCAACATTATAAGAACATTGGTGGCCATGGCCCCTTAAACGTCCATGCCTTCCCGATGTCAGCAGCTCTCAGAAAGATGGGGGGCCCGGCTAATAAAGTAAGTGTGGCGTGGCCGGGCCCCTCTTACCCTCGGGCCCCCTACAACTCTCCCCCCTGTCCCCCCTGATGTCGGCCCTGGCCATCCCGCTGGCGATTTACATTCTAGCTGACAGGAAGGCAGTTCGGGGAGATTAGTCGCCCAAAGAAGAGGAGATTTGTTGCTGGACGACTAATCTCCCCAAATCTGTGTCTCTGGCCTTAAGGAGCTGTGTGCCTTGCATGTGACATGCAGCGTCCAGGCAGCTCATAATATTATTGGATTTCATTAAAAGGGCGCTTCTCCTTTAAATGAACTGTTAGTATGATGTAGAGAGGGATATTCTGAGGCAATTTGCAATTGCTTTTCATTTTTTATTATTTGTGGTTTTTGAGTTATTTAGCTTTTTATTCAGCAGCTCTTCAGTTTGCAATTTCAGCCATCTGGTTGCTAGGGTCCAAATTCCCCTAGCAACCATGCACTGATTTGAGTGGCTGAAGAGGCTGGAAGATAGAATGGAATAGGAGAGGCCTAAAAAGAACAATAAATGTGAAAACTTCCAATGAATTTCATTTTATGTTTTTTTTATTGGTTGCCGGGGTCTGTGACCCCCCCCAACAACCAGATATTATTTTTAACTACATGCTGGAATAAAGCAGAATACTGAGAAAAACCAAAACCCATACAAAAGAAATAATAAGGACCAATACAAACAAACAGTTGTTCAGAATAGGTTTATAACACAACTATCGCTAACATAATGCAGAACTTCCCCTTTAATGTTTTATCATTCCTGTGCAATCATTGGGTTTTACATGATTTTACAATTAATTCTTCAGAAAGAAGAAGCCCGAGCATCTTTTACCTTCTTAATAAAAAGCAGAAGAATTCAATTCCGAAGTATAAAGGATAAAAAGAAAAAGCGTATAGTAAAGGCTATTTATATTGTTTAATATCATAGTTATTTATAGGTCTGGTTACAATAGGCCCTGTGGGAATAGGAAGCTCAAAAGTTATTCTACTGATCCATATACTGACAACACGCTTGGTGAGAAGGGTTAATCATGAATGCAATGTGTAGATAAGCACCTGCTGGCATGAGTGACGTCACAACTGTGATTGATGATGTCAGAGTTACTGACATTAACCCTTAGTGCAAAGCTGATCCTGGGACAAACTGGTGTGTCTTTCCTCATCCTCAGCTACTATACCACTCTGATGCTCTGAAGCTATACCACTCTGCTGCCTCCCCCTCTCTCATAAATAAATATGAATATTTCAATGGGTGTATATTGTTCATTACAGGACGGGAGTGATGTCACAATGGGAAGATGGGAAAGCAGAATATATATATATATATATATATATATATATATATATATATATATATATATATATATATATACATACACATACACGTTGGCTAAACATGGAATACATGGCAATTTGCAGTCCCTAAATGGCAATAAGGAGCCCAGGGATGGAGAGGGGGAGGCATCACTCACTGTCAGTAGCAAGTGTCACCTGGTGAGGAAGTGGAAGACAGAATCCTGCAGAGATTTAATGGCCTAACAGGATGGGGGACACAGTCTCTAATAATTAGATAGGCAGAGTGTTCAAACAAAGCTGCAATATTGAGTTTGCTGCTCCATTGTCTGAGGGGGAGCCATTTGAAGGCAGGACGTGGGGGCAGGGGGCAAGCAGGAAGTTGGCCTCACAGAGCGATGTTATGACAGAGAAGAGGAAGTGGTGATGCCACTTTAAAGATTGTGAGATTAGACAGTTCTGAGCCAGATCTTGTGACCCAGACCTGTTCTCTCTGAGCATGGGGGCTGCATAACAATAACAAACATAAATAGCTTCATATCAAGGAGGAACAGACATGTTTGTATGGGGTGTAAGTTGGGGGTGAATGCTGATGGCCCTGCACAAAGTGGGGATCTGAAGAGCATCCGTTGTAGGTGTAGCATGACAAGATGGAGACAGTAGGGCAAGATGGAGACAGTAGGACAAGATGGAGACAGTAGGGCAAGATGGAGACAGTAGGACAAGATGGAGACAGTAGGACAAGATGGAGGCAGTAGGACAAGATGGAGACAGTAGGACATGATGGAGACAGTAGGGCAAGATGGAGACATTAGGACAAGATGGAGACAGTAGGGCAAGATGGAGGCAGTAGGGCAAGATGAAGACAGTAGGACAAGATGGAGACAGGGCAAGATGGAGACAGTAGGACAAGATTGAGACAGTTTGACATGATGAGGACAGTAGGACAAGATGGAGACAGTAGGACAAGATGGAGACAGTAGGACATGATGGAGACAGTAGGGCAAGATGGAGACATTAGGACAAGATGGAGACAGTGGGGCAAGATGGAGGCAGTAGGGCAAGATGGAGACAGTAGGACAAGATGGAGACAGGGCAAGATGGAGACAGTAGGACAAGATTGAGACAGTTTGACATGATGAGGACAGTAGGACAAGATGGACACAGAAGGGCAAGATGGAGACAGTAGGACAAGATGGAGACAGTAGGACAAGATGTAGACAGTAGGACAAGATGGAGACAGTAGGGCAAGATGGAGACAGTAGGACAAGATTGAGACAGTTTGACATGATGGAGACAGTAGGACAAGATGGAGACAGTAGGACAAGATGGACACAGAAGGGCAAGATGGAGACAGTAGGACAAGATAGAGACAGTAGGACATGATGGAGACAGTAGGGCAAGATGGAGACATTAGGACAAGATGGAGACAGTAGGACAAGATGGAGACAGTAGGGCAAGATGCAGACAGTAGGACAAGATGGAGACAGTAGGACAATATGGGAACAGTAGGACAAGATTGAGACAGTAGGACAAGATGGAGACAGTAGGGCAATATGGAGACAGTATGGCAAGATGGAGACAGTAGGGCAAGATGGAGATTCTAGAAAAAAGGGAGACAGTAGGACAAGATGAAGATACTAGGAAAAAGGGAGACAGTAGGGCAAGATGGAGACAGTAGGACAAGATGGACACAGAAGGGCAAGATGGAGACAGTAGGACACGATGGAGACAGTAGGACATGATGGAGACAGTAGGGCAAGATGGAGACAGTAGGGCAAGATGGAGACAGTGGGGCAAGATGGAAATACTAGGAAAAGGGAGACACTAGGGCAAGATGGAGACATTAGGACAAGATGGACACAGAAGGGCAAGATGGAGACAGTAGGACACAATGGAGACAGTAGGACATGATGGAGACAGTAGGGCAAGATAAAGACATTAGGACAAGTTGGAGACAGTAGGACAAGATGGAGACAGTAGGGGCAAGATGTTGACAGTAGGACAATATGGGGACAGTAGGACAAGATGGAGACAGTAGGACAAGATGGAGACAGTAGGGCAAGATGGAGACGGTAGGACAAGATGGAGATGGTAGGGCAAGATGAAGACAGTAGGGCAAGATGAAGACAGTAGGGCAAGATGGAGACAGTAGGACAAGATGAAGACAGTAGGGCAAGATGACGACAGTAGGGCAAGATGGAGACAGTAGGACATGAATGGAGACAGTAGGACATGATGGAGACAGTAGGGCAAGATAAAGACATTAGGACAAGTTGGAGACAGTAGGACAAGATGGAGACAGTAGGGCAAGATGGAGACAGTAGGACAATATGGGGAAGGTAGGACAAGATGGAGACAGTAGGACAAGATGGAGACAGTAGGGCAAGATGGAGACAGTAGGACAATATGGGGACAGTAGGACAAGATGGAGACAGTAGGGCAAGATGGAGACGGTAGGACAAGATGGAGATGGTAGGGCAAGATGAAGACAGTAGGGCAAGATGAAGACAGTAGGGCAAGATGGAGACAGTAGGACAAGATGGAGACAGTATGGCAAGATGGAGACAGTGGGGCAAGATGGAAATACTAGGAAAATGGAGACACTAGGGCAAGATGGAGACAGTAGGACAAGATGTAGATACTAGGAAAAAGGGAGACAGTAGGGCAAGATGGAGACAGTAGGACAAGATGGACACAGAAGGGCAAGATGGAGACAGTAAGACACGATGGAGACAGTAGGACATGATGGAGACAGTAGGGCAAGATGAAGACATTAGGACAAGTTGGAGACAGTAGGACAAGATGGAGACAGTAGGGGCAAGATGGAGACAGTAGGACAATATGGGGACAGTAGGACAAGATGGAGACAGTAGGACAAGATGGAGACAGTAAGGCAAGATGGAGACGGTAGGACAAGATGGAGATGGTAGGGCAAGATGAAGACAGTAGGGCAAGATGAAGACAGTAGGGCAAAATGGAGACAGTAGGACAAGATGGAGACAGTATGGCAAGATGGAGACAGTGGGGCAAGATGGAAATACTAGGAAAAAGGGAGACAGTAGGGCAAGATGGAGACAGTAGGAAAAGATGGAGATACTAGGAAAAAGGGAGACAGTAGGGCAAGATGGAGACAGTAGGATAAGATGGAGACAGTAGGACAAGATGAAGACAGTAGAGCAAGATGGAGACAGTAGGGCAAGATGGAGACAGTAGGGCAAGATGAAGACAGTAGGGCAAGATGGAGACAGTAGGACAAGATGGAGACAGTAGGGCAAGATGGAGACAGTAGGGCAAGATGGAGACAGTAGGGCAAGATGGAGACAGCTGGACAAGATGGAGACAGTAGGGTAAGATGGAAACGTTGAGACAGTATGGCAAGATGGAGAGAGTAGGGCAAGATGGAGATACTAGGAAAAAGGGAGACAGTAGGGCAAGATGGAGACAGTTGGACAAGATGGAGACAGTAGGACAAGATGGAGACAGTAGGACAAGATGGAGACAGTAGGACAACAGTAGAAAAGATGGTACCAGTATGGCAAAATTGCAACAGTAGATGAAGCTGGAGACAATCGAGCAAGCTGGAGGCAACAGGGTAAATTGGCAAAAATCTTTATAATTTTTGTCCCAACCTGTAGCTCTTCATTCATTTTTGTAACATTGCTCCTAAAAACCGAAAGTCTCAGGGGACTGATATTTCTCATGTTAAAGGGGTTGCTCACTTTTTTTTCTGTTGTTTTCAGATTAGTCGCCAGAAATACAGACGCATATTTCATTTACTTTCCATCTTTTATTTTTTAGCATTTTCCCAAAACTGTAAAAAGTGTAAAGTGTAATGTTTGTGCCTGTGTGAGTGTGAGTGTGAGTGTGAGTGAGGCAGTGATACGGGTGCAGATTCTGTTCCAATCGGCTGATCCATTAGTTGCTCCATTTCTCAGTAGGATCTAGGGGAATCTGGGGAATATAAGAGCAACTATTGTATCAATTCTAACAGCTGCCTTTACTGAAACTCAGGGATTCAGCTGGGACAAAGATAAGGAATGGATCAACTAATGGATCAGTTTAGTTACAGGCCAATTCAAAGCAACTTTTCAATTGGTCATCATTATTTCTTTCTTATAGTTTATGAATTATTTGGCTTCTTCTTCTGACTCTTTCCAGCTTTCAAATGGGGGTCGCTGACCCCATTTTAAAAAACAAATGCTCTGTAAGGCTACAAATGTATTATTATTGCTACTTTTTATTCCTCATCTTTCTATTCAGGCCTCTCCTGTTCATATTCCAGTCTCTTATTCAAATAAGTGCATGGTTGCTAGGGGAATTTGGATCCTAGCAACCAGATGGCTGAAATTACAAACTGGAGAGCTGCTGAATAAAAAGCTAAATAAGTCAAAAAACCACAAGTAATAAAAAATGAAAGCCAATGCAAATTGTCTCAGAATATCCCTCTCTACATCATACTAACAGTTAATTTAAAGGGGAACAACCAAATATTCTCCCATTCTGCTACTTTTGCCCTTAATTACACTAATTACATTGACCTACATGGAAAGGTGTCACTGGGAGGCTCCCAATCCCGTCATCAAGTTCCCAAAAGGAATATGAGTTTATTCTTTACATAGAATTTCTGATTCACTTTCCCCTTTGATTCTTGGGGCCCCGAGCAAACGCCCTATTTGTTACCCCACAACTGCTGCTTTCTGGAAATCAGTGGGGTGCACAGGGGCCCAGGAAGCACTAATTAATCAGCATTGTCAATGTTAATTGGTAAAATAGGTCAATGTATTGATCTTTGTCGGGGCCAATAAGAGCCAGTGGGCGGAGCATTATCAGGTAACAATTTGCATAACAAGGGCCACACCTGTGTCTCATATTCCTAAACATTGTTTTAACCCTTTAATATTAGGAACCCTAAAATGAGTTTGTTGTGAGGCCCTGTAACTTATAGTTGTGACATTGTTACATTGTGTTTGTGCGTCTCCTTGTTGTGACACAGATGTTGTTGCCTCTGCGGCTGCACCGGGGTCACTTATTTATCAAAACAATAATATTCACCCCCAGAGCCGACAGCTGCATCACCAAATATTAACCACAAACAAAAGTATTAACCACAAACAAGGGCCACACCCACCCCCCTGTGCCTCGTAACATCCCTCTCTGCTGCTCAACTCACGGACTAATCCAACCTTGTTGCTAGGGTCTGTAATGCTAGCAACCGGATTGCAAACTGGATGCAGAATAAGAGGTTAAAAATAATACAGACCAATTGCAGATTGTCCCAGAATAATACAGTCCAAGTGTTACCAAAACAGCCCCTTCTACTACATGTATTGACTCCTACCCCTGAGCCCCCACATCTGCAAGGTCTGTTCCCCCCACTGTTATTACACAGAACAATATCTGAAATAAACATCACATTAAATATGAAGACGTTTTTTATGTCTGTACAGAGAGATCCCATAAAACTATGGCAGCATAGGTATTCCCTGTACTAAGCACAATTCAGCAGGAACAGTCCCCTAAGTTTGCTCACTTCATAGACCAGATTCGGTAACAGATCCTAAATTAACCCCCAAGCCGGGGGTTAATTCACGATGGTTTCTACAAGCCCTTTCTAATGTGTTGCTCTTATTTACTGTGCGCTGAGCCAATATTATATTATTATAGTATATTTATTAAAGCACCAATGTATTCTGAGGCACTGTACTGCAACTGTTGGGAAACCCAAACAGCTTACAATCTAGAGGTTTTTCCCACAGAGCTCAAGTTCCTGTGTAAATTCGGAATGTGTGTGTATAATTATATTGTGTGTAACCGAGTGTATATTTGTGTGTGTCTCTGTAGGTCCCACATTTCTCATGAGGATATTTTAAGGGGTGGGTCACCCAAGTTTAAGTTACATGTTAGTATGTTATGGAACGGCCAATTCTAAGCAACTTTTCAATTGGCCTTCATTATTTCTTTATTTATAGGGTATATTTTAAAAAAATGTTTGGCTTCTTCTACTGACTCTTTCCAGCTTTTTTAAATGGGGGTCACTGACCCCCATCGAAAACAAATGCTCTGTAAGGCTACAAATGTATTGTTATTGCTACTTTTTATTACTCATCTTTCTATTCAGGCCTCTCCTATTCATATTCCAGTCTCTTATTCAAACAAATTCCTGGTTGCTAGGGCCATTTGGACTCTAGCAACCACATTGCTGAATTTGCAAACTGGAGAGCTGCTGAATCAAAAGCTAAATAACTCAAAAACCACAAATAATAAAAAATGAAAACCAATTGCAGATTGTCTCAGAATATCCCTTTCTACATCATACTAACAGTTAATTTAAAGGTGAACAATCCCTTTGAGCACATACAACAGTATATAGTCTGTATATGTATGTGAAGGAAGACCAATTGCAAAGTTGTTAGGAATAGGACCTTCTGTAACACACTAAAAGTTAACTTAATATTATAGTAAAAATATAGTAATCCTGACATTTTTATCACAGGCATTTCTCCCCCCAGATTTGGGGCACTACAGCTGCTACTTAAGTGAAGTTCAGCAACAGCTTGTCCATTGAAGCCCCTTTCCCAAAAAGTCAGAAATCTCTAATAATAGGGACCACCCACCCCATGTGGCCCCGCCCCTCCCCAGAGACAGGCCTGCCCCATTGCCACAGTGCAGTCACTAAGAGCAGCCAATCAACTCCTGCATTTCTTGTTCAACTCAAATTGAACTGATTAACGGCAGCTGCTGATTGGTCAGTGGGTAGAATTCATACTAAGAAATATTAGTCCTGATCCCTTTATCTACTTTCCCCACCTAGTGAAGCACCTGCTACCCAGACATGTCCCAAGAGACACAAGCAAGACTTATTGTTCCTTTAAATAAAGGGGAAGTAAACCCAAGTATGCGATTTGGCCCAATAAAGGAATGCTGATTGCAAGTCTTTATGCAGAATGTTACTACCCCTTTATTACAAATTCTCTGTATCACCCCCTACGCACAGACACTCCTTACCTGCCCCCACATTGCTGCCTGCACCCCCTCTTCTAACAGAGCAGCAGAGCCAAAGAGAGAAGAGCAACAATGAGCTGAAAGTTTCATTTTGCAACATCTGTCACCAAAGGAAACCAGCCTGTGACCTCACTTCCCAAAACTAGAGGGGACACACACACAAACTGATACACACTAACACTCACACACACTAACACACACACACCACACACTCGCAGCCTCTCATCCGGCCCCATTCTCTGCACACTCAGCTGCACCTTTATCATGGCATAGGGAGGCTCCTACACAGGAGAGCAGCTCCAGCAGGTACTATGGATTGTACTATCAAGGTAAGTCCTGTACCCCCTGTACCCCCTGTGTCTGTTGGACGTTGGATCAGGATCCCCCCTCCCTTCTTCTCACACTCAGGCTTGGGGCGGTAATCCGGGCCCCCACTCTTTCCTTCTGGTACCAAATTTCCTCTTCCTTCCCCTTGGTGGTTCATGTCTGAGCTTAAATAACACTCGAAACCACCAGAAAAAGCGAACAGACAGGGGGAGTCCTGACAAAGCCTGGGACTTACAATGGGGGACTTCAGGCTGATTAGGGGGTCTTCTCCTCAGTGGGGTCCCCAGGAACCACCTGCTGATAGAGGAGGAGGAGGAGGAGGAGATGATGGAGGAGGAAGGTCCCATCCCCTGGCTCAGATAGTCACTAGATGTACAGGTGGGTAATGATGATGGGAAATTAGATAGGGAGAAACGGGGGAGTTGGGAATAATGGGGGGGGGGTAGAACTTTCCCTAAAACCAACTCTCTGTAACTCTATCAGGTCACAGAATTATGTGTTATGTGAGAACAGGCACCCACAGTAACAATCTCTATGGGGGGGACCCAAATCTTCTCTACTTGAGATATTCCCCCTACACATTTATGTGCTACTCATAAGCAAATGGCAGGAGGGAGGCCTGTGTATCTTTGTGTATCTACTATATATTTATCTACTATTTATAATCCCCTTTTCTCAAGATGAATCATGAATTATTCGTGTATATATTTATATATATATATATATATATATATATATATATATATATATATATATATATATATATATATATATATTAATAGTAGGCCTGTATATTTATTTACTATATATTTATTTACTATTTATAATCCCCTTTCTCAAGATGAATCATGAATTATTCTTTTATATATAAATCAATAGTGGACCTGTATATTTATCTACCATTTATAATCCCCTTTTCTCAAGATGAATCATGACTTATTTGTATATAAATATATATATAGTCAACTACAAGAGGTCCTCTGCACTCAACCCATTATCAATATATTTATATATAGTATATATATATATATATATAGTCCAACAGAAAAGATCCACACTCTCAGGTCTTATAAAATCTTAGATTTGTTTATTGATAAAAAGGACCAACGTTTTGGCGTATTCCAAGGCCTTTCTCACCTTGACTTTATATTTATCTACTATTTATAATGCCCTTTCTCAAAATGAATCTTGAATTATTCTGATATATATAAATCAATAGTGGGCCAGTATATTTATCTACTATATATTTAACATATATTTAACTATATATTTATTTACTATATATTTATTTACTATGTTTAACTCTTTTGTTCTAAAGTTTAATTATTGGTTATTTATACAAATTATTTATCTACATTGTTTGGCCGGTGTATAATTATCTTGATGTGTGTATATATATATATATATATATATATATATATATATATATATATATATATATATATATATATATATATATATATATATATATATATATATATATATATAGATATAGTCATTTTTTTGTTTATTTTCAAATTCTCAACATCTCCCCTCCCCATCACACCAACGTGTTTAATCTTATGGCACCCCTTATTAATATCTCAGCTCCCCCAAAAACACTCCTGGAGTCTAGTGTCACCTCTAACACACATTCAGAATTGTCCCCCCCCAAAATCTTGGTCTCATCTACCGCCTTTATGACCCCCCACTTCTCTCTACCCCTCCCCCACTCAGATTGTGGGTTCTCTTTTTCAATGTTGCAACTGGAACATCTAAACCACAAAATAACCGATAATTCGTAACAAAATAACAAATTCACATCCCAGACTGACTCCTACTCCTCTCTGGGTATCTGAGACCCCTGTGCCTTTATTGGGGAGCCCCTGTGTGTATGGGGGAGTGTATTTATAAGAAACCCAGTTCTACCAATCCCATTATTTCTACTTTTCATTTTCCCCCCAGTCTTTTCGTTTCAATCCACTGCCCTACACACATTTTATTTTTAAAAAAACAATCTTTCTGCGATTATATTTGGATTTTTATGAACCAAATTTTTTTCGATTATTTGATTTCCCCCTTCTGCAGATGTAGAAACTGTTTTTTTTTACTTTTTCGCTTCGATTTTACCCTTTCATTTAAGTTACAATTTAAATATATAATTAATCGCATCGAAAACTTCCTCCCGGCAATTCAATAACTCGAATATTATTATTTCTGAATTCTGAACTCTAAAATGGGATGAATAAAAAGAAATAAATACAAAAGAAATAATTACAATTGTGTAACCCCCAGTAACACCGATATTTCCGATTCTTTATGAAGAATAAATCAAACTGTATAAATAGGCGCGTAAAAAAAACTAATGCAGATTTATGTTTTAAGCCGCGTTTTCCAGGGAGGCAAATGTGTATTTATTTATATTTTTGTTTATGATATATGTCACTAATTATTCCAAAACGAACTGTACATTTTCATAACATTATTTGCCGTACATTTTGCGAGAATTGCCGTTTTTAAGCATAAAAACTCGTTTAACGCAGAATTGGCGCAGTTTCCTTAGTTCACAATAATTAGAGCAGTTTTTGGTTTTAAAACAATTACAGTTTTTCGATATTAATAAGTAGAACGAATTTTCGCATGAAAAGCCATTATTTTTAAAACAGACCAGCGCAATACAGTTTAAACAAAGATAAAAATAAATATTTTCCGTTTAATAAAGAAAGGAAGGGCGGGGCGTCAGTTCTTCGTATTGAATCAGGAATGTGACGCTAATTTCAGGCGCAAGGGGCTAAATCTGGCGCTAGATCTTGGCTGGAATTGAATAGAATGAGAGTAAATTGATTCCGGACAGGTAAAATAGTTATTAATTATTAAATTTCGTTATGTATCAGCCTCTCTTGTTACTTTATATCGAGTACAATTTTTGTTTTGGTTTCGTTTTTTTTTTTTAAAGGCGCAGTAATCCCATAAAGTGTATTTGTTCGTTTAATACCTACAAATAAATGATTTCTTGGCAACACAGGTTCTATTTTACATGAGAGGGTTTTATTCTAGGGTTATAGAAATAGAATTTGAGCATGAACTAAACCCATTTTATTCTGCAAAGCTTCAGTTATGGTGTGGCCCCTAGAACCTGTTTTATCTTCAATAGCTCCCCCTGGTTACTAAGCAACCTTTTTCCTATAAACTAGTTTTTACATTTTTTAAATCCTACACATGGCTGACACCCCTGCTGGGTAACAGGGCCTGGTTTTCAAATGCACAAAAAAAAGTTACATGTTTTTTGGTGTTACTGGTCCTTTAAAGAAATGTTGTTTTGGTTAAACTTCCTATTGCACATAACTATAACTATGTCACAAACCAGGGACTGAGCCAACACAGGAATAATGCTGATTATTCACAATCACACACATAAGGGCATATTTATCAAGGGTGGAACTCTCAATTGAAAAAACTTCGAAATTCGAATTCAAGTAGACCAACCAAAATTGAGTGAAAGTTTATTTTTTGGGCAAATAGGTCAGTTTTTGTACGAATAGGTACGTATTCGGCTGAATTCGAATCATACGAATCAAAGGAAAACCGCATTCGATTGAATTCGATTCTACGTTTTTCCCAAAAAAAACATGTTTTTCAAAGTCCACCAATTGACTCCAAATAGGTTCTAGGAGGTCCCCCATAGGATAAAACAGCAATTTGGAAGGTTTTAGATGGCGAATGGTTGAAGTCGAATTTTTAAAGACACAGTACATGATAAATTTCGATATTCGGATTTTTGGATTTTTTTCAAATTCGAATCAAATTTGGACTAATCCCTAGTCGAAGTACACGAAAAAAAACATTTAATTTGAAAATTCACCTCTAGCTTTGATAAATCTGCCCCTAATTTTCACAATTGGCACAAATGAATGTAAATCAATAGATATAGGACTTCTATACCGGGTCTGCCTCGGCCCCTCCAGAACAATTTGGTTAATTATTGGGCTGTATACGGGTCCAAAGCAACAGCCTGGCAACAGGTGGCGTACAATTGTGGGAATTCGCCGCAAATTCATGCCTGGCGAATAAATTCGCCCATCAATAGTGCTGGGTGTATATCGCTGATTATAGATATATGTGTATATGAACATGTGTATACAAAGTGTGATACTGGGTGAGATGTATATGTGCTTGTGTATTTGCACTTTTCTTATGAAACTCTCTTTCACGCTCGCTCCCTCCTGCTCTGCGGTTAGTTACCCATGATGCTTTGCAGCTATTTATCAGCGCCGCTTTCATAAGTGAAGTGAGTAACCCTCACCATGCTGAGAAGCCCTGCACTAACTGCCATGTCTCATATTAACTCTCTCACTCCCACGCCAACACAATGAGGAATGGGCGGCATTTGGTGAGAGGGAACCTGGCACTGCATGGGTTAAAGCAGAAGAAAAGCGAAGAACTTCTCTATATTGGGCTCAAGATGTTTTATGTCAACACAGGCCACAGGCCCGGGACTAATTCAGTGCCAGTGGGCTCATGAGCATGTATAAAGGGTTAATAGGTGCACACAAATAGAGTTTGAATAGGATTTCTTAATGGAATTAACCAGTTCTATTTCCTTGGCTCGCTGCTTCGTATTTCACTCCATCTCCCCCCGGTCACATATACTGCGAGGTGATAATGTCGGGTATTTATAGCCTCTCTCAAAAGGGGAACAAAGAAACAGAAATCAACCCACAAACTGAAATTGCTTTGAAAGAAGAGAAAAAAGTGCTCCTGTCTTTATTATATACTGTGATACTATAGTAGCAGGGAACCCAACCATCTGCATTAAGGTTTTCTTTCTATATATATATATGTATAGTCCTCCTAACAGCACACAATGGGTTACTCACACTGTATATCATCCACAGTCATCTGTAATACTAATAGTAGCACTGCCTGAGAAACTGTAATAGCAAGTGATATAAACTACTACTGGTGCAATCTTGCTCTGCTATAACTATTCTGTCCTGTTAACCTCACTGTTACTATAGACACCATCTCTCCCTACTATACCTGCTATCCCACAGTCACACTCCCTTCCCAGAGACTATTATCCACTGTTACTATAGACACCATCTCTCCCTACTATACCTGCTATCACACAGTCACACTCCCTTCCCAGAGACTATTATCCACTGTTACTATAGGCACCATCTCTCCCTACTATACCTGCTATCCCACAGTCACACTCCCTTCCCAGAGACTATTATCCCACTGTTACTATAGACACCATCTCTCCCTACTATACCTGCTATCCCACAGTCACACTCCCTTCCCAGAGACTATTATCCACTGTTACTATAGGCACCATCTCTCCCTACTATACCTGCTATCCCACAGTCACACTCCCTTCCCAGAGACTATTATCCACTGTTACTATAGACACCATCTCTCCCTACTATACCTGCTATCCCACAGTCACACTCCCTTCCCAGAGACTATTATCCCACTGTTACTTTAGGCACCATCTCTCCCTACTATACCTGCTATCCCACAGTCACACTCCCTTCCCAGAGACTATTATCCACTGTTACTATAGACACCATCTCTCCCTACTATACCTGCTATCCCACAATCACACTCAATTCCCAGAGACTATTATCCACTGTTACTATAGACACCATCTCTCCCTACTATACCTGCTATCCCACAGTCACACTCCCTTCCCAGAGACTATTATCCACTGTTACTATAGACACCATCTCTCCCTACTATACCTGCTATCCCACAATCACACTCAATTCCCAGAGACTATTATCCACTGTTACTATAGACACCATCTCTCCCTACTATACCTGCTATCCCACAGTCACACTCCCTTCCCAGAGACTATTATCCACTGTTACTATAGACACCATCTCTCCCTACTATACCTGCTATCCCACAGTCACACTCCCTTCCCAGAGACTATTATCCACTGTTACTATAGGCACCATCTCTCCCTACTATACCTGCTATCCCACAATCACACTCAATTCCCAGAGACTATTATCCACTGTTACTATAGACACCATCTCTCCCTACTATACCTGCTATCCCACAGTCACACTCCCTTCCCAGAGACTATTATCCACTGTTACTATAGACACCATCTCTCCCTACTATACCTGCTATCCCACAGTCACACTCCCTTCCCAGAGACTATTATCCACTGTTACTATAGGCACCATCTCTCCCTACTATACCTGCTATCCCACAGTCACACTCCCTTCCCAGAGACTATTATCCACTGTTACTATAGGCACCATCTCTCCCTACTATACCTGCTATCCCACAGTCACACTCCCTTCCCAGAGACTATTATCCCACTGTTACTATAGGCACCATCTCTCCCTACTATACCTGCTATCCCACAGTCACACTCCCTTCCCAGAGACTATTATCCACTGTTACTATAGGCACCATCTCTCCCTACTATACCTGCTATCCCACAGTCACACTCCCTTCCCAGAGACTATTATCCACTGTTACTATAGACACCATCTCTCCCTACTATACCTTGCTATCCCACAGTCACACTCCCTTCCCAGAGACTATTATCCACTGTTACTATAGGCACCATCTCTCCCTACTATACCTGCTATCCCACAATCACACTCAATTCCCAGAGACTATTATCCACTGTTACTATAGGCACCATCTCTCCCTACTATACCTGCTATCCCACAGTCACACTCCCTTCCCAGAGACTATTATCCACTGTTACTATAGACACCATCTCTCCCTACTATACCTGCTATCCCACAGTCACACTCCCTTCCCAGAGACTATTATCCACTGTTACTATAGGCACCATCTCTCCCTACTATACCTGCTATCCCACAGTCACACTCCCTTCCCAGAGACTATTATCCACTGTTACTATAGGCACCATCTCTCCCTACTATACCTGCTATCCCACAGTCACACTCCCTTCCCAGAGACTATTATCCCACTGTTACTATAGGCACCATCTCTCCCTACTATACCTGCTATCCCACAGTCACACTCCCTTCCCAGAGACTATTATCCACTGTTACTATAGGCACCATCTCTCCCTACTATACCTGCTATCCCACAGTCACACTCCCTTCCCAGAGACTATTATCCCACTGTTACTATAGGCACCATCTCTCCCTACTATACCTGCTATCCCACAGTCACACTCCCTTCCCAGAGACTATTATCCACTGTTACTATAGGCACCATCTCTCCCTACTATACCTGCTATCCCACAGTCACACTCCCTTCCCAGAGACTATTATCCACTGTTACTATAGGCACCATCTCTCCCTACTATACCTGCTATCCCACAGTCACACTCCCTTCCCAGAGACTATTATCCACTGTTACTATAGACACCATCTCTCCCTACTATACCTGCTATCCCATAGTTTAAGTGATACTCTAGGTGCTGCTCAGCATAGTAAAGAGGTGAATGTATGATGAACCTTTACACAGATGCAGGGCAGCTTGATTTACAGCACAGAAAGGGTTAATAGATAGGGGGGCTCCAGTAAGTGTAAGATCAGCTGCATTCGTTTTCAGGTTGGAAGGAGTCTCAGTGCAGCCGTTAGAAGTGAAACCACTAGTAGGAGAACACAAGAAGCTGCTCAGTGTGGTTTGTACATCTCTGCAGTGTCAGCTGGAACTATTAGCAGATTGGCTGGGGGGAGAGTAACAACTGATCCGGGCAGCATCAGATTAACATCAATGTTTCCTTGTAATGGCTCAGTTTAAAAGAGGCTTTAAAGTTCACTTTATTTGCTCCCCAAATTAAAAGAAAACATTGCGGGTTTAACTCTCCATCTGGCGAGAAGGAAAATATTGTAAAGAAGCAGCAGTCGCTTTATTGGGGATTGTTAAAATGATATAGTAACGTGCCCTGCTCGGAGTTGTAGGGAGGTGAGTGCAGGTCGTAGAACAACACAGGCATCATTTTATATCTCTGGTGCTAAAACATGGGCTGTGCCAACTTCATACACTGTTTGGGGGGGGGTTGTTCTCATTTGCTTTGGGAAATTCAGGTTGGTTGGGTCCTGCTTGTGCACCTCTGTTTTCCAATTGGGTCACAGATTCTCAGTTGGATTGGGATCTGGCCTGTGATTGGGCCATTGTAGGATTAACTTTGTTGCCTTGTGTTTGTGTTTGGACCATTGTCCTGCCGAGAGCATTGAGTGTGGAGTAACCTGAAACATGTTCTCTTGCCCCATCCATTCTTCCTTCTGTTATAAGATGATGCCCAAGGTCAAGGTTATATGTATATATATATATATATATATATATATATATATATATATATATATATATATATATATATATTTATATATGTATGGCACTGACACTGCCCACACGTCTTACACTAGAGTGCTGGTGGCATCATCAAAGCCTTGGTCTTCATCCAACCAAGAATCTTTGGGACTATAGAAAAAACCAAGGCCTCAAGTGTTGTCTGAGCAACCGAAACAACATGGAGCAAATGCACCTGGAAGAATCAGCCAAAATCTCTCCTGAACCCTCCTGTGTAAAGCTGGACATAAGGATAAATGGACAGACAGACAGATATATATGGGCTCAGACAGGGGAACTATAACACTCACTAAGGACTCCAATTCCCACTTGCAGTAGTAAAAAGTAATGAGCACTTGTCTGTGAGTATTTCAGAGCTCAGTAAAAAGACCCCTGGGAGGGCAATAAAATAACTTACATGTCTGCACCAGTAACATCTTACACCACTGTAAGGTGGAGCAACCCAAGAAAATAAAATCATCTTCTTTATTAATATATATATATATTAAGTTTTATTTATTTAAGCTTACAAATTTTTTACACTTGGGTGCCCCAATGGTTAAACCTAAAAGAAGAAATATCTCTGTCCTGCCCTTCTGTCTCCCTCCTCTTCCTCTTCTAACTTATTAGGCACTACCTCAGCCCTATCTCTGTTTTGCATTGTAACTCCTCTTTGCTTGTCTTTGCTTTCTCTCTCAATCTTGTCAATCTTACCCTACTGTCTCCATCTTGCCCTACTGTCTCTGTCTTGCCCGACTGTCTCCATCTTGTTCTACTGTCTCATCTTGTCCTACTGTTTCTGTCTTGAACTACTGTTTCCGTCTTGTCCTACTGTCTCCATCTCACTCTACTGTCTCCATCTTGTCCTATTGTCTCCATTTCACCCTACTGTCTCCATCTTGCCCTACTGTCTCCATCTTGTCCTACTGTCTCCATCTTGCCCTACTGTCTCCATCTTGCCCTACTGTCTCCATCTTGCCCTACTGTCTCCATCTTGTCCTAGTGTCACCATCTTACCCTACTGTCTCCATCTTGTTCTACTGTCTCCATCTTGTCCTACTGTCTTCATCTTGTCTCCATCTCAACCTATTGCCTCCATCTTGTCCAGCTGTTTCCCTTTTGTCCTACTGTCTCCATCTTGTCCTACTGTTTCCGTCTTGTCCTACTGTCTCCATCTCACCTTACTGTCTCTATCTTGTCCTACTGTCTCCATCTCACCCTACTGTCTCCATCTTGTCCTACTGTCTCCATCTTGCTCTACTGTCTCCATCTTGCTCTACTGTCTCCATCTTGTCCTACTGTCTCCATCTTGTCCTACTGTCTCCATCTTACCTTACTGTCTCCATCTTGTCCTACTGTCTCCATCTTGCTCTACTGTCTCCATCTTGTCCTACTGTCTCCATCTTGTCCTACTGTCTCCATCTTGCCCTACTGTCTCCATCTTACCTTACTGTCTCCATCTTGTCCTACTGTCTCCATCTTGTCCTACTGTCCCTCTCTTGCCCAACTTTGCCTCTTATCTCCCTATCTCTCTTCTAACTGTCTCATTAGGGAATAGTGAATATATAGTATTTAGTACTTATCACCACCATTTACACAGTGGACAGAGCTCTGTCCATCACTTACACAAGGTTGCTCTGATAATGCAAATGTAGCTTTGCATAAGGAAACCACAAGTATTTGGTTGATTTTCATGCCCCTAATTAGCAAATGCCTCTCCCAGTCTGAACAATTGCAGGAAATGTCTTTGTTAAATTCGACAGAAAAGAATCTCCCACAATCTGTTGATCTGGCAGTTTGGGCTCAGCTTTAACCTGTCACTGACAACTGACATTTAATGAGAATTCTGTTTGCTGAAACTTGTGTAATATCAGAAATACGTTACATTACATTTAAATATGAGAATAGAAATCACCTCTTTGTTCCATGACCTGTGTATGAATTCTTTTATATGGGCATGAATTTCCTGTTGTAACTACTAATATCCTTAGAATTTACAGTAGGGGGTATATTATGCCATAGAATACACTAATGATATCACTTAGTTATAATCTGTGCTTAGTGATGTCATTTTGGTTACATGATTCATTGAAATTTGTGTATTATTATAAATATATGATATTAGTAATTACCCTGTAGAAAAGCACTCGGCCTTTGGTCTTCCCTGTATAACTCAGCCTGCAGCCTTGTGCCTTTATATGGTCACAGAACAACCCCTCAGTGATTTCTAATATCCTTATCATTTACAGTAGGGGGTACATTATCCCTTATAATACATGAGTGATACTCAGAGTTCCCTGTATAACTCAGCCTGCAGCCTTGTGCCTTTATATGGTCACAGAACAACCCCTCAGTGACTTCTAATATCCTTATCATTTACAGTAGGGGGTACATTATCCCTTATAATACATGAGTGATACTCAGAGTTCCCTGTATAACTCAGCCTGCAGCCTTGTGCCTTTATATGGTCACAGAACAACCCCTCAGTGACTTCTAATATCCTTATCATTTACAGTAGGGGGTACATTATCCCTTATAATACATGAGTGATACTCAGAGTTCCCTGTATAACTCAGCCTGCAGCCTTGTGCCTTTATATGGTCACAGAACAACCCCTCAGTGACTTCTAATATCCTTATCATTTACAGTAGGGGGTACATTATTCCTTATAATACATGAGTGATACTCAGAGTTCCCTGTATAACTCAGCCTGCAGCCTTGATATTTAGTTGTGTCCATTGAGTCAGTTTAGGATACAATTACTTTTAAGTAGTAGTTATAAATGTTCCAATACAGAGAAGTTCTGGGCACACAATAAGCTGTACTGGTTGAGGGAAGCAATATGACAGCTCCAGCCGAGGAAGGAGGCTCCTGCCCCACAGAGCTTACAATCTGAATGGGTGTATACCATTTTACTGTCCCCAGTTTTATTTTCAATATATTTTCTATTCCCCACTCAGCTAGGATTTATAAAATAGGAATTTTGGTGGCAATAATCTCACTTTTTGTCACTAATTAAAGTGAAATTTACTTCTCTCTGGGAAAGAGAGTTTCTACTAATGATTATTTTTATTCTCTTCTAAATCTCTCCTTATTTTCAATCGAGCCAGAGCCTCCCCATCCCCAACTGCCGCCCCCAGTACAGGAAGCAGGAGGGTGACAGTCATTATCTGAGCTTATCACAAGCACCAGAAGACCTGAAACTTCCGGCTCAGCATCCTGAGTCTCTACCAGGCACCCACCTCCTCCCAAACCCCCAACTGGCCCTCGACCCCCACCTTATCCAGAGACATGTGTATAGGAAATCAGCGCCTTGTTACTTTTTACTATAAACTTTCTATAAAGCACCGGTATAATGTACAGCCTGGTACACTTGGGCCCCCAGCTGGTGGGCTGGGGAATTGCAGGTGCAAAATCTACCATAACATACTCAAGTTTGGATTCTGGGAGTTGCAGTTTTACAATAGCTACATGTTGAGCCCTCTAGAGGCCCCATTCCATATTTCTTTATATTATTGTCAAAGCTGTGTCTTTCCCTTTAAGAGCTGGGACACACTGGGTGATTTGGGGAGTTTTAGTCGCCTGGCGACTAATCGCCGCGACTTTCCGCGACCAATCTTCCCCAAATGCCTTCCCTAGCTCTGGCCTGGCTAAAATGAAAAATCGCCTGCGCTAATCACACGCAGAGATTCGTTTTCCGAAGTCGCCTGAAGTTTCCTCATGAGGCAACTTTGGACGACTTTGGAAAACGAATTGCTGTGTGTGATTAGCGCCGGTGACTTTTCATTTTATCCAGGCGCAGAGCGATGGGAGGCATTCGGGGAGAAAAGTCGCGGCGATTAGTCGCCAGGCGACTAAATCTCCCCAAATCGTCCAGTGTGTCCCAGCCCTAAGGATGTAATCCTGAAAAAGATGGCAATGTAATTCTAAGAAACTTTCCAATATACATTCATTCCATTGTCTCACTCGTTTTAAATCGATTTAATTAATGATCCCTCTGGCTGTTTATCTCCTCTGCACTGCTAGTTGTGACTCCTGAAGCAATGCAACAGAGAGCCGTTGTTCACCTTTACATTCATTTTTAGTATGAGGATATTCTGAGACAATTTGCAATTGGTTTTAATTTTTCATTATTTGTGGTTTTTGAGTTATTTAGCTTTTTATTCAGCAGCTCTTCCGTTTCTGCCGTCTGGTTGCTAGGGTCCAAATTTCCCCTAGCAACCATGCATTGATTTAAATAAGAGACTGGAATATAAATAGGAGAAGCCTAAATAAAAAAAAATGAGGGATAAAAAGTAGCAATAACAATTGACATGGGGTCAGTGACCTCTAAAGGAAAGCAAGAAAGAGTAGATAAAGGCAAATGAGTCAAAAACAATAAAAAAGTTAAAAGTTGCTTAAAATTAGCCATTCTATAATATACTAAAAGTTAACTTGAAGGTGTCCTACTCTCCTATTGGGGGTGGGTTGGCTCAGAGCCGAGAGAGTCGAGTTAAAGGAGAAGTAACAGACAAGAGGAAGTTGCTTTGGGCAGATAAGGGCCATTACTGCTTCACCTAAAGGTGTTTCTCAATTCATTGGGCAGACAGAGCAGTGCACGTGGGTGTTGGGAAGTGGTTAAAGAATCCCTGTAGAGGTTAGTTAATGCACACATACGTACATATAATTAAATGCATTTCTCCTGTCCTTATCAGCCTTAATTAAAGGACTGGTTCCCCTTTAAGATAATTTTTAGTATGCTATAGAATGGCTAATTCTAGGCAATTTTTCAATTGGTCTTCAACCAGACTGCTGAAATTGCAAACTGGAGAGCTGCTGAATAAAAAGCTAAATAAGTCAAAAACCACAAATAATAGACAAATAAACAAATAAATAGAAAATGAAAACCAATTACAAATTGTCTCAGAATATCCCTCTCTATATCATACTAACAGTTAATTTAAAGGTGAACAACCCCTTTGAAAAAGGGCGAGAGTTTCAGGGGATGATCCATTGTGGGTGCAGCAGGTGTAATTGCACTAGGGGTAGAAGCGACTGTGAGTAGGAGAGGGAGTAATTTAAATGCACAATAAAGAAGGTCCTGCTGTTGGTTCAGGAGGGGTAAGTGTCCCTGGGGTGTATTACTGTGGGGTAAGGGGAGAACTTATTGTTGCAGCAGTGGAGTTATGTGAGACTGAAGCACAGAATTCCTATGGGTGCAGTGGGAGGAGGTGGAGTGACATACAGACTCCTGATTGGGGGACCCTGTGCACATATTAAGTGAACTACTGCCCTGTTTTTTTAGGGTCAGTAACCCCTCCCCCCCAACATCCAACATTGTTGTCCCAACTACAAACTTTTCCCACAGGGTTAGGGTCCCCCCTGCCTCAGATTGTGCCGTATCTCATTGTTATTTCCCAGCTCTGACATATCAGTAACGTCTGGAGGAGGCAGACAGATCGCAGGGTGGGGTGCATGGGTGGGACGCTGCATGTGGTTACCCAGATTTCAGAAGTCGAGACGAATACGAGTCCCAGGCGGGAGAGAGAGAGAGAGAGAGAGAGAGAGAGGGGGGAACAGATTGTAACTGTCGTCATTGTGCTCTAAATTACATTATTCTGGGGCCTTTGGGCAGAACTGGGGGGGGGGTACAATAAATAGTTAATGTTCTGCTCATGGGAGATGATGGGAGAGATGTTACAGGAAAATAAAAGCTGCTCTATTGATTTCCCCACAAGATAAAGGCAAAGCGTTGTATCAGCAAACGCTGCAGTTTCTATGAGACCCACTCCCCCCCCCCCCGCGCCTCACGTTCTTATAGTGGCACCTTTGGGTGGGGCCAGTTTAGAGCAAGAGAAAGACAAAAAGAGACCACAGATAAACAAATAAATCCGTTTTTCCCCAGCTGGCTCTGCTAATGTTTCAGGAGTCAGAACCAGCAGTGCAGTGAATATAAACAATGTAAACCCAGTGAGAATGAGGAATGAATGGATATTGGGAAGTTGTATCAGGAGTCAGAGGCAGCAGTGCAGAGAAGAGAAAGGGACAGACACAATGACAGTTACACAGAACTATAAACCCAGTGAGAATGAGGAATGAATGGATATTGGGAAGTTGTATCAGGAGTCAGAGGCAGCAGTGCAGAGAAAGGGACAGACACAATGACAGTTACACAGAACTATAAACCCAGTGAGAATGAGGAATGAATGGATATTGGGAAGTTGTATCAGGAGTCAGAGGCAGCAGTGCAGAGAAGAGAAAGGGACAGACACAATGACAGTTACACAGAACTATAAACCCAGTGAGAATGAGGAATGAATGGGTATTGGGAAGTTGTATCAGGAGTCAGAACCAGCAGTGCAGAGAAGAGAAAGGGACAGACACAATGACAGTTACACAGAACTATAAACCCAGTGAGAATGAGGAATGAATGGATATTGGGAAGTTGTATCAGGAGTCAGAAGCAGCAGTGCAGAGAAGAGAAAGGGACAGACACAATGACAGTTACACAGAACTATAAACCCAGTGAGAATGAGGAATGAATGGATATTGGGAAGTTGTATCAGGAGTCAGAAGCAGCAGTGCAGAGAAAGGGACAGACACAATGACAGTTACACAGAACTATAAACCCAGTGAGAATGAGGAATGAATGGATATTGGGAAGTTGTATCAGGAGTCAGAAGCAGCAGTGCAGAGAAAGGGACAGACACAATGACAGTTACACAGAACTATAAACCCAGTGAGAATGAGGAATGAATGGATATTGGGAAGTTGTATCAGGAGTCAGAGGCAGCAGTGCAGAGAAGAGAAAGGGACAGACACAATGACAGTTACAGAGACTGAGGAATGAATGGATATCGGGGAGACATTATATAAATGAGAGGAATATATAATGAGTTTGGGGGAGACGGATGACTGGGTGAGAAACATTTCCCCTTCTGTTTCCCTGGGTTTGGGGCAGAAGTCGTGTATGAGAACAAGTTCCTATAGGGAATTATTAGTGGGTCGCAGGCAGTGCCGCAGCCTTGAGTTTAACTGTTTCTCGTATTTTATCAGCCAGAAATAGCTGTGAGTGTCAGTGCTGGGCTGATCTATAGACTGCAGGGAACCCCCAATAAACAGGAAGAGGCAACAGATGCTGCACCGACCCTCCTATCTCTCTCCTCATACGACCCAACATTGTATCCGACCCTCCTATTGTTTTACTCCTCTCACCTCATACATTGTACCAACTCCCCCTGACTGTCACCTCTGTGCCCCTCTGATCTCTTTCTGGGGTTCATTGTCCTGGGACCATTTATTATAAAAATAAATCTAATTCTGAGCAACTTCCCAATATCAATTCATTCCTCATTCTCACTGGCCTTATGGTTATTTGTCACTGTGTCAGTCCTTCCCTTTCTGTTTTCTGGTTCTGACTCTTGACACAAAGTAGCAAAAGTGAGTTCTCCTCCAATTCTGTTTACTCCTGGCTTCTGCTACACAGGCTAATTCTATCTCTGTACAGGCCAAGCGTTGCTCATAGTCTGTACAGAGAGATCCCATAAAACTATGGCAGCATATGTATTCCCTGTACTAAGCACAATTCAGCAGGAACAGTCCCCTAAGTTTGCTCATAGTCTGTACAGAGAGATCCCATAAAACTATGGCAGCATAGGTATTCCCTGTACTAAGCACAATTCAGCAGGAACAGTCCCCTAAGTTTGCTCATAGTCTGTACAGAGAGATCCCATAAAACTATGGCAGCATAGGTATTCCCTGTACTAAGCACAATTCAGCAGGAACAGCCACTAAGTTTGCTCATAGTCTGTACAGAGAGTTCCAATAAAATCTTGGCAGCATAGTTCTTATGGGTCAGGACAATGAACTCTAAAGTGAGTCTGTTCTGTACCTGGAACTAAATGGTCTCTTTTACCAACCAATCAGATGTCTGCTTTCATTATTCTACCTTCACTAGACAGATGAGAGGTAATTGCTGATTGGTTGATAACGGTTTCAGTACTGATATGAGGTATTACACTGGGATAGGAAATGAATGTTTCCCACTGTTTTTGTTTATCTGTGACTCCCAGCACCCACCAGCAGAAGGGGAAGTTGGAGTTGAACCAATTTTAACATTTCTAAGAGAAAAGTGTCCGAGGGCTAATTCACCACTGATTCTCTTTCCTCCCAGGAGGCTCTGTCAGTGGTCAGTGAGGATCACACCATGTTTTCTCACCCGCCGCTCAAGACGGAGATTCCAGACGATTATTCACCTCGCATTAAAGAGCGCGGAGCCTTAACGGAGCACCCCTGGGTGCCATCCACAGAGAGGCATCATAGCATCAAGCAGGAGGCAGAGGATATACCTGGAACAAGGTGAGTCTGTGTCGGTTTTACTGCTTCAACCTGTACTTGTTTCTGTGCAGCTTTTCCACGTGTTCTCTTGCCACCTGGCTGGTATTTTACTGGCCTGGCCGGTAAAAATGAAGCTTGACCCCAATGTTATTAATAGGGAAAAAATCGAAGTATATAGGAAGGCCGGTATTTTTTTCCAAAAAAGTTGGCAACCCTGTCCACGTGCCGTACATCCTTATTAGGATCTTACAAGCTAGAAAACAGTAGAACACTCATTTCCAACCATCAGCACCCACAGCATCCACAGCACCCACCAGCAACTGCTAAAAGCTAGACTATCAGCTGAAGGCAATGCTCTGAATCCATTTTCTGCAGTTCTTTTACTGACATGACTGGGGTTGTTGCTATTGTCTGTATCTCATATTCTATATCAAACTGTTGGATTTCTAAATAAAAAGAACAGAAATAAACAAGGAAACTTACACTGTTGCTGCTACAGTATTTTAGACCCAAATCTGTCATTGCAGCGCAGGTTTCTGATAAAAATATGGCAACATGTCAGAGACAAGGAAAATAAAACAAATTAAAAGGAAAGAGAAGAAAGTGTAGAAAATAGAGAGAGGGAGAAGGAGGTAATGCGGGGGGTTATTACGTGTCACACAGCAGTTTTATACATAATGTGATGTTAGAGATGGTGGAGGAGGCTGGATCGTTGCTGAATCAGTTTTCTGTAGTGATATCACAGCCATGACATACTGGGTTAATGCAATGCTCTAAATCAGTTTTCTGATCTAACAGCCATGGCATATTGGCATGCCCAGAGTTAATGTAATGTTCTGAATCAGTTTTCTGTAGTGATCATACTGGCATGCCTGAGATTAATGCAATGCTCTGTATCAGTTTTCTGTAGTGATCTAACAGCCATGGATTACTGGCATACTTGGGGTTAATGCAATGCTCTGAATCAGTTTTCTGTAATGATCATACTGGCATGTCTGGGGTTGATGCAATGCTCTGAATCAGTTTTCTGTAGTGATCTCACAGCCATGGTATACTGGCATGCCCAGGGTTAATGCAATGCTCTGAATCAGTTTTCTGTAGTGATCTAACATCCATGGCATATTGGCATGCCTTAGGTTGATGCAATGCTCTGAATCAGTATTCTGCAGTTCACTGAGGCAACTTTGGGCAACTATTGAAAACGCATCACCGTGTGTGCATTAGCGCAGGCAACTTTTCATTGTAGCCTATGGGGAAAAACGCTGAGGCAGTTCAGGGAGATAGTTGCTCAAAAGACAAGGAGATTAGTAGCCAGGCGACAAAATCTCCCTGAATCTCCTCGTGTGTCCTTACCCTTAACCAATCAGTGGAAAGCAAGAGAGCTGAAAAGCAGGAAGTAATGTTCTGGCTATTATGTTACACATCCAGTCACTCCAGCCTTTATACATTACATTTTTGCCTAATTAACTATATTAGATACATTTTTTATTTACACAGCCTATCTATTTAGCCAGTTTGTATCTGTACACTGAACTTTTCATTAAAGCAATGCGCCTATCATGTTTTCTGCAGTTAAAAAAAAGAGCACCACAACTTTGTTCCTCTGGGAATTTGCTTCTGCAAAAGTGGGTGGGGCGATTCTTTGTATCAGTTTTCTGTAGTGATCTTACTGGCCTATCTGGGGTTAATGCAGTGCACTGAATCAGTTTTCTGTAATGACCTTACTGGTATGTCTGGGGTAAAGGCAGTACTCTCAATTTTTTTCTGCAGTGATCTTATTGGCATGTCTGGGGTTAAAGTAATGCTCTCAATTATCTTCTGCAGTGATCTTATTGGCATGTCTAGGGGTTAAAACAATGCACTGACTTATTTCCCACAGTGATCTTACTGGCATGACTGGTGTTAAAGCGAATGCTCTGAATCAGTTTTCTGCAGTGATTTTATCAGCATGTCTGAGGTTAATGCAATGCTCTGAATCCATTTTCTAAGGTGATCTTATAAAGTTCTTATTCACCCCAAATCTGAACCCAACTAACCTTACCTAATACCTCCAAAGTGAGGGAGCCTATATGGTAAAGGGCAATGGTCCAACTGCCTGTTTTCTGTCCCTGCCCTCAGGATCCAGACGGTGGGATCGATACGAGTTGATAAAACGGAAGGTGTCGGTGACAACGCGGTGCACTCAACCTACCACTCCACTTACACCGACATCCCGACCAACGGCTCCGCCCCTCCACCTCACACCAATGGGGATGAAGAGAAGAGAGTGATAGTGCCAGCGGGTAAGAGGTTGTGGGGAAACAGGATTGGTCCATCAAAGAGTGAGTAAGAGCCAATCGCAAGGCCCGACTACTAATGACTTTTCCCTTTTCCAATCCCAGACCCTCTGGTGTGGAGTCAGGACCACGTCTCCCAGTGGTTGGACTGGGCAGTGAAGGAGTACGGACTGTGTGATGTAAATACCTCTCTGATGCAGGGAGTCGATGGGAAGGAACTGTGTCGTATGACGCGCGAAGATTTCCTACGAATGGCCTCGTCTTACAGCACCGAAATGCTGATGTCACACTTGGCCTACCTGCGTCAGAGTACGTAATTGTCATAATTCCTAAACCCACCTGGTTGGGCAGTTGAATGGCTCCTGAACCTAAATGATAAACTGAGCAATAAAATTGCTCAGTTTTGGCATCTGGAGCCTTTGCAGCAATGCCATATTCCAACACCTTAAGCACAAATATTTGCCCTGCTGTTAATTCTCAATGCAAGCTCCACCTAGTGGCGAAATGCAGAATCTATTTATTAATATAGTATCAGTTTCATTATGGGTTTGGATTCATATTGTTATTTATTTTATTTTACAGACAGTCCAACATTCACCTACTCAGTCGTACCAGCTGCACCCGCACACCAGGTAGCACCACGGCACCCAGTGAAAACAGGTGAGAGATCTCAAGAGCTTGTTGGACATCACATATAGAAGAGCAATATAATAAAATTATAGCAGCATAGGTATTCCCTGTACTAAGCTCAATTCAGCAGGAACAGCCCCTAAGTTTGCTCATAGTCTGTACAGAGAGATCCCATAAAACTATGGCAGCATAGGTATTCCCTGTACTAAGCACAATTCAGCAGGAACAGCCCCTAAGTTTGCTCATAGTCTGTACAGAGAGATCCCATAAAACTATGGCAGCATAGGTATTCCCTGTACTAAGCACAATTCAGCAGGAACAGCCCCTAAGTTTGCTCATAGTCTGTACAGAGAGATCCCATAAAACTATGGCAGCATAGGTATTCCCTGTACTAAGCACAATTCAGCAGGAACAGCCCCTAAGTTTGCTCATAGTCTGTACAGAGAGATCCCATAAAACTATGGCAGCATAGGTATTCCCTGTACTAAGCACAATTCAGCAGGAACAGCCCCTAAGTTTGCTCATAGTCTGTACAGAGAGATCCCATAAAACTATGGCAGCATAGGTATTCCCTGTACTAAGCACAATTCAGCAGGAACAGCCCCTAAGTTTGCTCATAGTCTGTACAGAGAGATCCCATAAAACTATGGCAGCATAGGTATTCCCTGTACTAAGCACAATTCAGCAGGAACAGCCCCTAAGTTTGCTCATAGTCTGTACAGAGAGATCCCATAAAACTATGGCAGCATAGGTATTCCCTGTACTAAGCACAATCCAGCAGGAACAGTCCCTAAGTTTGCTCATAGTCTGTACAGAGAGATCCCATAAAACTATGGCAGCAGGGGAAAAGTAAATGTCTTGTTGCCCTTTATTGACTTTATTGTGTTACATTACAGAGCCCCTGTATGAAGATGTGAGGAGACAGAGCTGGAGCTCGTCGGGTGGTACAGTCCATAGAGGTAAGATGTCATTTCTCTATACATTGGCTTTATAATTATGGCAGGTAGTTGTACATAAATATGCAGAGAGCAGTATCTGACCGACCCTTTGTGTTCTCTGCTACATTGTTTCAGATATCATAACCAGCAGTGCACAGAATAGTTTGGGACAGGCAGTGGCTGAGAATAGACATGACTTTAATTCCATAATTTACATTTCAATTAACCTAATGACAATGAGTAATCAATGAATATATTTAATCTTAATCCTAAAGAATTATTATTCCTATTATTATTCTATTAAACACTGCCCAGCTGAGCACCTGTAACCCAAGGTCTGACCAATGAGGGGTCTGAGGATTCATCATTGGGCTGAACTATGTGACACCTTGTTATAGGGGAAGAGTTTGTACCTCCCAGATACTCACTAAGGAACATGTGTGCAGCAGAAGGGAGTCAGAACACCCCCAGGAATGTTTTTAAGCTCCAAATAATTACTGATCATCCTTATCCACTATGTACAAATAGTATTTGGTCTCATCCTATATTCTAAATATATCACATACACACATACAGCCCTTCAACCTATTTGTCTTTTACTAGGGTTAATGAGTAGTACAGGGAATACCTATGCTGCCATAGTTTTATGGGATCTCTCTGTACAGACTATAAGCAAACTTAGGGACTGTTCCTGCTGAATTGTGCTTAGTACAGGGAATACCTATGCTGCCATAGTTTTATGGGAATCTCTCTGTACAGACTATGAGCAAACTTAGGGGCTGTTCCTGCTGAATTGTGCTTAGTACAGGGAATACCTATGCTGCCATAGTTTTATGGGATCTCTCTGTACAGACTATGAGCAAAATTGGATGGGGGGGTATGTGTGTTGTGACCCCAATGGGGTGATACTGTGTTTTTATAATTAGTTTACTGTATGATCTCAAGGGAAATGTTTTATCTCACAGTTTCCCCTCCGCTGACACCAGGAATCACAAGTACCACTAACACTGGGCGCAGCACTGAAGGTGAGTATTGAATTTACAGCCAATCTAACGGGGGTCTTTGGTGATACCCCTATTATTTCTGTTCTTATTGTTCAAACAAAGAATAACCAGTTCCGTTCTCTCCCACAGATCCTTACCAGGTTTTCGGGCCCACGAGCAGTCGCCTCTCTAATCCAGGTGAGTCACAATCGCTTCTAATCCAGTTCAAGTTTTGCAGGGCTGTTCATTTACCCCCTTTATAATATCAGTCAGGGGCCACTTCTGTAATGGGGCAAGTGGGGGAGGCAAAAAGCTGAACCTGGTGGTCACTAGTGATGGGCCAATTTCTCCCTTTTCGTTTTGCTAAAAAATGTGCGAATTTCTCACGAAATTCGCGAAACAGCGTACAAATTGCAAAACGTTAATTTTGACGCAGGCATTAAAGTCAATGGGCTTCCGAATAATGTTGATGCGCGGCGGTTTTGACGCGAGCGACATTTCCGCCGACGTCCAAAATGTTTGGACGCCAGCTTATTTTTCGTGCCAGTTTCACTAATTTATTTGCAGCGGCGAAATGCGGAAATTCACAGCAAATTCTCGACGGCAAATTTATTCGCCCATCACTAGTGGTGCCTTTAAGGGTCAATTTCCATATTGTAGAGAGTAATTGACTGGGCACTAGTGATCCCATTGGATGAGGAGGGCGCTATTACTTCTGCCCCTTCATGGGACAAGAAACAGAGCGATACTTGGGGCCCCTGTAGTGCTTTTTGTAGGGATGCACCGAATCCAGGATTCGGTTCGGGATTCTGACAGGATTCGGCCTTTTTCAGCAGGATTCAGATTCGGCCAAATCCTTCTGCCCGGCCGAACCGAACCCTAATTTGCATATGCAAATTAGGGGTGGGGAGGGAAAATATATGACTTTTTGACACAAAACAAGGAAGTAAAAAATGTTTCCCCTTCCCACCCCTAATTTGCATATGCAAATTAAGATTCAGATTCGGTTCGGTATTCGGCCGAATCTTTCGAGAAGGATTTGGGGGTTTGGCCAAATCCAAAATAGTGGAGTCGGTGCACCCCTAGCTTATTGGGCCCCAAGTGTTAAAGAGATGGTTCACCTTTAAGTTAACTTTTAGTATGTTATGGAATGGCCCATTCTAAGCAACTTTTCAATTGGTGTTACTTTTTTCTTTTTTTATAGTTTTTTTAGCTTTCAAATGGGGGGTTATGACCCCATCTAAAAAACAAATGCTCATTAAGGATACACTTTTTTTAATTCTATTACTCATCTTTCTATTCAGGCCTCTCCTGTTCATATTCCAGTCTCTTATTCAAATCAGTGCATGGTTGCTAGGGGAATTTGGACCCTAGCAACCAGACGGCTGAAATTACAAACTGGACAGTTGCTGAATAAAAAGCTAAATAACGCAAAAACCACAAATAATAAAAAATGAAAACCAATTGCAAATTGTCATCATATCCCGCTCTACATCATACTAACAGTTAATTTAAAGGAGAAGAGCCCTTTTTATGAAATCCAATAATATTATTAGCTGCCTGGATGCTGCTTGTCTCCCAGGGGAGGGAATTCAGGGACGGTTGTTACAGGGGCCCCATGTCGTCCCTGGATTAGCCAATAGCGTGTCTATAAACAAACAACTGTGTAATCCCCATTAAGCACCTGATTATTTCATTAGTTGACTAATTATCTCCCTATTTCCTCCCGGCTCAGGTTTCAACCCCCCCCATCATCATGTTGAACAAATGTATTTAGTCAGTCGGCCCCTGGTGTTTTTGTTTCCCATTAGCTGAATAAAGGGCCCAGCAGGCAGCGAGTGCTTAATTCTCGCCCCACATGGTGCGTCTGCCACTTTAATATCCCCGGATTTAGGGGACAAATGTGCCAGTGTTTTAATTACTGGAGCAAAGCCACTTAGCGACCATGTGACAAGAGCTCGTTAACTGAACGATGGACGGACAGACAGCAATTTGTAATCTCTGATGGGGAGTCCTCCCCCCTATAGATGCAGTGAGTCTTCTTTAAAGGGGAACTAAGAAAGAGAGTAGATTATATTAAAGTTCAGGTTTCACAATGATTCCACTTAAAGGCAAAGGCTTTCCTCAGATCCAACTTGCCCCGTGTCACAATTATAAATATACAATAGAGAAGGTGTGATTAGTGCAACGTTAGAGAAGTGGTTCTTACACTGGGGGCCCAAAATAGTGGGTAGAGGGGACATTCCCAAAGGCCGGTTAGGGGGTGAGGGATCTGTTACTGTATTGGATGTCCCTAAACTATAGGACAATGAAGATCAGCGATTTGGCCACTGCAGGGACCTGTATTAGTAGAGGGCGTGGCTGATGTAACTCATACGAGAAATCATGGCTGCCCCCACTCATAAGAATAATCACATATATACAAATATCCTATAGGGAAGTGCACAATCCTTTAGCAAAGGCAAACACATCCCTCTAACCCCCTCTCTGTGTGTTCCTGCCCCAGACTGGGTCCCATTTACCCCTAACCCCCTCTTTTGTTTTGCCCCATTCTGGGTCCCATTTACCCCTAACCCCCTCTCTCTGTTTTGCCCCATTCTGGGTCCCATTTGCCCCTAACCCCCTCTCTCTCTGTTTTGCCCCATTCTGGGTCCCATTTACCCCTAACCCCCTCTTTTGTTTTGCCCCATTCTGGGTCCCATTTGCCCCTAACCCCCTCTCTCTCTGTGTGTTCCCACAGGCAGTGGGCAGATTCAGTTGTGGCAGTTTCTATTGGAGCTCCTGTCTGACAGTTGCAATTCCAGTTGCATCGCGTGGGAAGGACTGAACGGGGAGTTCAAGATGACGGACCCCGATGAAGTTGCCCGGCGCTGGGGCGAGCGCAAGAGTAAACCCAACATGAACTACGACAAGCTGAGCCGGGCCCTGCGCTATTATTATGACAAGAACATCATGAGTAAAGTTCATGGGAAGAGATACGCCTACAGGTTTGACTTCCAGGGGATCCAGGTGGTGCAGCAGTCGCATAACAACGACCCCCCCATCCCCAAATACCCTGAAGGGAACTATTATTCACCCCAAGCCAAACCCCCCGGGCCCTTACCTTCCCATCACCCTCAGTCTCCCACCCTCCCCACCCTCATCCCAGTCCAGTACTTCAGCTCAGCACCCACTGGGGGACTGTACCCCGGCCAGGGCATCACAAGGCAACATGGGGGGCAACTGGGAACCCACCTGGGGACCTTCTACTGAGCAGAGAGACGACTCCACTGGCTCCAAATTGCAGGACTGGACCAAGGGGCCCCAGTCTGATGTCCAATTTGGGTGGAATTTGGGCTTATTGATGCCATAGACGTTCCTCTAACTCGAGCTTGAAGCACCTCTGGGGCTGATCCCTAATCGACTGAATTCTACCCTCTCACATCTGGGCCAAGAGGTTCCAATGGTTTCAAATACCTGTAGCTTTGTAACAAATACGTGGGGGGCCCGACTGAGAGTGGGACCCCCAAAAGACTGAGCTCAGCACTGGCCACTCACTTGGCCCCTTCTCGGCATTACAGACACTTTGGGTTCCTCCCAGAAATACAGACCAGAAGGTCCAACTGCAAAATCACAGGATCAGAACCGAAACCGAACATCGGGAGGCACAGGAAATGGCTGCTTGTCATAGTTCTACTTCCTGTCTGTAATCTCACTCATTAAAGGGGAAATAAACCCAAAAATAAAGTTTCCCTTAAAGGATAAGTAAGCCTTAAAAATAAGTGAATGTAAAATGAATGAGGGGCTATTCTAAGCACTTTTGTAATGTACATTCATTATTTATTTATTTTTAATTCCAAGATATTAAAGGATACATGTGCTGTTACTATGAATGAATTTAGTTACAACAGCGCCACCTGCTGGTCAGTTTCCCACCAGTCTGACCAGCAAGTAGTCAAGGAAGTTGTCAGGAGAAAGAAAGAGGCTGATGTTCTTCTGCTTAGGAATAAAATTAGAAACCTTTCTCACATCTTTCCTAAGCAGAAGAACATCAGCCTCTTTCTTTCTCCTGACAACTTCCTTGACTACTTGCTGGTCAGACTGGTGGGAAAATGACCAGCAGGTGGCGCTGTTGTAACACAATTCATTCATAGTAACAGTACATGTATCCCTTAATATCTTGGCATTAAAAATAAATAATGGATGTACATTGCAAAAGTGCTTAGAATATCCCCCTCATCAATTTTACATTCACTTATTTTTTAAGGTTTACTTATCCTTTAACAACAGAAAATCTAAATCTGAGCAATTTCCCAATATCCATTCATTCCTCATTCTCACTGGGTTTATAGTTCTGTGTAACTGTCATTGTGTCTGTCCCTTTCTCTGCACTGCTGCTTCTGACTCCTGATACAACTTCCCAATATCCATTCATTCCTCATTCTCACTGGGTTTATAGTTCTGTGTAACTGTCATTGTGTCTGTCCCTTTCTCTTCTCTGCACTGCTGCTTCTGACTCCTGATACAACTTCCCAATATCCATTCATTCCTCATTCTCACTGGGTTTATAGTTCTGTGTAACTGTTATTGTGTCTGTCCCTTTCTCTTCTCTGCACTGCTGCTTCTGACTCCTGATACAACTTCCCAATATCCATTCATTCCTCATTCTCACTGGGTTTATAGTTCTGTGTAACTGTCATTGTGTCTGTCCCTTTCTCTGCACTGCTGCCTCTGACTCCTGATACAACTTCCCAATATCCATTCATTCCTCATTCTCACTGGGTTTAAAACCCATTCAAAGCAGTTTGATGCTTTCCCAACTACTCCCACCACTCTCCTCCGCTTCCCATCATGCCTCGCAGGGTCAGACTGGGCTGGGGGAAAAAAAGAGGAGCTTTTGTGTCTGGGGCGGTGGGGGGCCGTGTGTGGGGGGGACCCCAGTCCAATGCTGATGCCCATCATGCTCTCTGATTCACAGACTGGAGCAGCAACATAAGAATTGTGGGAATTAAAGGGAAGTATTTCTGTAGTCTGGAAAGCAGAGAAGAGAAGAGCAAACTGCTACAATTAAAAACCAATCGATGTAATGAAAGTATTGGGGACCTCAACATCAGCCCCTTGTTCCCCCCAAGGGACAACCCCCTCCTGAGCCAATCAAATAGCCCGTCTGTGCCTCCATCATTTACTGTGACTCCTGATACTTATGTACAAAGAAATTGTTTGTAACTAGTGATTCCCACGTGTCTGTGGGGTCGGCGACATCTCCTTTATGTGAATGTCCATCTGGTTTCTCTTCTAAACTTGTAAAAGAAAAAAAAAACAACCAATTTTGCATTAACCTTGAATAAAAACTGTATATTTATCCTCGTTCCTCCGCCCACTGATAAGGAGCCTGCTGAGTAATTACAATTTCTCTCTCTGATTGGGTCGCTGGTTTCCCAATTCGAAAGTAATTAACTGCTTCCTGGAGGATCATTCCACACTTCCTCTCCAAGGCTCTGTCGGCCAATCAGGAGCTCTCGTTAAGGAGTTTCGTAGAACAGATTCAGACTCCTGACAGATTTGGGCCCATCCATTAGCCCTGCCATAGAATAAATCCCCAATTTATTGATGGAGCTCAGGGCTCTGCTATTAACCTGGGGTTGGTAACACTGATAACCCATTGCCCTTCTCTAATAACCCTGTGCTGCCCGGAGAACTTGCATATTAACTACACACATGGAAGGGGTTGTTCACCTTTAAATTAACTGTTAGTATGATGTAGAGAGGGATATTCTGAGACAATTTGCAATTGGTTTTCATTTTTTTATTGTTCATTTGTTGTTTTTGAGTTATTTAGCTTTTTATTCAGCAGCTCCCCCGTTTGTAATGTCACCAATCTGGTTGCTAGGGTCCACGTTACCTAGCAACCATGCACTGATTTGAATAAAAGACTGGAATATGAATAGGAGAGGCCTGAATAGAAATATGAGGAATAAAAAGTAGCAGTAACAATACATTTGTAGCCTTACAGAGCATTTGTTTTTTAGATGGGGTCAGTGACCCTCATTTGGAAGCTGGAAAGAGAAGACAAATAATTCAAAAATTATAGTCACTAATGTATTAGCCCAGGCAGGAATAGAAAGAAATGTACCCAGGGTATATGCAAGTAGAGCAGTGTAGTTGCACTATTCCTGTGCTTCCAGTAACTATAGTGTTCATGTGCCCAGGCCACAAGGGGCAGCAGAGAGCACAGAAAACATGGAGTCGCCGCACTCTGAAACAAACTGGGTGGTTGGTATTTAAGGCTAATGTCTGGTTTCCCATAATGAGATATAACCCAATACTCATTCACTTACCTTCAGGGTTTCACCATTGTAGCACCCCCATATTCTGCTCTTCTGGGGCCGAGTGAGTGCAGGAGTCCTGAATAACAGACATGGAGTCCTGGAGTGGAACAGGAAGACTGAGCAGAATAAAAGTGGAGATTCTGAACTGTTAAGGAACCAGTTAATTATCCCTTCTGAATAGTCCCAATTCTAGTAATACAACTAATGATGCATGAGGAAATTCTTTTGTATATAGACGGCACCATCCAAAGTAATTTTTCTTAAAAAGCCTTTATTTAAAGGGCTTCATCTCAGACAGAAATACAGCTCAGCAACGATTCAGGCTTACACCAGCCTTTCCTCAAGATACTGATTGCACATAAGTGACCACATTTTATACAATTTGGTATAGCGCCATCTATTGGCTACTTAATACTTAAATACAAACAGGTGAAGTTCCTTCTAATACAGTGATCCCCAACCAGTAGTTGCTCTCCAACTACTATAGTTTATATAAACAAGCTGCTGTGTAGCCATGGGGGCAGCCATTCAAGCACAGGATACACAGTAGATAACAGATAAGTACTACTATAGTTTATATAAACAAGCTGCTGTGTAGCCATGGGGGCAGCTATTCAAAGGAGAAAAGGCTCAGGTTACACAGCAGATAGCAGATAAGCTCTGTCTCAGTGGCGTAACTAGATACTACTGGGCCCCCACAGCAAATTATTTTCAGGCCCCAAAATTTTTAGCAGTTGACTTGTTTTACCAATATTTATTGAAACTGTATATGAATTAGGGCCTCGTGGGGCCCCTATACCTCCTGGGCCCCCCTGCAAGCGCAGGGTCTGCTTCCTCTATAGTTACGCCCCTGCTCTGTCTGTCTAATGGTGTTATCTGTTATCCATTAGTTAACCAGTGCCATGTAGCCTTTTTTCAATTTCCGCCATTGCTACACAGCAGCTTGTTTATATAAACTATAGTAGTACTTATCTGTTATCTACTGTGTATCCTGTGCTTGAATGGCTGCCCCCATGGCTACACAGCAGCTTGTTTATATAAACTATAGTAGTACTTATCTGTTATCTGCTGTGTATCCTGTGCTTGAATGGCTGCCCCCATGGCTACACAGCAGCTTGTTTATATAAACTATAGTAGTACTTATCTGTTATCTACTGTGTATCCTGTGCTTGAATGGCTGCCCCCATGGCTACACAGCAGCTTGTTTATATAAACTATAGTAGTACTTATCTGTTATCTACTGTGTATCCTGTGCTTGAATGGCTGCCCCCATGGCTACACAGCAGCTTGTTTATATAAACTATAGTAGTACTTATCTGTTATCTACTGTGTATCCTGTGCTTGAATGGCTGCCCCCATGGCTACACAGCAGCTTGTTTATATAAACTATAGTAGTACTTATCTGTTATCTACTGTGTATCCTGTGCTTGAATGGCTGCCCCCATGGCTACACAGCAGCTTGTTTATATAAACTATAGTATTGTTTCTGAAGCAAACAGATCAGTTTTACCAGTGCAGGGCAACAGTACACAATATTTTCATTACTTTAAAACACTTACATTTTTTGGTGTTACTGTTCCTTTAATAACGTTGGGGGATAGCCTCTCTCCTGGAACTTCACAGACATTTCGTCTAGCCTCCCTTGTAGAGTCTCATGGTCGGATACGATGCGCTGCACCCTTGTAAATTGTGATTTAGGTAAAGCCTTCTTCACATGGGAAGGATGAAAAGAGTCAAAATGGAACAGTTGGTTTAGTGTATAGATCCGGCCACAGTACCCCTTCTCTCAGGGTTATCATAGTCTAAGAAAGAAAGGCTATCACCACTAACATTCATAGTAAACCTGATATTAGGGGAAGCTGAGTTCAAATATTGCAAAAATGTATCAAGTGCCCAACGTGGCCCCGTCCATAATGCGAAAAGGAGATTTTGTTTACTCACCGTTAAATCTCTTTCTCTTCAGTCGCTTGGGGGACACAGGGACCATGGGTATAGCTAGTACCACTAGGAGGCAGGACACAACCCTAAAACAAAACTGACTCCTCCTTCACTGGCTATACCCCCAGTAGGCGGAGCTTAGGTCAGTTTGTACCAAAGTCAACAGGAATAATAAAACCAATTTTGGAATAAACAATCAAAACAATTATAACACTTATTAACCAGAAAACATCTGACGGAAGTGAAGGCCTCAAACCAGGGAGGGAAGCCCTGTGTCCCCCAAGCGACTGAAGAGAAAGAGATTTAACGGTGAGTAAACAAAATCTCCTTTTCTCCTAGTCAGCTTGGGGGAGACAGGGACCATGGGACGTACCAAAGCTGTCCCCAGAACCGGGTGGGATAAGAGGCCTAAGAAGAAACCACCGCGGCCTGCAGCACCCGTCTGCCGAAGCGAGTGTCAGATGCCGCAAAGGTATCAAAGTGGTAAAATTTGGAAAATGAATGGACAGAAGTCCATGTAGCTGCCTTGCACAGCTGCTCAGCCGAAACTTGGTTACGGAACGCCCAGGAGGTACTCACACCCCTGGTGGAATGAGCAGTGACTCTGTGTGGGGGATCCTTCCCCTTTGCCGTGTAAGCCCGTTGGATAGCTTGTTTGACCCATCTGGAAATGATCTGTTTGGTAGCGGGAGTACCCTGGCGGGGTCCCGAAGGGATCACCAGCAGCGCATCACACTTCCGGATGTCCTGAACCCTGTGCAGGTAGAACTTTAGGGCTCTCACAGGATCAAGGGTGTGCAAGGCTCGTTCCTTAGGGTTCGCTGGAGCAGGACAAAAAGACGGCAGGACAATTTCCTGATTAAGGTGAAATTCCGAGACGACCTTCGGTAGGAAGGATGGAATAGTCCGAAGAACAGCCCTGTCATGATGGAAGATGAGGTAAGGAGCTGTACAGGATAGTGCACTGAGTTCAGAGACACGTCTCGCAGAGGCGATGGCCAGTAGAAAAACGACCTTCCAGGTGAGCCACTGGAGAGGCACAGAAGCGAGTGGTTCGAATGGAGGCAGTTGAAGAGCATGTAAAACCAAGGTCAGATCCCACACAGGAACTGGTGCGCGAACTGGCGGAGCGACATGAGCTACTCCCTGCATGAAGGTCTTGACGTCTGGAAGGAGAGCGAGCCGTTTCTGGAAGAGAACCGAAAGGGCAGAGACCTGGGATTTCAGAGACCCCAAGGACAGGCCCATGGAGAGACCGTCTTGCAGGAACTCCAGGATGTGCGGTATGGATAAGGTCCGGAACGTCACCTTGGATTTAGAGCACCACTGGCGGTAGGTGGACCAAACCCTATAATACGCCTTGGCTGAAATCGGTTTCCGTGCTGCACACATAGTGTGTGCAACCGCTGCAGAAAAACCCTTTTGGGTTAGGATCTTGGTCTCAAGAGCCATGCCGTTAAGGAGAGGTTGCTTAGGTTTGGGTGCCGGATCGGTCCCTGGGTGAGAAGGTCTGGAAGTGATGGTAAGGTCCACGGTTCTGCCACGGATAGATTGAGGAGATCCGAGAACCAAGCCCGTCTGGGCCACCGTGGAGCAATCAGAATGAGGGTGGTCCTTTCTCTTTGAAGCTTTCTGATGGTTCTGGGGATGAGTGGCAGAGGTGGAAAGGCGTACGCCAGCCGAAAGGGCCAGGGAGCCGTTATGGCATCGACGTTGTGAGCCAGGGGATCTCGGTAGCGAGCCAGGAACTGCGGAACCTTCCGGTTGTGCCTGGTCGCCATGAGGTCTACTTCTGGGACGCCCCACTTTAGCGTTAACTCCTGGAAGACGTCGTCGTTTAGGGACCACTCGCCCGGGTCTAGGGACTGACGGCTGAGAAAGTCCGCTTCCCAATTCAGCAACCCCGGGATGTAGATGGCCGACAAGTGAACTTGTTGAGCTTCGGCCCACCGAAAGATCAGCTTTATCTCGTTGAGCGCTCCCCTGCTTCTTGTACCGCCCTGGTGGTTGATGTAGGCCACAGCCGTTGAGTTGTCGGACTGAACCTTCACCGCTTGGCCTTTGAGGACGTGTTGCCAGTGGAGGAGACCCAGCCGTATGGCACGAATCTCGAGCAGGTTGATCTGCAACCGGCGTTCGGATTGCGACCACCGTCCCTGGGCAGACTGGCCCTTGAGAACTGCTCCCCAGCCGAAGAGACTCGCATCCGTTGTCAGAATGCGCCAGCAGGGTTCCCCTAGACGTTTCCCCTTGGTGAGATGTGGGATCTGTAACCACCAGAGGAGAGAGGATCTCGTCAGCTGAGAAAGTTGAATCTCCTGTAGAAGCGATTTTCATTTCCAGGATTAGAGAATGTTCCACTGAAGTTCCCTGAGGTGGAATTGAGCAAATGGCACTGCTTCGATCAAGGATACCATGACTCCCAGAACCTTCATGCAGAATCTCGCTGTGTGACGTGGCTTTTGGAGTAGTGTCGTCACCAGCTTACTCCATTGGAAGAGAGATCGTTTGTGATTGAGTGTTGAACGTCATACCCAGAAAAATCATGGAGTGGCTGGGTACTAGTGAAGACTTGGTGAGGTTTAGAACCCAGCCCAGGTCCTGCAGCTTGATGATGGAGGTCCGAAGAGATTGTTGAGCCTCTTGAAGGGAAGGTGCCTTGATCAGCAGGTCGTCCAGGTAGGGAGTGATGTTTATCCCTTCGCTGCGAAGCTCTGCCGTGGCTGCCGCCATAATTTTGGTGAAGACTCGGGGAGCCGACGTGAGGCCGAAGGGCAGACTCGTGAATTGGAAATGACGATTTTTGAAAGCAAACCGCAAGAATTTCTGATGCGGAGGGAAAATGGGCACGTGTAGGTAAGCGTCCTTTATGTCGAGAGACATGAGGAATTGGCCTGGTGACATCGCTGCGATGACAGACCGCAGGGATTCCATCTTGAACTTGCGAGGACGGATAAATTTGTTTAGCTCTTTTAAGTCCAGGATAGGTCGAACAGATCCGTCCTTTTTGGGGACTACGAAAAGATTTGAGTAGTATCCCTTGAATTGCTCCGCAGGAGGTACGGGAATAATAACTTCTGCGAGAAGAAGACTGGCAATCACATTCTGGAAGGCTAATCGTTTGTTTGGCTCCTGCGGAAGGCGTGACATGAAGAACCGTGGAGGGGGAGGAGAAGAAAACTCTAGGTGGTAACCTCTGGTGACGACCTCTTGAATCCATGAGTCTTGGGTGATAGTAACCCACGTTTCTGAAAAAAGTCTTAACCTCCCCCCCACTGGCGTAGTACTCAGGGACATAGCGTCATGCTGAGGTAGTCTTGTCTGTGGACTTAAAGGTGTGCTTCCGGTTTTGCCAGGAAGGTCGTTGCTTGTTCCCAAACCGACCCTTGTTCGTGAATGATGTTCGTGGAGGAGAAGACCTCGATCCCTTGGAGTGGGGGACACGAAAAAACTTTCCTCTACGAAAGGTGGGACGAGCCTTTGGTTGTGGTAGCAGAGTGCTCTTACCTCCGGTAGCTTGGCTAATGATCTTATCGAGGTCAGGTCCGAAGAGAAGCTTACCCTTGAAGGGGATGGAGGTAAGAGACTTTTTGGAGGAAAGGTCGGCGGACCATAATTTCATCCAGAGGGATCTTCGTGCAGCAACTGCAAGAGCTGATGACCTGCTGATGACCTGTGTTGCGTCTAGTGAAGCTTCGCATAAGTAGTCGTTCGCTTCCTTAATTTGTGAGGCTAATTGAGACAGTTCGTGACGCGGAGCTCCCTCCGCTATGGCAGCGATGAGTGTATCGGACCAGGATTGTATGGCCCTGCTGACCCACGCCATGGCAATGACTGGACGAAGGGATGAACCCGAAGCAGAGAAAACAGAACGTAGCAAACTCTCTAATTTCTTGTCCATAGAGTCCTTGAAAGACGAAGCGTCAGGGACTGGCAGTGCCGTATTTTTGGAAAGTCGAGACACAGGAGCATCGACTGATGGCGGGGACGACCACTTGTCAGTGATATCAGCCGGGAAAGGATATTGCTTAAGGAAACGTCGGTTTGCTTGGAAGCGTCTCTCTGGTTTGTCCCATTCGTGTTGAATAAGCTGGTCAAGCTGAGAATGAGAGGGAAAAACAGGTGATGTTTTACTGTGTCTTTTAAAAAGAGCCTTTGAGGATTCAGCTGTGGCCTCCGTTTCTTGGAGGTTAAGAGTTTCCAATACAGAGGAAATCAAGGAATCCACGGATTCTGAGGAAAATTTATGTGAATCCTCCGCATCATGGCCGGAACCACAAGAAAGTTCCCCATCCGAACGGTCCTCATCCTCAGAGTCTGGTGGAAAGGGAGACTGATGTCTGGGAGGAGAATCGCTGTCTTCATCGGATGGAGAAGGGGCTCTACGTTTGGAAGGTCTATGCCTAGGGTTATCTAGACGGGAAAGTAGTTTATCTAGTGACTGAGCCAATTTTGGAATTCCGGTGGCCAATTGAGAAGCCCATTCTGGAGTAGAAGGTCCTCTGATCGGGGAAGCATGTCTGCTGGAGGCTGGGGATTCACCTTGTTGAGACTGATTCCCCTGAGGTGGAGTAAGAACTGAGGGTTCAGTAACCTGAGGCTTACATTTTGTACATAAGGGGTCCTTGTGGCCCCGTGGCAAACGTTTGCAGCATTTGGCACAGGCCAAATAAGTAACAGAAGCATTGGGTGCTGCCCTGGTAAAAAGGCCCTCACTTGGCCCCTCAGACATGATAATGGCTAGGAAGCGTCAGAGGTAGTTGAACTTTGGTTCAAGTAAAAAAAAAAAAAAAAAAAACCTTACTCACCCCCAATCTATGAGCTACACACTAACCTGCGAGGTATAGGCAGGGAAGGAGGAGTAGCCTGGTCGGGTAAGGCAGAGAGTACTGTGGAGGTCCCTGTGCCCCTGCGTGCAGCCCTTGTGTGAGAGAAGAGGAAGCGCGCGAATCTGCACAGTGCGCTCCTATGCTGCAAGATGGCGGCACGCACTGAGGGGAGGAGACGCGTATGGTGTCATTGGCAGAGCTGCGCATGCGCGCGTGTGCGCAGCGCAGGGAAAAAACCGCCAAGGAAGAAAGAAGGGAAGCGCCGCTCCGTACAATTGTAGTAATGGCGGCGCTACCCTACGGCCTGACATACCCGCTGCGTGTAGTACACACACACACCCCTGGGGAATGACAGAAGTTCAGCGCCCATAGAGCGCTCTGCCTGAGCGCCCCCTGAATAAGTCCCAGCCCTAATAGACTTGTAGGGGAATAGGGAAGAAACTGGCGCCCTGTCAGGTATGGGAGGGATAGGGGCTGAGGATTCAGACTTACCTCAAGCCCACGGCATCCAGTACTCTCCTTGTCTGCCGGCCAGCTTGCTCCTCCTGCAAGGAAAGGGAGACATCAGTAGAGCTGGATGGTCTGTGCCAGAGCACAAGGTGACCCCGGAGACAGGCTCCCACGTGGGGGGATGACATTAGAGCCTTTACGCAGTGTAAAGGGTCCGCATTGCCCCTGGTGTTAGCATAGCTGACATAGAAGTATGAGCAAAAAATAAAAAACGTCCTAACCTCCTGAGGACACAACTCAAACTGACCTAAGCTCCGCCTACTGGGGGTATAGCCAGTGAAGGAGGAGTCAGTTTTGTTTTAGGGTTGTGTCCTGCCTCCTAGTGGTACTAGCTATACCCATGGTCCCTGTGTCCCCCAAGCTGACTAGGAGAAAATATCATCGATAAAACGTACCCAATGCCAGCCATATTCCTCAAATAATTTGTTGGTATATACATAAGTGGTCTCAAAATTATTCCTATAGATATTCACATATGTGGGGAAAACTACCGGTATTTTTTGGAAAAGGGACACGGTATCCACCAATTGAAATTTCAAGTTGTAGATGGAGTCCCTAAGATGCACCGCCGAGGTGATAGAGTTAAAGAGTTGGTAAAAAAAAGAGACGCGGTGGATAAGATTATTGGGGACCCTTTCACCATCAGGTTTGAATAGGGAATATGAATTACACAAAATCTTTCGGTAAATTTCCTTGTAATAGATTTTAAATTGTTTTTATATTTTTCAGACATTAAAATACTGGACTGGTGTAGGAAGCATGGACATCCACTACATAAAGGAAGAGAACAATGATAAGATGTCGAAATGTATATAATGTCATTTTGTAACATTGCGACTGATGTATTAGAAGGAACTTCACCTGTTTGTATTTAAGTATTAAGTAGCCAATAGATGGCGCTATACCAAATTGTATAAAATGTGGTCACTTAAGTGCAATCAGTAGCTTGAGGAAAGGCTGGTGTAAGCCTGAAACGTTGCTGAGCTGTATTTCTGTCTGAGATGAAGCCCTTTAAATAAAGGCTTTTTAAGAAAAATTACTTAGGATGGTACCGTCTATATACAAAAGTTGCAAAATTTCGGCTTGAAGTGGCTGCCTGAGACTTGCACCTGATTGGCACACGAACTCGGTGAGTGCTGACTTCTTATCTATTGCATGAGGAAATTCAAAAGAGACTTGAACATGTTAAGATAAACAAAGGTCCGGGGCCAGATGGTATTCATCCCAGGGTAATTAGCGAGCTTAGCTCTGTGATTGCCAAACCTCTTTACTTCATTTTTCAGGATTCATTGAGATCTGGCATAGTGCCGAGAGACTGGCTAATTGCTAATGTGGTGCCTCTATTCAAAAAAGGATCCCGTTCTCAACCTCAAAACTATAGGCCAGTTAGTCTGACGTCAGTGGTAGGAAAGCTTTTCGAAGGGTTAATAAAGGATAAGATACTGGACTTCATAGCAAATCATAATACTATGAGTTTGTGCCAGCGTGGTTTTATGCATAATAGATCTTGCCAGACTAACTTAATTTCTTTTTATGAGAAGGTGAGCAGGGACCTTTATTCTGGGATGGCAGTGGATGTGATTTACTTAGACTTTGCTAAAGCATTTGATACAGTGCCACACAGAAGGTTACTGGTTAAATGAAGGAATGTTGGCCTGGAACATAGTATTTGTACCTGGATAGAGAACTGGCTAAAAGATAGACTACAAAGAGTGGTGCTAAATGGAACATTTTCTAATTGGACCAGTGTTGTTAGTGGAGTACCGCAGGGCTCTGTACTAGGTCCCTTGCTTTTCAACTTGTTTATTAATGACCTGGAGGTGGCCATTGAAAGTACTGTTTCTATTTGTGCAGATGAGACTAAATTGTGCAGAACTATAGGTTCCATGCAGGATGCTGCCACTTTGCACAGTGATTTGTCTAAACTGGAAAACTGGGCAGCAAACTGGAAAATGAGGTTCAATGTTGATAAATGCAGGTTATGCACTTTGGCAAAAATAATATAAATGCAAGTTCTACACTAAATGGCAGTGTGTTGGGAGTTTCCTTAAATGAGAAGAATCTTGGGGTCTTTGTAGATAACAAGTTGTCTAATTCTGGGCAGTGTCATTCTGTGGCTACTAAAGCAAATAAAGTTCTGTCTTGCATAAAAAAGGGCATTAACTCAAGGGATGAAACATAATTATGCCTCTTTATAGGTCCCTGGTGAGGCCTCATCTGGAGTATGGGGGCAGTTTTGGACTCCAGTCCTTAAGAGGGATATAAATGAGCTGGAGAGAGTGCAGAGACTAAGTGCAACTAAACTGGTTAGAGGGAGGGAAGAGTTAAATTATGAGGGGAGACTGACAAGGTTGGGGTTGTTTTCTCTGGGGGAAAAAAGGCGCTTGTGAGGGGACATGATTAGACTTTACAAGTACATTAGAGGACATTATAGACAAATGGCAGGGGACCTTTTTACCCATAAAGAGAATCACGTACCAGAGGCCTCCCCTTCAGACTAGAGGAAAAGAAGTTTCATTTAAAGGAACAGAGTAGGGGGTTCATCACAGTGAGGACAGTGAGGTTGGGGAATGCACTGCCGGGTGATGATTCAGTTAATGACTATAAGAGGGACTTGGATGATTTCTTGGACAGACATAATACAAAGGCTATTGTGATACTAAACTCTATAGTTAGTATAGATATGGGTATATAGAATTTATGTGACAGTAGGGAGGGGTGTGAGTATGGGGCTGGGTTTTCATTAGAAGGGGTTGAACACAATTTAAATATGTAACTGTAGAAGATTTAGGAAGGTTGGTGCTAATGTTGTACATGATGTTTTGTGCTTCTGTACCAGCCTAATGTCCCCACAGCCCTTTAGCAGTAAAGATCTGTGTCTCTTAGGGACCAGTGTCTCCCCATCTTCTTTTCTGCTGATCCCCAGTACTCGCTGCTGTCACTTACCTGAGCTCAGAGACCCTCTCCCAATAGTGTGTGAGGAATGTGAAGCCCCACCCACAGGAGAAAGACACACCCACCAAAAGGTCAAGCAGCCACACCTCCATTAAGTCAGGAATTAAATCAGGTAAATCAGGATTTCATGTATAAATCCCTCAGAACTCAAAGGGTGGCATAGGGGCACCTTTCCTCTCCCACCTTGTGTCTGTGCCCGGCCATGAAAACCAACCCTACCCTCTAGATCTGGCCAAGTGGCCTCTACCAGTGCCCACAAAGCCCTCGGAGTCCCCTCACCGACCACTGCCTTCTCTGACTCCGGGCCCATGGCTGGTTTTGTGGCTGGGAGGGGCCAGTTACCCCCAAACCGGATCCCGCGGCAACCCCAATAGTAACCTCCCCCAAGACAGAAACAGGAGCCAAGACCCTCACTCCTTAGCCATTCTGTTGCCAGGGGAGACAGTCTACAGTGATTTCTCCTGACGGCTGATGATGTCCCAAAATAGCCACCATAGACGGAGCTTCTTGGGGGGGGGGGGGGGGAAAAAGCTCCATCCGGCCGCTCCAGTATTCTAAAATGTGGCATCCCACCTGAGGGGATGGAAATTACAGAAGAAAAAGAAGTAGCGGGATGCCGCCATCCCACCCCAATTCCAGCACTGCCTGTAGCAGCAACTTCTACGACAGATGTGACCTCACTTTCTGCCAATAGTTTGATCATTTCCCATGACCCCTTAAGTTAAGCTTCTCAGCAGCCGCCCAGAGCCCACTGAGCATGTGCAGAGTCACTGACTCACAAGACGACCCAACAAGACGGGAAACTGCTGGGGATAACGCTGAAGGTCGATCATTATTGATGTGGGGCTGCTGATCTTCTGGGCCGGTACAGTCAGTTCTGTGTAGAAAATACAACATCTCCAGCTTAATTAGTTCTCCTCTGAGCTTTAATTTACAGATGTTCAGTGTCTCAGTACAGTCACCCCTTGTACCTACTGCCTCTTCAGCCTCATTGAAATAATTCATTTCCAGGCCCTGACTAAGTTATCTAAAATAGTTAAAAAACAAAACAAAAGAAAAAACCCTCCCCTTTGACAAATAAAGGCTGTGGTTTTATAAAATTTGAGAATTTTCCACTCTACAGACAACGGCAACATCACTTTTATCAACGATTGTACCTGCACTGCACAGAGTGGCCAGAAGATGTCACTGTACGGACAGTTAAAGGACCTGTAACATCAAATATTTTTTTTTAAAAATTGTATACATTTTGAAAAAAAAAAAACCAAAAACCTCCTCTTCAGACTGGGCGACGATCCATCATGCGCCACTCGATTTCTTCTCCCTGGCTATCTCCTATAAGGAAGGCAGGGAGGAGAAATAGAGCGTCGCACAATGGATCGCGATCGCCTTTTCTGAAGAGGAGCAAGCAGAGTTTTGGTAACTTATTTCTTAATAAAGACTTTGCGATTTTAAAGTTGAATTTTTTTTAATAAAATTTTGATGATACTGGTAAATGGTCTAAGGAGTTTTGCTATTTTAATTCCTTAATATTAAGGGATACATGTACTGTTACTATGAATGAATTTTGTTACAACAGCGCCACCTGCTGGTCATTTTCCCACCAGTCTGACCAGCAAGTAGTCAAGGAAGTTGTCAGGAGAAAGAAAGAGGCTGATGTTCTTCTGCTTAGGAAAGATGTGAGAAAGGTTTCTAATTTTATTCCTCAAAACTCAAACACTGGGTATGGTACAAATATATCCCCCGTCTGACTTTGGTAAAATACCAGCTACGGATAGGACACCCCCACCTCCTACAAAGATGTGTTATTCCTCTGTCCATGCATAGGTGCCTGCTCGGTATCAGAATCATCCCATGTTCACTTCCTGTGCAACTGCAACTCTCACTCGCTCCATCAGCAACGAATAGTTGGAGCTGTGCTACAGAAATCAGTGACTAATTTACCCTTTATGCTCTTTAACATGTGGCATTCAAGTCTCAGTTATTTTGTTATAGAAATTCTCTGCTGTGTTAACTACTCACAGCCCCCTGTTACTTATCATCCCCTCTTCATTGGCTGCTGCAGCTCTGATGTTGGGTTGGGAGCAGGACAAAGACCAGAGAAGCTGCAGCACAAGTGTAATCAGCCTATTAAAGGGATTGTTCACCTTTAAAATTCATGATGTAGAGTGATATTCTGAGACAATTTGCAATTGGGTTTAATTTTTTATTTGTGGTTTTTGAGTTATTTAGCTTTTTATTCAGCAGCTCTCCAGTTTGTAATTTCAGCCGTATGGTTGCTAGGGTCCAAATTAGCCTAGCAACCATACATTGATTTGAATAAGAGAGGGTCTGAATAGAAAGAGGAGTAATAAAAAGTAGCAATAACAATAAACCTGTAGCCTTACAGAGATGGGGTCAGTGACCCTCATTTGAAAACTGGAAAGAGTCAGAAGTAAAAGGCAAATATTTCCAAAACTATAAACAAAAGAAAGAATGAAGACCAGTTGAAAAGTTGCTTAGAATTGGCCATTATATAACATAATAGGGGGAGATTAAGGATTTTAGTTTAAAAAGCATCAAGTGAGTTTTTATTAGCCGGGATGGTGAATTTAGTGGCCCTTTGAGGTTTAATGATCGTATTGAGCGTAGGAAAACAGGACAGGAGTTGTTCATTGAATTAAAAGTAACACAGAGCGACAGCACACAGCACTAGAATATAATGGAGCTGCTTGTCCTGATAAACGGGGAAGGGCAATGAAAACAAACCAAACACTTGCCAGAGCTGAGGTTGCCCCATTTGTCGGCTATTGGGCGCCAAGCAAACAGGATAAAAGTTTAAATGCAGAGATGCAACAGTGTGGCCCTCCAGCTGTGCAGGGGACGTGTATAAGAGCTGGAGAGATGGAGGGCATCCCTAATCACACAGAAGAGTTGGACAATACCGAGTTCATGTCCGTAGTTCTAGATCTGTCCGTTCTCTATCTCAGGCCGAGCTTCTTCTTCTCCCTCTGCTTCTTGCGCACGACTTCTATATTGCGATCCTTCCACTGGCTCTTCCGCAGCTTTATAGGGCGAGAGCCTACGTATTTGCCTGTAAGAGACGGAGACATGAGTCCCGCCCACTACTGCTTCCTATAAGCCAATCAAATCCATTCCTTAAAACTCTCGCATAGTAATGACGTCCTTTACATCCTTTACTTACTCCTCGGTGCAAATTCAGGGCTTGGGAGTTCATGGGCGCCATCTTCTAACACTTCTGTAATCTTCGGATCTTCTTTCACTTCGGCAATTTCTGTGACTTTCGCCGCATGCGCAGTTGTCGTGAAATGGAAAATTGCTCCAACTGCGCATGCCCCGATACCCTGATCTCATTCTGAAGAGAAGAAGATGGTGCCCGTGAACTCCGATGCCCTGAATCTACATTGAGGGGTAAGTAAAGAATTAGAGGCATTTACCCGGGGTAACACCTAGGCTGGGGGGAGCAGAGAGGAGGGTCTATGTAGGGTTGGGGGTAGGATTTTTTTTAATTAAGGGTTGAATTCTGCTTTAAAGGGATACTGACAAGGGAATCTTTTTTATCAGTTAATAGTGCTGCTCCAGCAGAATTCTGCACTGAAATCCATTTCTCAAAAGAGCAAACAGATATTTTTATATTCAATTTTGAAATCTGACATGGGGCTAGATATATTGTCAGTTTTCGAGCTGCCCCCAGTCATGTGACTTGTGCTCTGATAAACTTCAGTCACTTTTTACTGCTGTACTGCAAGTTGGAGTGTTATCACCTCCCTCATCCCCTTTCCCCAGCAGAACAATGGGAAGGTAACCAGATAACAGCTCCCTAACACAAGATAACAGCTGCCTGGTAGATCTAAGAACAACACTCAATAGTAAAATCCAGGTCCCACTGAGACACATTCAGTTACATTGAGTAGGAGAAACAACAGCCTGCCAGAAAGCAGTTCCATCCTAAAGTGCTGGCTCTTTCTGAAATCACATGACCAGGCAAAATGAGCTGAGATGCACCTACACACCAATATTACAACTAAATACACTTGCTGGTTCAGGAATGACATTTTATATTGTACAGGGAATTATTTGCAGTGTAAACAGTGTCATTTAGAAATAAAAACTACATCATAAAAAATCATGACAGAATCCCTTTTAAGGAGAAGCAAACCCTAAAGTTTAAAAACCCCTACCCTACATAGACCCCACTCCCTCCTCCTCCCCAGCCTAGTTGCTACCCTGGGAAATGCCCCTAAGTCTTTACTTACCCCTTGGTGCAGATTCTGTCCAGCGGAGTTCACAGGCGTCACCGTTTCATATGCGGTAATCTTCGGGAAGTGCATGCGCAGTTGGAGCAATTTTCTGCGACAACTGCTCATGTGCCGAAACTCATGGAAATTGCCGAAGCGCCGGGAGAAGACCCAAAGATTACCAAAGCAGCTGAAGATGTCTCCCGTGAACTCCACTGGACAGAATCTGCACCGAGGGGTAAGTAAAGACTATGGGGCATATGCCATGAGGTAGCAGCTAGGCTGGGGGGGGGAGGAAGGGGGGTCTATGTAGGGTAGGGTTTTTTAACTTTAGGGTTTGCTTCTCCTTTAAGAAACAAAGGCCAGTCGTACCGTTGACTTCACGCATGGCTCTCACGTAGTCATTGGGATCCTTGAAGCTCACAAAGCCGAAGCCTTTAGTCTTTCCTGTGCGTTTATCCCGGATGACTTTGGCTCTCAGGAAGGAGGAGTAACGACTGAAAGCGCGAGCAAGGATGTCATCATTCACCTCGATTCCCAAATCCCCACAAAATATTCGGAAGTCATCTGTAGAAATTAAGGGAATGTTCAGCTGTTCCAGATCAAGTCGGCAGTAAATATATTTGCAAATCGGAAATTCTAGAAAATCCCCATATTATCGTGTTCCTCTTCTAACGGGTTTTCTGTTTCAGTTTTATGGATTTGTCAACATTTAATAATTAATATGTAACATAATATGTATGTATGTATGAATCTATCTATCTATCTATACACATTATCTCTCTCTCTCATTTCATGTAAAGCAAGGCACTCACAGGACTTTAAAATATAGTGAAAAAGAGAAAGTTTATTTATTTTGTTTGTACAAAGTTATTTGAGTGAGCTCTGATACATCTGCTAGGAAAGGAGCCCCCCTATAAGATATATTGGATGTAACTGTCAATGAATATCTGACACCCAACTGCTGCATGAAGACAGAATGAAGAGAAACCGATGCCGAGAGAGGAATAGTGAAGATAAACTTGATTATTTCGATGCAGAATATTTAATTGATTGTATTTAGAGAACTTATTATTTCAGTATGATGAAGCTTATATTAAATTTTCATTTTCACAATAGTTCCCCTGTAAGGTCGGTGGCACATGGGGAGATTAGTCACCAAGTGATAAATCTTTGCTACTGCTGTCGACTAATCTCCCCGAAATTTTCACCAGCAAGAATGTGAATCGCCGGTAGGATGACATAAGAGTCGCTTCAGCCGAAGTTTCCTTGTGAGGCAAGGCGACTAACCTCCCCGCGTGCCCCACCCTTAGGTGTACAAATGGCTACAGCTTCAATATAGAATGACGCAGCAGTTCCATTCAGGTGTGAGACTTACCGGATTCCCATTCTAATAAGCTTTGATCTTCCCAAGACGTTCCGGCTGCAGTGCGGATGCACCGTTTTAATTTCTCCGGCTTTGGTTTCTTTTTATCCTCTTGCACCGGTTCCATGAGCACCTACAGAACAGGGACTGTAAGGATTTTAGGAAGCAGAGCACCTCACAACAGAATACAGTGTCTACAAATCCCCTGCTCCAAATCTCAGCTCCGGGGTCTCACCTCAGGTTGCACCGGTTCCATTTCAGGCATACTGGGGCCAATAACGGCTTCATCATAGCCAAGACTTTCCTTCTCTTCCGGTATTATTGGGGGTTCCACAATATCCTCCTGAAACAGAGAGATGTCTTACAATGATGCTGCTGTCCAGTCTTTGAATCATATATATTATATATATTATAGAATATAGGGGGTCTCTTACCTCTGGCTTCCTTACTGGGGGTGCAGTATAGACAGTGGGGGCAGCTTGGATGACTGTAGGGTTTATCTTTGGAGCAGACTGTACCATGGGACGAGGCGGGGGAAGTAGAGGTCCCATAGGCTGTACATACAGTAAGAAGAATAAGAGATACTGATTTGTTACTGCCTGAAAATCACATGGTCTGTAACCAATCTTCTCTCAAAAAAATAAAAAAAATAAACACACGCATTCTGTGGTTTGAATCACTGCCGCTTCCTAACCTCATTATAGTCCTGCAGGGACCAGTCAGAGCATGAGTTTTCTAAGATAGTTCCAGTAAAAAACTTTTTCAGGATAAAAAAATAAAAACTCAAATTGTTTAAGATTTAAAAAGCTTTAATGCGAAAATACTCCAGTTAAAACCTGTCGAGGTCATGTAGAAGTCAATGGCGCAGGTCCATTGAACCATTTGAAGATGTTTTTAGCCTTCATGATTTTTGTTTTTTGGTGGTCTGCTCTTGAAAACTCAAGCTATTCGTTTTTTTCCCGCGGATAATTCGGTCAGAGTCCCCCCCCAATTGCATTCATTTGGGTTTTTTCATAAATAAGCAAACATTCGAGTTGGGCATTAATTCGAGGTAGCAAAAAACCTCACAAACTAGACCTCGGATAAATAACCCACTTAGTGAAGGAAGTCAGACAGACGGGAAAAAGCAGTGACTAATATCTTCCCCTGTACAAAAGATTAGACACACAAAAAAAAAGGAATGTACCAAAACAGCACTCACAGGGGGGCCGGGGCGCATGCCCAGCGGAGGAGGAGGTATGTGTCGCATCAGTGGTGGGGGTGGGCCGTGCATGTGATGGGCCATTAAAGGCTGAGGGGGAGGCATTCCTGGGTGTCGGGGGCCGGCTGAAAACAAACGGAAGAGAATATTAACAGTGGTATTGCCCAGACTGCCAGTTGAGAGATTAGGGCTATATATTAACACCCCTGAAAACACAGAATTCTTGACCCACATAGACTGGCACTACCCTCCCATTTTACGCTCTATAGTTCATTCAGAATCAGGGGGGATAGCAAATAAACAGAATAAAGAGGGAACAAATAAGAAAAGAGCCATGGATTAAAAAGTAACGGAGAAGTTGCGGAATGAAAGAAAAATGGAGAAATCACATAATTAAAGAGTAACGGAGAAGCAACGGAATGAAAGAGTAATAGAGAGCCCTGATGTCCAGTATCAGCTGCAGGTGGTCAGTCATTGACAAATCCAGAACAACATGAAAAGAATTTTCTGCTCTCAGGTAAGTGGATCCCTGGACTTTAGGCTCCATAGAGTAATGTTATTATAAAAGCCACCCCCCCAACCCCCCCCATTCCTATGTGATTGCCTGACCGCAGCCATTCTCTACCTTCAGGGAGATGTGAATGAGATCTTGTAGCCTTTACTTAGGGATGGGGGGCTGCAGATATCTGTTGAGCTTTTAGCTCCTATACACAGAAATCTAGTTAGGCCTCGGCCTGTATTGCCCTGTGCAGGAGTCACACTGTGTGAGAGACAAATACAATAGTAGCAGTTTCGGGTGCAGCCCTAAAACAAACTGCTCCCCGCCAAGCTCAGAATCCCAACATCAATCACTGAGTGAAGCTATAACTATGGAGTCTGATTAAGAAGTGCTCCCCCTGGCTGTCTAGAAAGGGAATTCACTTGGTGGATGTGAATGAAGCAAAACTGGGAGGCAGAGAAAGAACCTACAAGTCCCATAGCAGGACAAACATCTCCCAGTGTTAGACAGAAGGTCTATTTATCACTTACCTACAGACCTGCAGCGAGTTCCAACTGCTCCACTTAATGCACAACTAAAATCTATAAAAAGGTCTTATGATATTTGTAGATTAAAAGAGGTTGGTGCCACGCTACAAAGATAGGTTGAATCCTTACCATATATGTATAAATACAAATATACAGAGAAGGAATGTTCTGGGCACACAATAAGCTATACCCTCATACTGTACTGTCTAAGGGAATCAATATGGCACCTCCTCCTCCCATATGTATAAATACAAATATACAGAGAAGGAATGTTCTGGGCACACAATAAGCTATACCCTCATACTGTACTGTCTAAGGGAATCAATATGGCACCTCCTCCTCCCATATGTATAAATACAAATATACAGAGAAGGAATGTTCTGGGCACACAATAAGTTATACCCTCATACTGTACTGTCTAAGGGAATCAATATGGCACCTCCCTCCTCCCATGTGTATAAATACAAATATACAGTGAAGGAATGTTCTGGGCACACAATAAGCTATACCCTCATACTGTACTGTCTAAGGGAATCAATATGGCACCTCCTCCTCCCATTTGTATAAATACAAATATACAGAGAAGGAATGTTCTGGGAACACAATAAGCTATACCCTCATACTGTACTGTCTAAGGGAATCAATATGGCACCTCCTCCCATATGTATAAATACAAATATACAGAGAAGGAATGTTCTGGGCACACAATAAGCTATACCCTCATACTGTACTGTCTAAGGGAATCAATATGGCACCTCCTCCTCCCATATGTATAAATACAAATATACAGAGAAGGAATGTTCTGGGCACACAATAAGCTATACCCTCATACTGTACTGTCTAAGGGAATCAATATGGCACCTCCTCCTCCCATATGTATAAATACAAATATACAGAGAAGGAATGTTCTGGGCACACAATAAGCTATACCCTCATACTGTACTGTCTAAGGGAATCAATATGGCACCTCCTCCTCCCATATGTATAAATACAAATATACAGAGAAGGAATGTTCTGGGCACACAATAAGCTATACCCTCATACTGTACTGTCTAAGGGAATCAATATGGCACCTCCTCCCATATGTATAAATACAAATATACAGAGAAGGAATGTTCTGGGCACACAATAAGCTATACCCTCATACTGTACTGTCTAAGGGAATCAATATGGCACCTCCTCCATATGTATAAATACAAATATACAGAGAAGGAATGTTCTGGGCACACAATAAGCTATACCCTCATACTGTACTGTCTAAGGGAATCAATATGGCACCTCCTCCCATATGTATAAATACAAATATACAGAGAAGGAATGTTCTGGGCACACAATAAGCTATACCCTCATACTGTACTGTCCAAGGGAATCAATATGGCACCTCCTTCCATTTGTATAAATAGATGAATAACAAATAGCAGATTGGCCTCCGCTGTCTAAAGCAGTTACTTACCAGCTCTGTGCTGCAAAACATGAGGGATGAAGGAAGGACGAGGCCTGACTCCGTGAGGCTCAGCTGGTCGCTGCAAAGCATGAGGGATGAAACTGGGTCTCATCACTGGTGGTCTAGGGAAAGGGATGGCTGTATCCACAAAGAGGGAAGGAATAGATTACATTAGCAAACCAAGCAATAAGATGGATAGATGACAGACAGATAGAGGATAGAGGATAGAGGATGGATAGTCACACTGTACCTGGGCCAACAAAATGCACTGGTGGAACAATAATGGGTCCCACAACATTGGCCGCAGCAGTTGCCCTCGCTTCTAGACTTTGTTGCACCTGTGTGTGAGGAGAAGCAGCAAAATGTTAAAGCCATATAGTGTATTTATATATGACTGCCATCATCTGCAAAATGGTTATACCCACACTACAGAGTAATCCCTAATGGATATATAGTACTGCCCACACACTAGGGTGCCCCAAGGATATTACCCCAACTATCCCCAATCAGTTACCTGGCTATAGGTGTTTGTCGCAATAACGGGACGAATAAACGGCACCGCTGGGATGGACAACGGAACAGGATCCACTGGAGCGCCCAGAACTTCCTGCTCAAACCTAAAGAATGAAGATACATCACAGGAGAGGGTGAGTGGGGTCTGAGACCAAATACATGGCGCCTGCAGTTCTAATACACCCCACTGATATCTATATATCTATATATAAAGGTTCCCAAAGTACCTGCACTCCTTCCTTATTAGCCAGAGGTGGGTGCCTGGTCAATCAAAGCATATAATGTTCAAAGTGGACCAGCACAAATTTTCAATCAAATTAAGGTTTATTTCAACATCACTCACGTGTCCAACGTTTCGGCCCACATTAGGGCCTTTATCAAGGACAGGTGCAAGTGGTTATGTGGGTATTTAAATACAAAAAAAGTGGGCGTCAAGATGACGTCATTAACAATCAATCAATACAAATGAGTGTCCTTATACATTCAAACAAACAATGTGTTTCAATTCTGAATCTTATCTCTAGGTGTCACCGTTGTACCATTTTTGCTACATTTCTTTATATATAGTAATGCCTGTGGCTTCCGTTTTCGTGAAGAATTTGCATAATCCTATGCGATCGTCTATGTTGAGGGTAGTAAGAATAGACAGCGATCGAGCTAAGAGAGAGAAGGACTTGATTGATATGCAGGATAAATCTTTGAAGAGGGGGTATCCAGCAAAATTATTATCGGACACTAGAGATTGGGCACTTTCCCTAGATCGTACGGAGGTCGTGTGAGCAGTCAAGACCAAAAGGATGTAGCAAAACAAGCAGAAAGGAAGATCTTTATTACGTCAGTCAGTATGACGTGAACAGTATGTCCACTAAAAAAAGTGTGATAGAGCACTGGCCCATAATAGCCACAGACGAGGCTATTTCTAAATACCTGCCTGCGAAACCAAAATTTAGCTTCAAAAGGGGTAGAAACCTAAAGGAAACCCTGAGCCCCTCTGATCCTGTGGATAAATATCAAAAGGCAAATGTACAAAAAATTTTTATCCGAACGACCACGAGTGTAGAAATGCACAGGTTGTGTGATGTGTGGAACTTTAATACAAGGTACCCACTTCACTCATCCACAGACTGGCAAAAAATAGACTATTCGACAAAGGTTGTCATGCGACTCAACAATGGTGGTTTATATAATTAAATGCCCGTGTGGACTTGTGTACTGCGGCAAAACCATCAGGCAATTGAAAGAGAGAATTGCAATGCACAGGACAAGTATAAGAGCGGCCCTTGATCCAGATAGATTGCAGAAAATCAAAAATAAGAAACCAGATATCTCCCAGCAGCCTGTAGCTAAGCATTGGGCTGAAGCGAGGCACAGTCCAGCGGCATTTAGGTGTATGCCAATCGATCAGATATCCAAAAAAACAAGAGGGGGAGATTATGATGAAATGCTTTTAAAAAAAGAAGCATTCTGGATACACGAACTAGACTGCGTGGCACCCAAAGGCTTGAATGGACAATTAATCCTCAATTGTTTGCTAAAGGTGGCCATACATGGAGAGATCCGCTCGTTTGGTGATGTCGCCAAACGAGCGGATCTCCCTCCGATATGCCCACCTGGGCAATATCGGGCTGATCCGATCGTGGGCCCTAGGGCCCAACGATCGGATCCTAACGATGCCTAACGGGCGGTCGGCTCGCGGGGCCGCATCAACGAACAGATGCGGCCGCGATCCGACTGGATTTTTAGTCCCTTCCGATCGAGATGATCTCGATCGGGGAAGCCCGTCCGGGGGGGGGGCCCATACACAGGCCAATAAGCTGCCGACTCGGTCTGTAGGCAGTTTTTTTCGGCCCGTGTATGGCCACCTTAACTTGAAAATGTTTCTTCCCCAGTCTCAATTGGCAACAATAAGTAGAGAAATGAAACATGATAAACATAATAGCAAAATGTGCAACATAATATGAGTAGCAACAATGTTTATAATACTGGTAGCATTCTTCTCTTTTAGATGGTGATTATAGCTCTACTATGCGGAGACAAACTAAGCAGTCCATTAAGAGACTAAAGAATTTCTCTTGCAACAAATTCATTTATTGTTTTTAAACTTTTTTGTACACATTGTACCACATATACAACAAAATCTTTTTAATCACAGACGATCGCATAGGATTATGCAAATTCTTCACGAAAACGGAAGCCACAGGCATTACTATATATAAAGAAATGTAGCAAAAATGGTACAACGGTGACACCTAGAGATAAGATTCAGAATTGAAACACATTGTTTGTTTGAATGTATAAGGACACTCGTTTGCATTGATTGATTGTTAATGACGTCATCTTGACACCCACTTTTTTTGTATTTAAATACCCACATAACCACTTGCACCTGTCCTTGATAAAGGCCCTAATGTGGGCCGAAACGTTGGACACGTGAGTGATGTTGAAATAAACCTTAATTTGATTGAAAATTTGTGCTGGTCCACTTTGAACATTATAATCCCACATCCCAGGTGGGACCGAAACGTTAGAAAGTTGCTGAAAAATTATATATATATATATATATATATATATATATATATATATATATATATATATATATATATATATATATATATATATATATATATATATATATATATATATATATATATATATATAATACACAAAAGCCATGAATATCTTGTAAATTATATCCTTATAAACGGTGAGTTCTGATGTCATCAGTTATAAACGGTGAGTTCTGATGTCATTTCTGTCACATGACTCACTGAAATTTGTGTATTATAATAAATAAAGTACCCCCAGTTGTAAAATATGAGGATATTAGAAGTTACCTCGGAGTTCCATGACCTGTATAACTCGGCCTTCGGCCTCGTGTTTTTATATGGTCATGAAACTCCTCGGTAACTTATAATATCCTTATATTTTACAAGAGGGGGTACTTTATTATATATATATATATATATACAGGCGCCCATACCAATGATGGGATAGATGTTACAGAAACTTAAAAGATATTCTGATGGTCACTGACTTTAAAGGACATGGGTCTTTCCAAACCTATTGGTTAACCAAAAAATTAGGATGTAATAGATGTCCGGACTGCACTACTTGTCGGTGCTTGCTGAATGGGCCAGATTTTCCCCATTCATACATTGGTAAAAGATTCAAAATCAAGCACAGGCTGAGCTGTACATCCACTTATGTAATATACATTATCACCTGTCCATGTGGCCTGTACTACGTTGGTAAAACTATCCCTACACTAGAGCGGATCAGCAATCAGCACTCAGCAAAGCCCTGAAAGATGGTCAAGCCACGCAGCATTTTCTTGCCCACGGCCATAATTTACCCACATTTAAATGTATGGCCATAGACTATCAGCCGCCTCTTGGCAGAGGGGGCGACAGGGACAATACATTACTACGTAGAGAAACACGTTGGATCTTTAAATTGGACACTAACGCCCAGGGGTCTTAAAGGGCATGTAAAGGCAAAAAAATAAAATCCCATTTTTACTTTCATTAATGAAAAAGAAATCTATCTCCAATACACTAATTAAAAAATGTGTACCGTTTTTATAAGAACCCTGACTGTATGCAGTGAAATTCTCCCTTCATTTACTGCTGTGGATAGGAATTGTCAGACGGTGCCTAACTGCTCTGCAGGGAAACAATCATACTTATGAACAGCAGGGGGAGCCCCCGCCTTACTTCCCAGCCATGCAGAACTCAAGCAGCTTTGTTTATGATGATCCCTAAGCAGCCCAGACCACACTGAGCATGTGCACTTAGTCTTAGTCTTGCAAAGATCTTTAACAAAGTTACAAGATGGTGACCCCATGTAGCCAACTTTGAAAGTATAAATCATTTGTTTGATTAGGCTTGTGGTGCAGTAAGTTCATGTTTATATTTAGTATACAAAATACAGCATTTCTAGCATTATTCTATTTTACACTTTACATGCCCTTTAATGAATCGCTACCATTGGGCTGCTTCATCTAGGATTTCTATGGACATGTCCTCTTCTTTTTACGTTGGCTGTTTATAAGGACTCTATGTATATTGTGATCCTGCTGTTCCATTTGCTGCTCTCCTGCTTATTGGATATATTTTTGACTAATAACTTTTATGCTATACGTCCCTTCTAGTTCTGTTGTCTACATGTATTTTTCTTGTTCTTACTCCCTACTGGTTTAGGACACACGTAAGTGGCCCATGGTGTTGACATTGGGACAAGGCCCTCTAAGTATCTGATCCAATATTAGGAGCATGTTTGATTGTCCAAGGATACTGGTATGTGGGCACAGGCATATGGCAAACACATTTTGTTTCTACGTCTCATTCATTCTCTTATTCATGTCCTGAATGGATACTTTGGCACTACTCCCATGTGATGATAAACATAAAGAGAATGTAACTCTGGGAAGTTCAGCCACAACACCCGATAGTATTGGTCGGGGCATTACCATGTACAGAGGCCTGGGAGATTAGCCCGAAAGTACTCCCGTTATGAGTGAAATAAAGTACCCCCAGTTGTCCTAGTCAGGGGTCTACTTAGGGTAGCCCGTCCACCTCTACTGTAACCATTCCTTGATGTGAAGGTACATGGGAACCCACTTTATGTGCTTCCCCAGGGTATTTCAATATTGATCTATGTATCATGATGCCGGAGTTGGCCTTTTTAAGGGCGACAACATCCAGGGACCCGGAGTTGTGATCAGAGGGTGTTTTTTGTTTCACTGTGTTTTTTTACGCTATGATGTCATTGAAGTGGGTGGGCTCTATGCACACTTAGCCTCTCTTTGGCTATACTGCCACTTCTTTCACTGCACTATGTTTCCTTGAAAAAGGTTCCTGTGTGGGACCAAAACGTCAAATTAATAAACTCCTTTTTTCTTTTTATCTATATTGACTTTGGTGTGTAAATCCTGTGAGTGCAGGATAAATACTTACTTACTTATTATTTATGCTTGAGCATCAGGTCTCGACTATATTCAAGGTGTGCGGCCCAAACACGCTGTTCTATCTATCTCTCTATATCTCTATATCTCTATCTCTATATCTCTATCTATATATATCTCTATCTATATATATCTCTATCTATATATATCTCTATCTATATATATCTCTATCTATATATATCTCTATCTATATATATCTCTATCTATATATATCTATATATCTCTATCTATATATATCTATATATCTCTATCTATCTCTATCTATATATCTCTATCTATATATCATATCTCTTTCTATATATCTCTTTCTATATATCTCTTTCTATATATCTCTTTCTATATATCTCTTTCTATATATCTCTTTCTATATATCTCTTTCTATATATCTCTTTCTATATATCTCTTTCTATATATCTCTATCTATATATCTCTATCTATATATCTCTATCTATATATCTCTATCTATATATCTCTATCTATATATCTCTATCTATATATCTCTATCTATATATCTCTATATATCTCTATCTATATATCTCTCTATCTATATATCTATCTATATATCTCTATCTATATATCTATATATCTCTATCTATATATCTATATATCTCTATCTATATATCTCTATATCTCTATCTATATATCTCTATATCTCTATATCTCTATATCTCTATATCTCTATCTCTATATCTCTATCTCTATATCTCTATCTCTATATCTCTATCTCTCTATCTCTATATCTCTATCTCTATATCTCTATCTCTATATCTCTATCTCTATATCTCTATCTCTATATCTCTATCTCTATATCTCTATCTCTATATCTCTATCTCTATATCTCTATCTCTA